>NW_006408921.1:475738-577532 GCF_000296735.1 Chrysochloris asiatica
AAGAAAAACTAGAGTATAGGCAAAAGCTTGCTGCTTTGGTAAGTTTTGTTTCTCAAATATAAAGATAACATTGATATTTACATTGCTAAGGAAGATATGGAGTCCTGGTATGGCACTGTAGGATAAGCACTGGACTGCAAAGTTGGCAGTTCAAACCCACCCGCTGCTCCTCAGAAACCCTATACAGGGTCGTTATGAGTTGGAACCAACTCGATGGCACTTAACAACAACAGCAAGGAAGATATGACCCTGAGGCTAGCTTTATGTCTTCTAACTATAACGTAGTTATTTTAACTCTTATAATTTGAATTGTCTTCTTCTCCCACCCCAACACTATTATTTTAAAAAAAGGCATAAATACCTATTTGGTGTGTGTATTTGTGACATAGTCCTGACATTAAGAGAAAACTACCAGCAAGCAGAGAAAAGGCAACCACCAGACCAGAGTTGTACATGCAAATATTTATTTTGTGCTGAGAACACATACATTATAAAGAAGAGACAAATTATTAGGAAAGAGAGGTAAATAGGATTTTGGCTTAAAAACCCCACAAAACTAGTGATTCCAACCTGTAAAACAGAAGCATACACGACTCAAGAAAAATGTAGAACGTATATTAGCCCTCACCTTAGACCACACATATTTCTTTCAGAAATATGGGTGTTGAAATTTTGCAAAAAACTGTACCTCTATTGTTTAAACTATAAAACCAACACCTGATGTGTTTGTTTTTTTAAAGCTTCTATCGAGTCAGCTCTGACTCGTGGCTACTCTATGTGTGTCAGAGTAAAACTGCTCCATAGGGTTTTCAAAGGCCGATTTAAAATAAAAAGAGAGTTGCCAGGCCTTTCTTCCAAGGCACCTCTGAGTGGACTCAGACCTTCAACCTTCTGGTTAACTGCCAAGAGTGTTAACTATTTGCACCACCCAGGGACTCCGATACCTGATTTAGGCATGACAAAAATAAAACAATAGCAATATACCATTTATAGAACTCAAAGAAATATCTAAAAGTCAAGGTGACTTTAGAGGTAAAAGAAAGCAATGCGGGACACGAGACCTTTTCCACAACAACAGGAAACTCTGCTGAGACTCGAGTCCCTGACCACTGAGCAATCACTGATAGGAGGGGTAAAGGGCTATGTCTCGGATAGTAAGCAAGTTAACTGGTGATCTGTTAAAGGGTCCTGAAGAAAAGCCGAGGTAGTTTTCTGTAAAGAATGTTCTTCTGGAGAGCATGGCCAGCATGTGGTTGAGCCGGGACCGGATCCCAGCAAAGTGAAGCTGTCTCTCTTTATTCAAGTTTCTGAACGAGTCTCTTAGGCACAGATCTAACTGGGGGGTGCCCAGGTACTTTGGGTAGCCAGGGTTGTGGAAGTCAGTGGCTCTCATGGATGTCTGGGAGCCAATGGAGCTTGCCACCGAGCCTTGGGAAGACAAAGATGAGGAAGACCTCAGACTGGATGATCTTGACACAGACATTTTTGACACTGGTGACCCTTCCTTAGACTGCACTCCCTGAGAAAGGAGGATACTCTCATCCACATCTGTCTGGGTGGTGGTTGACTTGGACCAAATCACGGTCTGAGAGCTGGCTACCCTGGTGGCGACAGTGGTTTGGGTCCCAGAGCACGCTGTGCTGACCCTGGTCTGTGTCCCCATGTCACTTACATGCACTGTTGGGAGCTCTTCTCCTGGCTCTGTTTGGGTGGCAACATCAGTTGCCTTTCTGCTCTCGAGTTCGTCCTTATGGCTGTTTAGGTAGTCTTCGTCACTGATGGTAGAGGACACAGAGTCGTGGTGCTTGGTCTCCACCCTGCCCTCGGTGGACACCACTGGTTCCAAGTCAGGCTTCTTGGGAGTACTCGACAGTCTGGCCAGCCGCAGCCTCAGCAGGTTGCCCAGTGTGAGTTCCTTGGATGGTGGCTTTTGGTCAACTAGATGGTCAAATTTGCTGCTGATCCGGAAGTTGGACAGGAGTTTGGAGCTGATGGGCTTTGACTGTGCATAAAGGATTCGGAACTCCAAATCAAAGTGTTCAACCACTTGGCCGGAAAGGATTACCAAGTTACTGCTATTTAACTTGCCATCCGTCCATGTAAAACTTCAGGAATAAAACAGATAGAAACTGGTAAGCAATTTTGGTTTACTTATTGTCATCTACAAAGTAAAGCTCAGGTATCGAATGATACGAGAGTCAGATCTTTGGTGATATTACCCCTACCATTTAGTTGAGAATTCAACTAGCCTTAACATGTACATATGTGTCCACATAAAAGTAAAAAGGTAAGTGTTTAACCATCTGTGAAAGCCTATACATCCCAACCTCAGGATTTTTATAAACTAGAAAGCTATTTAGTCCAGGAAGGCAACCGGCTGGTGACATCATCCCAGGATGCTGTGTGAGAACCTCAGTCAGGCTCCCTTCTTATGAATGAGTTGCTACCATAGGGTTCCTTGCTTCCTTCCCCCTCTAGTGCTGACATTTTCACAAAAGGAGACAATATTGCTATTCTAGTAATGATACCATTGCCCAAAATACATTTAGAGCTGAGGTGTGATCATCTGTCCCTATCTGTCTACATCCCTTTCCCTTCCTCTGGTAACAACTGATATGTAACCACCACCACCACCCCTCACATGAGAAGATGAGAAGACGTGCCTTTATGCACCCTCTCCACTCACTACAGGTGTGGCATGAAACCCAGGCGGGTCAGAGGTTCCTACCCCCTTGGATATAGAGACTCATCTTGGGCAGGCATGTAAACCAATGGGAGCCAATCACTTTTCAGAAACTGATAGGGAGTTGCTCTCATTGGGAAGTCATTGCTAAAGGCCGAAGCTCAGATCTTTGTTTTCGGATAGGGAGTCTGTCTGTGACTAAAGATCAATGAGAGAATAGCAAGACACCGAGGCAGAGTTCTGATCAATGTTACCGCCCCTTGGTCAATGGAGTTGGAAACCAATGATATCTTTCTATACATCCACACTGTGTGAATCAGTCATTTCATTTTACATAAAGTTTTTTGAGTTCACGTTCTGACTCTTGCAACCACCCCAACGGTACACAAAATGTGTGCCAGGAATAGGATTTTTTAAATGAGAGATCAAAAAAACACAGTACCAACTCTTATCTCTTACAAACAAGACTCCAGGCTGATGTAGATTGTACTTTATGAGAACTGCCTTCAAAACTTGAAACCATGTGGAACTTGGTTTGTTTCATATAGATCAGTCCTACTTTGGGTCAAAAGCTAGTTCCCTCCTAATATTAGTAAACTTCTTATGCAGTAAGTCTCAAAAGGGAGTCCTGGTGTGGTGCTGCAGTATAAGCACTTGACCAAAAGATCGCTCCTCAGAAACCCTACACAGGGTTGCTATGAGTTAGAACCGACTCGATGGCACTTACCAACAACAACAAGTCTCAAGAATGAGTTGGAATTTTGTTTTGAGCACTGCTGGTATTGTTTGAAAAGAAAGGCATCAGGAGTTTCATAACCCTAGTGCCTTGTCTTTCACAAACTCCACATCCCCACCTTTACCCAGGGCTGACACATAATTATCACTCTGGAATGTGCATTTCTTCAAAAATGTGGGTTTTGTTTTGAGCTCTACAGACACACCTCATGCATGCCATCAGACATCCTAACTACACCACCATGGCAGCCACATCAGTAAAAATGGCCCATCTGAACTTCTGAAGATTAGTGTTAACCCCTCATTATCCCCACCCTCTAGTCAACTTCCCTGTGCTTTCAACCTTAAGATGCTATTGCCAAAGGAAGACTGCAGAGGTGGGGTCAGAAACCTGGGTCAGTATGTTCTAGACTGAAGCGCTAAATGACAAGGCTGGAAGCAAAGTGAAGGATTTAAGTCTGAAGGTGACAGCTTCTGTTCTGCCTCCAACACTGTAGTTCAAACATACCCAGGTGAGACACCAGAGGACGGTAACTTGATTTCCGCTTCCTCTAGGAACAGCCATAGACAGCTCTGTCTCTACTGGTGGCCCCTCCAAACCATCCTTTTATTCTTCAACAAACCTCAGCCCGACTCCAGAGGAATCAATAGCCCAAAGAAGTGGAGGGGCAGCCCAGGCATGCTTTGATATAAAACATGCTTCTTCTTGTTGTTAAGTACCATCAAATCAGTTCCAACTCATAGTAACCCTATATAGAGTGTTTCCAAGGAATGGCTGTTTTGAATTGCTTACCTTGTGGTTAGCAGTCGAGTGCTTATCCTATCTTCTTCTTCATTTGTTTTTCATTCAAGATGGGAGGGCGATGGCTCCAGAAGATAAGCACTAGACTGAGAATCACAAGGTGAATGGTTCAAGCCCACCAACCACTCTGTGGGAGAAAGATGAGGCTTTCTGCTCCCCAAAGATTTAAAGTCTTGGAAATGCTATGTAGGATTGCTATGAGTCAGAACTGACTTGAAGGCACTTAACAACAACAATGGGAGATCCAATGATGACTCAGACACAGACCATGCTCACACAGTCTGGTAGGGGAGATAGAGCACATACATGAGGTACATGGTCAGAGCTGTGCTTTAGTAAGATGAATCTACTGGTATGTATAAAGTAGACTGGGGACAGGGGAGCAGCTGAGAGGTTATTAAAATGATCACAGTAAGGAGGATAGAGATGTGAAAGGCTGTTGATGAACCAATGTACACTCACTGACGCCCTCATGAGGAGAGCTTCGACATAATGGCTTTCTTGAGGAGGAAAAAATACACTTTTAGTGTTACATAACATGCATCTTCTAAAAAGTTTAAATTAATATACAATGAGCACATTAGAAACTTACCTGTAAGACCCTGTTGCCACTCGAATGCCATCAATTAATGTGAACTTTTCATGAACCTTCCCAACAATTTTTGTTCCTGACCGTGCGTAGTAGATGTTTCCCGTAATTGTCCGAACTGTCATCAGCTATTGAGAGAGTGGGAGACAGAGACATGAAAAATCTAGTGCCATGCTTCCAGTGAGTAATCATTAGGACCAGAGGACTTGAGCTACATTCCTAAACAAGTAAGCGTCATGCAGATGAACGGCTTACGGTCATCAGTGAGTACTAACACTTATGAGGTACTAGTCCAATGATTCTTGAGACTCAAGTACAGGTATGCCCTGCAAATGCTACTTTTTTGCATTTAGCCCATCTTCTCAGGTAGCCTTTTCTTGTATTTATTTTTGAGATTCTTAATTCACATGTAAACGCGCTTGAAAAGAAGAATCACCTTTTGGGCATACCAGACAACAGAAACATGGGGGATAAGATCACCAAGGAAGTGATCTTATCACTAGTCATAAACATTGCTGCTACATGCTGCGGAGTCAGTTCCCAGGCTGTAAACCTTTAAGGGAGGAGAAATAGTGGTGCTGTAAGATAAGCCCTGGTGTGGCACTGTGGGTTAATGTGCCAGACTGCAAAGCTGTTTGCACTGCAAGGTTGCTGGTTCAAGCTCACCAGCCGCTCCTCGGAAACCCTATCCAGGGTAGCTATGGGTCAGAACCAACTCAATGGCACTTAACAACAACAAAGATAAGCCTGGGCTGCTAACCGCCGTACAAGCCTGCCAGCTGCTCTGTGGGAGAAAGATGAGGCTTTCTACTCCCGTAAAGATTTACACCCTTGGAAACCCTGTACAGGGTTGCTATGGGTCGGACCCGACTCAACGGCACTTAACAACAACAACAACAACTAGATTAGGCCACTAGGGGGCCTAACAATATGCTATCTGCGTGGTTGAACACCAACCATTTCTTTTTGGTACAACAGTGACTATGTATTCCTTCCATCTTCTTTTGATACTTTCTCAATCATTCAATATTTTGCCCATTGTTGTTAAGTACCATTGAATCAATTCCAACTCATAGCGACCCTGTATAGGGTTTCCAAGGAGTGTCTGGTAAGTTTGAACTCCTGACCTTGCAATTCAAACTAACCTTGCAGTACAGTGCTGATCCTACAGACCACAGCACAACTCCATTTTGCCTTAGAATGATTCAGTATTTCAAGTCGAGGCTTTAATTTTTTCTTCAGTTCTTTCACCTTGAGAAATGCTGAGCGTGATCTTCCCTTTGGGCTTTCTAACCCCTAGGAATAGGCACTTTTAGGAATTTCTACAGCAGATTCTTATGATCAACAAGCTTGAAAAAGATTCCACTAATCCAAGGGAAAGCTAATGAGGGCTAATAAACTCAAATGGAGGAAATACTTATAGGTAAGTAACTAATTGGATCTACAAAAGAGGCTTTAGAATCTTTATATTCGTAGAACTGTGGAGAAAGTTCTGCCTCCTTTGAGGGAACTGGCATAGTGAAGGAAAGAATAAGGGTCTTGAAGCCAAGTATGGATGATTTGAAATCCTAGCTCTGCCATTTTCTAGCTGTTACTCATGTGTCAGTTTGTTGTACTGGGCTGAATGCATGTTGCTGTGGTGCTAGAAGGTATGTCACTGGTATTTCAAGTACCAGCAGGAACATGGTAGACAGGTTTCAGTGGAGCTTTCAGAGTAAGTAAGACTAGGAAGAAGGACCTGGCAATATGCTTCTGAAGCCATTGACCAGTGAAATCTTATGAATAACAGCAAAACATTGTTTTATGTAGTGCCAGAGAAGATGAGTCCCTTCAGTTGGAAGCACTCAAATAATAATGGGCTCTGATGTATAGTAAATTATTTAATGTCTCTTCTAGTCACAGTGTTTATAACTCCCACCAAATGACTGTTTCCTGACCTGTCTGGGTAAGAAGGTGGGAAAATGCTTATAGATAATACAATTCAGTTGTGAGTGGTTAACAGGATTTGCTGATGATATGCAGGCTCAAGTGTGGCAACAGTTGTGAAGTAGGCCCAGGACCTGGCAGTGTTTCATTCTGTTGTGCACAGGGTCGCTATGAGTCAGTACTGAGTCCATGGCACCTAACAACAACAACAAATGAGCTTTATAACACTGATATGGTCTAGTGAGACCTGCTTGTAGGCACGGTTGAGGAGAGGATATCCTTTCTGGAACAAGTGTGCTCTAAGCATTTCCTGATCCTGTTCACTTCCCTAATAAACCCTGTAACTGTGAGTAGCTGTGAGTATGGTGTCTGAGTTCTGTGTGGCCACTGCAATGAAGGATGGAACCCAGCTGAGAAGTACAGAGGACTGTGGGAGAAAGGGTCAGTGACATTTTGAAAGGCTCAAGCTTAGCAATGATTGTGCAGATGACAAGGGAGAGGGCACTGTTTGGTTCTGCAGTACACAAAATCACTGTGATTATGAGTCAAGTAATTCAACAGCACCTAACAACAATCTGTCTTTAATATCAGTTGTAAAGTGAGGTGTAAAATGGTTGTACTTAATGAGATTACTAACAGTGCAAAAGCTAACAAGCACTCAAAGGTAGCCCTCATTATCTTAATTTACTAGAAAAAATTTTCCAGAAAAATATCTAAATTTATATGTGTATACTCATTTTTCAATGACTTCCTTTGACTTATTTTGATAACAATGAAAATAACATTAAATTCATGTTAATTCCCCATCCATCCTTTAAAATATCTTCAAACACCTCTAAGGACCAACTCTAAGAAGACTTTGCAAAATTCTCTCTCAGACTTAAGCATTCAATCTCTGTAGACTCAGATTCTGCATGCTCACCTTTGTGGCAACATTTATTTAGTTGAGCTAAGGAGCTCCTTAGGTGCTCTGGTAGCATAGTGGTTATAAGTCAGCCTGCTAATCTCCTGGTCAGTAGTTCTAAACTACCAGCGATTCCATGGAAGAAAGATGAGGCTTTCTGCTCCCGTAAAGATTTACAGTCTCGGAAATCCAATGCGGGGTTGCTGAGTCAGAACCGACTCCACAGCACATAAGCACCACTACCACCAAGGGGCTCCTTAGGATCTTTGCTGAAAGCAGAGAATACCAGAAAAATGTTTACTTGTGTTGTATTGACTATGCAAAGGCATTCAACTGAATGAATCATAACAAATCCTGAAAAGAACAGGAATTCCAGAAAACTCAACTGCACTCATGAGGAGCCCATACTGTAAATGTTAGAATAAGGGGATACTGAATGGCTTAAAATCAAGAAAAGTGTGTGCCAGTCTTCAGTACAGATTGTACCTCAATGAAAAGAGAAATCCTCACCATTGGGCCAATAAATAACATGGTAAGTAGAGAAAAGATTGTGTCTCTTATACTTTGGATTTGTTATTAGGAGGGCCTAGTCCCTGGAGAAGGGATATCATGGTTGGTAAAGTAAACAGTCAGCGAAAAAGAAGAAGATTCCCGAGGAGATCGATTGGCACAGTGGCAGCAGCAATGGGCTGAAGCGTAACAATTGTGAGGGCTGGCGCAGGACTGGACAGGCTTTCATTCTGTTGTGCATGAGGTTGCTGTGAATTGGAACCAACTCAACAGCACTTAATTGTGTGATATAAATGTGAATACTATGCTTTATACTTAAAGCTCTTTGACATGATCCCTGTTTTGTCATATTGTCACTAATGGCCCAAGTATAGAATACAAAGTTAATACATGAATACAATGGAATATTAATGTCACTTTTTAAATCTTTCCCATATTTTATAAAGCACTTATTTATGACTTCTATGAAAAAATCTTCCTCTTTACAACAAGAAAGTAAATTGGCTATCCCTAAATAATAATCTTGAAGCTAGAGGAGACTCTAGTCAGCATTAGCTAAAAATTCCTTTAGAGATGAGAAAATGGAGGCCCAAGGACATTATGATGCAGGGAAAACCTGTGAGCCAATTTAATTCTGAAACTAGAACGCAGACTTTCTAATTTCCAGGCCACTGCTTTTTCAACCAATTGGACTATTTAAAACCATTAATGCTAAGCACTCCCAGGTGAAATTCATTTGTCTGCCTCAGAAAGTTCTCAAAGCCCAACTGTCCCTGATGGGTTGTTTTGCTCACACTGACTTCTATTAAAGACCTAAGCAATGGTTTCATTGTCACAAACTAGGGGTAGTCTCAATAGACTCTTAGGTCTTCCTAATTAACTATTTTCATAAAGAATGGTTAAAAATAACTTACTCTTATTATTAAAACTATTATTTCTTGAGATGACTTTGAGAATCTATTTAGTTCACGGCCAACAATTCCATAAAAGTTTGATTGTTTTGTTACAAGGAGGTACATTTTTTTAACTTTCTTGGTTTACCAGAAAGATAATGTTCGTCCAAATCATGTTTTATGGGTATATTGTAAAAGTTTTCTGTGTGTATGGTAGGCAATTGCTACTTTTGCTTTGAAATATTTTTAGCCCAATCATCTTGGCCATGTTGTAGGAGGCATAGGATTTAGGTATTTTCATCTTTGTACAGTGAAGACATTTTTGGATACAAGTGATCAAAAACCCAACTTAACCTCACGTAAGTACAATAGGTTCACGTAAACTAAAACGTCTGACTTGAGACACAGCTATATCTGTGTATATGTAATAAGGACTCTCTTCTGAGCATATCATTTGGTCTTCTCCTGACACACATGTCATGTAGCAACAAGATGGTTATGTGAGCTCGTCATCATGTCCTCTCAAACTTCTTTCTGAAAATCCTAGACCAAAGTATCTCTGACTGGCCGTGAATCCCATCTGAATCTATCACTATTATTGGCTGGCATCAAGCTAGCCTTTTATTCATGGGGACCCATGCACAACAGAATAAAATACTGGTGAAAGCCTGTTCAACCAGTCTCCAGTGACAGATGGCACCTAAGCATGAGGTGCATTGGCAAGAATTGAACCACCACAGCCTCCATAAATCAATCACTAAGGCCAGGGAATATAATGTGCTGACTGGCTGGAGCCCAGGACACATGCTCCACCCTCAGAATCAGAGGTGGAGTCAGCTTCACCAGGCCCAAGTCGTCTGAGAGATGGTTCCTAGGGGGCAAGCTATGCAAGATTATCAGAAGGATAAGTGAATGAATGAATGCAGCAAAAATAACAGATGCTCATTACAACCATCCACATATTCAGGTGCCAAAACCGTTAGCTTCCTAAGAAAAGTCTTGACGATGCCTTTGGGTCTTCTCCAAATCTTCCTTCCAAGTGATGAGCAGTCCTGCAAGTCCTGGTCAAAACTGATTTGACCCAGCATGTCTCAGACTGAACACATAACAGTTTTTATGTCGTCGCAGAATCGCTTTTACTGACTCACAATATACTGGTTATTTTACTAAGACGCAGCACTCTGCAACTTGTTGTAACACGAAAACCATGGTTTGGTGGCTTGCAAACACACGATCAAGTTCACACATGTTAGCAAAAGAAGCAACACGTACTTCATCTTAAGGATATGGGTAAAGGTGCAGAGAGATCCACTGGGAAGGGGACTTGGCAACCAGAAGAACTTCTATCATGTTGACCTGAGGAACATACAAGTCTGGAGTTGGACAAGTTCCGGGCGTCTCCATGGGTATTTAAAGGACTTTCTAGATAGGTTGACCATGTTTTATTGCTCAAACTGGGACATTTGTGAGAGGGTTAGCGAATAAACCGGTACTCTGCCAGGCAAAGTGAGACCAGTGAAATTGAGCCTAACAATACTTATCTGAACATGTACAATATAAGGTACATGTCCCATGCTTGTAGAATGCATCTGAATACATTCAGCTCACTTACAGCTTTCAACAACTGTCCTTATGGAGCCCAGTGATTGGGCACATCTCAGCATCATTTCATCGTGTTTATTATCATGATGTGTTTATCAGAATTCTGCACAATATCATTTTTGTGAGAGGATCTTTGTAAGAAATTGTTACCTCATCTTACTTCCAAGAATAATTGTTCTTGTGGTACCTGGATTTGTTTGAATCTTGCAGATGTGAATGGTATATCTGACCAGGTATCTCTCTGTTTTGGCTACTGGAAAGTATAAAGTTAAATGAGAGGCCTACCCCAGGTGGATGTGGAAGTCATCCTCAGGCCGGACTCGTTTCTGCCGAATAACTAACTCTTCATTTACACTTACACTACCTTAGATTTCCTTTAACTCGCTGCTATCAGTACCTCCTTCCAAGGTCTGAGCAGTCCTGCAGTGAAGAATCCTGTTTAAATTGACTTGGTCCAGTGTGTCTCAAGCTGGACACAGAACCTTTTTTCCTCATGTCATTGAGTTAAGATTTCAAAATGTTTTTCATACACTTTATCACAGATGTCTAAGGCTTTGTACCTAAGTGTATTACTGAGGCTAAGTTCTTATGTTTACAATTCACCATTGTATCAACAGCCATTTCTCCAGGCTCAGCCTCAAAGGTCCTCAGACTCCATTTAGAAAGAGTCTCACGACAGTACTCAACATAGGACCCAAAACTATTTAAATCCTGTGTCACCATTTGCCAGCCACGTGACCTTGAATATGCTACCTAATCTGAGCCTCAGTTTCCTCCTCTGAAAATTAGGAATAATAGCTGTTTGACCTAGTAAGATCTCCGTTATATTATTGTGAAGATCAAACATAGCCCATATGCAAGTGATCTAAATGTATAAGATGGATTCAAATACAATGTTTATTCTAAGCTTGGCTGGCATTGTTTACAACCAGGCCCAGATCAGTTTTCTTACATGTGCTTCAGAGCCACAAACCAGGCCAACAGGTAGAGTCCTGGTGTACGTATGAAGCCCTCCATCAGCATCCTACATGGACAACACCCTCGCCTATTATAGATCTCTTTTGCTGTAGCCAAGTCAAGAGAAGGAAGCCCTCGCTAAACTCTCTTCCTTTTGTCTGTCCATGAGAATTAGACTAGACAACAACAGGATTCTGCAGCCATGCCAGTCCTGAAGAGCTGGTGTAGAAACCAGTTACATTGCCTACCACTGAACTAGGAATCTGGGATAATTGCCAGTGTCCTCTTAGTTCCTCCAGTCTATTCGATTGCTAAATTGTTGACAAATCCACCCCTCTGATGAAATTAGGCCCGGGAGGCCACTATGGTGAGTTCCAGGCACGAATCTAGGAAATACACTGAAGCCTCCAATTGCAGGGAAGCAGAGAACTGAAGCCTGGTCTAAAATGCTCAAGCTTTTTCTTTGGGGGAAAAAAAAAAGAAAGAAAAACTAGAGTATAGGCAAAAGCTTGCTGCTTTGGTAAGTTTTGTTTCTCAAATATAAAGATAACATTGATATTTACATTGCTAAGGAAGATATGGAGTCCTGGTATGGCACTGTAGGATAAGCACTGGACTGCAAAGTTGGCAGTTCAAACCCACCCGCTGCTCCTCAGAAACCCTATACAGGGTCGTTATGAGTTGGAACCAACTCGATGGCACTTAACAACAACAGCAAGGAAGATATGACCCTGAGGCTAGCTTTATGTCTTCTAACTATAACGTAGTTATTTTAACTCTTATAATTTGAATTGTCTTCTTCTCCCACCCCAACACTATTATTTTAAAAAAAGGCATAAATACCTATTTGGTGTGTGTATTTGTGACATAGTCCTGACATTAAGAGAAAACTACCAGCAAGCAGAGAAAAGGCAACCACCAGACCAGAGTTGTACATGCAAATATTTATTTTGTGCTGAGAACACATACATTATAAAGAAGAGACAAATTATTAGGAAAGAGAGGTAAATAGGATTTTGGCTTAAAAACCCCACAAAACTAGTGATTCCAACCTGTAAAACAGAAGCATACACGACTCAAGAAAAATGTAGAACGTATATTAGCCCTCACCTTAGACCACACATATTTCTTTCAGAAATATGGGTGTTGAAATTTTGCAAAAAACTGTACCTCTATTGTTTAAACTATAAAACCAACACCTGATGTGTTTGTTTTTTTAAAGCTTCTATCGAGTCAGCTCTGACTCGTGGCTACTCTATGTGTGTCAGAGTAAAACTGCTCCATAGGGTTTTCAAAGGCCGATTTAAAATAAAAAGAGAGTTGCCAGGCCTTTCTTCCAAGGCACCTCTGAGTGGACTCAGACCTTCAACCTTCTGGTTAACTGCCAAGAGTGTTAACTATTTGCACCACCCAGGGACTCCGATACCTGATTTAGGCATGACAAAAATAAAACAATAGCAATATACCATTTATAGAACTCAAAGAAATATCTAAAAGTCAAGGTGACTTTAGAGGTAAAAGAAAGCAATGCGGGACACGAGACCTTTTCCACAACAACAGGAAACTCTGCTGAGACTCGAGTCCCTGACCACTGAGCAATCACTGATAGGAGGGGTAAAGGGCTATGTCTCGGATAGTAAGCAAGTTAACTGGTGATCTGTTAAAGGGTCCTGAAGAAAAGCCGAGGTAGTTTTCTGTAAAGAATGTTCTTCTGGAGAGCATGGCCAGCATGTGGTTGAGCCGGGACCGGATCCCAGCAAAGTGAAGCTGTCTCTCTTTATTCAAGTTTCTGAACGAGTCTCTTAGGCACAGATCTAACTGGGGGGTGCCCAGGTACTTTGGGTAGCCAGGGTTGTGGAAGTCAGTGGCTCTCATGGATGTCTGGGAGCCAATGGAGCTTGCCACCGAGCCTTGGGAAGACAAAGATGAGGAAGACCTCAGACTGGATGATCTTGACACAGACATTTTTGACACTGGTGACCCTTCCTTAGACTGCACTCCCTGAGAAAGGAGGATACTCTCATCCACATCTGTCTGGGTGGTGGTTGACTTGGACCAAATCACGGTCTGAGAGCTGGCTACCCTGGTGGCGACAGTGGTTTGGGTCCCAGAGCACGCTGTGCTGACCCTGGTCTGTGTCCCCATGTCACTTACATGCACTGTTGGGAGCTCTTCTCCTGGCTCTGTTTGGGTGGCAACATCAGTTGCCTTTCTGCTCTCGAGTTCGTCCTTATGGCTGTTTAGGTAGTCTTCGTCACTGATGGTAGAGGACACAGAGTCGTGGTGCTTGGTCTCCACCCTGCCCTCGGTGGACACCACTGGTTCCAAGTCAGGCTTCTTGGGAGTACTCGACAGTCTGGCCAGCCGCAGCCTCAGCAGGTTGCCCAGTGTGAGTTCCTTGGATGGTGGCTTTTGGTCAACTAGATGGTCAAATTTGCTGCTGATCCGGAAGTTGGACAGGAGTTTGGAGCTGATGGGCTTTGACTGTGCATAAAGGATTCGGAACTCCAAATCAAAGTGTTCAACCACTTGGCCGGAAAGGATTACCAAGTTACTGCTATTTAACTTGCCATCCGTCCATGTAAAACTTCAGGAATAAAACAGATAGAAACTGGTAAGCAATTTTGGTTTACTTATTGTCATCTACAAAGTAAAGCTCAGGTATCGAATGATACGAGAGTCAGATCTTTGGTGATATTACCCCTACCATTTAGTTGAGAATTCAACTAGCCTTAACATGTACATATGTGTCCACATAAAAGTAAAAAGGTAAGTGTTTAACCATCTGTGAAAGCCTATACATCCCAACCTCAGGATTTTTATAAACTAGAAAGCTATTTAGTCCAGGAAGGCAACCGGCTGGTGACATCATCCCAGGATGCTGTGTGAGAACCTCAGTCAGGCTCCCTTCTTATGAATGAGTTGCTACCATAGGGTTCCTTGCTTCCTTCCCCCTCTAGTGCTGACATTTTCACAAAAGGAGACAATATTGCTATTCTAGTAATGATACCATTGCCCAAAATACATTTAGAGCTGAGGTGTGATCATCTGTCCCTATCTGTCTACATCCCTTTCCCTTCCTCTGGTAACAACTGATATGTAACCACCACCACCACCCCTCACATGAGAAGATGAGAAGACGTGCCTTTATGCACCCTCTCCACTCACTACAGGTGTGGCATGAAACCCAGGCGGGTCAGAGGTTCCTACCCCCTTGGATATAGAGACTCATCTTGGGCAGGCATGTAAACCAATGGGAGCCAATCACTTTTCAGAAACTGATAGGGAGTTGCTCTCATTGGGAAGTCATTGCTAAAGGCCGAAGCTCAGATCTTTGTTTTCGGATAGGGAGTCTGTCTGTGACTAAAGATCAATGAGAGAATAGCAAGACACCGAGGCAGAGTTCTGATCAATGTTACCGCCCCTTGGTCAATGGAGTTGGAAACCAATGATATCTTTCTATACATCCACACTGTGTGAATCAGTCATTTCATTTTACATAAAGTTTTTTGAGTTCACGTTCTGACTCTTGCAACCACCCCAACGGTACACAAAATGTGTGCCAGGAATAGGATTTTTTAAATGAGAGATCAAAAAAACACAGTACCAACTCTTATCTCTTACAAACAAGACTCCAGGCTGATGTAGATTGTACTTTATGAGAACTGCCTTCAAAACTTGAAACCATGTGGAACTTGGTTTGTTTCATATAGATCAGTCCTACTTTGGGTCAAAAGCTAGTTCCCTCCTAATATTAGTAAACTTCTTATGCAGTAAGTCTCAAAAGGGAGTCCTGGTGTGGTGCTGCAGTATAAGCACTTGACCAAAAGATCGCTCCTCAGAAACCCTACACAGGGTTGCTATGAGTTAGAACCGACTCGATGGCACTTACCAACAACAACAAGTCTCAAGAATGAGTTGGAATTTTGTTTTGAGCACTGCTGGTATTGTTTGAAAAGAAAGGCATCAGGAGTTTCATAACCCTAGTGCCTTGTCTTTCACAAACTCCACATCCCCACCTTTACCCAGGGCTGACACATAATTATCACTCTGGAATGTGCATTTCTTCAAAAATGTGGGTTTTGTTTTGAGCTCTACAGACACACCTCATGCATGCCATCAGACATCCTAACTACACCACCATGGCAGCCACATCAGTAAAAATGGCCCATCTGAACTTCTGAAGATTAGTGTTAACCCCTCATTATCCCCACCCTCTAGTCAACTTCCCTGTGCTTTCAACCTTAAGATGCTATTGCCAAAGGAAGACTGCAGAGGTGGGGTCAGAAACCTGGGTCAGTATGTTCTAGACTGAAGCGCTAAATGACAAGGCTGGAAGCAAAGTGAAGGATTTAAGTCTGAAGGTGACAGCTTCTGTTCTGCCTCCAACACTGTAGTTCAAACATACCCAGGTGAGACACCAGAGGACGGTAACTTGATTTCCGCTTCCTCTAGGAACAGCCATAGACAGCTCTGTCTCTACTGGTGGCCCCTCCAAACCATCCTTTTATTCTTCAACAAACCTCAGCCCGACTCCAGAGGAATCAATAGCCCAAAGAAGTGGAGGGGCAGCCCAGGCATGCTTTGATATAAAACATGCTTCTTCTTGTTGTTAAGTACCATCAAATCAGTTCCAACTCATAGTAACCCTATATAGAGTGTTTCCAAGGAATGGCTGTTTTGAATTGCTTACCTTGTGGTTAGCAGTCGAGTGCTTATCCTATCTTCTTCTTCATTTGTTTTTCATTCAAGATGGGAGGGCGATGGCTCCAGAAGATAAGCACTAGACTGAGAATCACAAGGTGAATGGTTCAAGCCCACCAACCACTCTGTGGGAGAAAGATGAGGCTTTCTGCTCCCCAAAGATTTAAAGTCTTGGAAATGCTATGTAGGATTGCTATGAGTCAGAACTGACTTGAAGGCACTTAACAACAACAATGGGAGATCCAATGATGACTCAGACACAGACCATGCTCACACAGTCTGGTAGGGGAGATAGAGCACATACATGAGGTACATGGTCAGAGCTGTGCTTTAGTAAGATGAATCTACTGGTATGTATAAAGTAGACTGGGGACAGGGGAGCAGCTGAGAGGTTATTAAAATGATCACAGTAAGGAGGATAGAGATGTGAAAGGCTGTTGATGAACCAATGTACACTCACTGACGCCCTCATGAGGAGAGCTTCGACATAATGGCTTTCTTGAGGAGGAAAAAATACACTTTTAGTGTTACATAACATGCATCTTCTAAAAAGTTTAAATTAATATACAATGAGCACATTAGAAACTTACCTGTAAGACCCTGTTGCCACTCGAATGCCATCAATTAATGTGAACTTTTCATGAACCTTCCCAACAATTTTTGTTCCTGACCGTGCGTAGTAGATGTTTCCCGTAATTGTCCGAACTGTCATCAGCTATTGAGAGAGTGGGAGACAGAGACATGAAAAATCTAGTGCCATGCTTCCAGTGAGTAATCATTAGGACCAGAGGACTTGAGCTACATTCCTAAACAAGTAAGCGTCATGCAGATGAACGGCTTACGGTCATCAGTGAGTACTAACACTTATGAGGTACTAGTCCAATGATTCTTGAGACTCAAGTACAGGTATGCCCTGCAAATGCTACTTTTTTGCATTTAGCCCATCTTCTCAGGTAGCCTTTTCTTGTATTTATTTTTGAGATTCTTAATTCACATGTAAACGCGCTTGAAAAGAAGAATCACCTTTTGGGCATACCAGACAACAGAAACATGGGGGATAAGATCACCAAGGAAGTGATCTTATCACTAGTCATAAACATTGCTGCTACATGCTGCGGAGTCAGTTCCCAGGCTGTAAACCTTTAAGGGAGGAGAAATAGTGGTGCTGTAAGATAAGCCCTGGTGTGGCACTGTGGGTTAATGTGCCAGACTGCAAAGCTGTTTGCACTGCAAGGTTGCTGGTTCAAGCTCACCAGCCGCTCCTCGGAAACCCTATCCAGGGTAGCTATGGGTCAGAACCAACTCAATGGCACTTAACAACAACAAAGATAAGCCTGGGCTGCTAACCGCCGTACAAGCCTGCCAGCTGCTCTGTGGGAGAAAGATGAGGCTTCCTGCTTCGGTAAACGCTCACAGCCTCAATAAACGCTATCATTCAGAGTCGGCTCCATGGCAACGGGTTTGGTTTTGGTTTTGTTTGAATGGAGCTAGACTGATAATCTCCTGCTCCTCTATTTAGTGGCATTACTAATGAATAAAATTCCATCTTCATCTGTCCCCAAACCATAATCAAGACACAGGACAAGCCTTCTGGAACACAGGGTTTCTGAGGTATAAGCACTCACCCCCATGTGGTTCAGTCAGGAATGTCTCACCTACAAGTACAGTTACCAAAAGGTCGCACACTGGGATTACACACTGTATGTGCATGCACAGTTTGTGATGTAAAATGACATACATAAATGTATGCACAATGGTATGCAAAATACTAAAACAGTCTGTATTCCCTTGTGTGTGTGGTTTGAGTGAAGTTTACAGAGCAAATGAGAGTTCCTTTCAGCAACTTACACACATTCCATTTCATGACATTAGTTGCAAACTCCCTCAACAATCTGCATTAGTTGGTTCAGAACAATTGCTACATATTTTTAGAAATCTTACACATTCAAAGTAAATGTTTAAGATTTTTGTGTGACTCCTTAAACACACAGAGCCCTGCTGAGTGTCAAGCCCTGAGGTAAAAGAGCTATAAGTCATGCTTCTTGTGGTCAAAGGTTAGAACTAGTGGTAGTGGTGGTGGCTGCGTGCTGTGGAGTCATTTTTGACTCAGAGTGACCCTGTATAGGATTTCTGAGGCTGTAAATCATTATGGGAGCAGAAAGCCTTAGCTTTCTCCTGTAGAGCAGCTTGACCTTGAGGTTAGCAGAGCCCAACTCACAACTCCCTACATGACCAGGGCTCCTCTCAAGGACCAGATAAGAGGAAAAGTAACTAGATGATTAAAATCTATGACAAGACACATCATTCAGAGAAACAAAAACCTGAACACGAAGATTCATAGCAGCTTTATTTATAATAGTAAAAAAATGAAAACTATCCAAATGCCCTTTAAAAGGTAAATGGTTAAATAAACTGTTACATCCATCCCATGGAATACTACTCAGCAATAAAAAGAAACAAATTATTGATGCACAAAACAACCTGGATGGGCCTCCAGGGCATTGTGCTGAGTGAAAAAAGCCAATGTCAAAAGGTCACACAGTGTGAGTCTGTCTATAAATGACATTACTGAAACAGACAACAGATTAGTGGTCGCCAGGAGTTACGGATGGCCAGGGGGCGGAGGGTGACTGGAGGGAGAAAATGAGGGACACCTTTGTGGGGTGGAACAGATCTGTATATTGATGGCAGTGGCGGCTATAGGAATCTGCCCAGATGGTAAAACGGCATAGAACTGGAGGCAGGCCCTGTACCCAGGTCATTACATGGGGAAACTAGGTGAAGGGTACATGGAAGCACTCTGTACTGTCTTTGAAACGAACTGTGAATCTATTGTTATTTCAAAGCACAAAGTTTGAAACAAAAAAACAGAACAAATAAAAACTATGACAATATATAACCTCACTTCTGTGGTATTCTTACCAAATTAATACCATGAATTTAAGCACAAGAAAACATCAGACAAACCCAAATTCTACTTATTCTTCAAAAGTGTTCCAGTCCTACAAGACAAAGGAAGATGGAGGAATGGTTCCAGATTAAAGGAAATGAAGGAGTTACGGTGACTAAAGATAAGGTGGATTGGATCCATTTCCTGGAGTGGATTCTGGGTGGCATAGTGGGGTAAGCACTGGGCTGCAAACTGAAAGTCAACAGTTCAAACTCACCAGTTGCTTTTTGGGATCAAAATGAGGCTGTCTGCTCCTGTAAAGATTTTGTTGTTAAGTGCCGTTGAGTTGGGTCTGACTCAAAGCGACCCTATGTACAGCAGAATGAAAAACCGCCCAGTCCTGTACCATCCTCAATCGCTGCTACATTTGAGCCCACTGTTGCTGCTGCTGTGCCAATCCATCTTGTGGGGGGTGGGGGGGGTGGTCTCCTTCCTTCCACCAAACATAATATCCTTCTCCGGGGACTGGTCTCTTCTGATAATATGTCCAAAGCATGAGAGATGATGTTTGGCCATCCTGGCTTCTAAGGAGCATTCTGGGTGTACTCTTTCCCACAGATTTGTTTGTTCTTCTGGCATTATATGTTGTTGTTGTTGTTAAGTACCATGGAGTCAGTTCCAACCCATAGTCACCCTGCACAGGGTTTCTGAGGCTGTAAATTTTTATGGAAGCAGCAAGCCTCATCTTTCTCCCGCAGAACAGCTGGTAGTTTTGAACTGCCGACCTTCAGTTTAGCAGCCTGATTCCATGAGGGTTGATAGTGGATCCAAGCAAAATGAAGTCTTTTCTCCATTTATCATGATATTATCTACTAGTCCAGTTACGAGGATTTTTGTTTTCTTTACACAGAAGACTGTGGTCTTTGATATTCATCAGTTAAGTATTTTAAGTCCTATTCGATTTCAGCAAAGTTGTATCATCTGCATATCGCAAGTTGCTAATAAGCCTTATTCCAATCCTGATGCCATGTTCTTCAAACAATTCAGATTCTCAGATTATTTGCTCAGCACGCAGAATGAATAAGTATGATGAAATAATACAACGCAGATGCACACCTTTCCTGATTTCAGTTCAGTGTTTCCTTGTTCTGTTCAAACAACTGCCTCTTGGTCTGTGTACAGGTTCTCATGAGCACAATTAAGTGTTTCAGAATACTCGTTCTCCACAATGTTGTCCACAGTTTATAATGATCCACACAATCAAAAGACTGCATAGTCAGTAAAAACAGGTAGACATCTTCCTAGTATTCTCTGCCTTCAGCCAAGATCCGTCTGATGTCAGCAATGATACATCCGTTGTTCCATGTCCTTGTCTGACTACAGCTTTAATATCTGGAAGTTCCCTATCTATTGATAATTAATTATCTTTAGCAAAATTTTACTTGCATGTGATATTAATGACATCGTCAGATGATTTCCACACTCTGTTGGGCCACCTCTCTTTGGAATGGGCACAAATATGGGCTTCTTCCAATGAGCTGGCCATGTAGCTATACTCCAAATTCCTTGGCATAGATGCCTCCAGTGCTGCATCAGTTTGTTGATAGATTTCAATGTGTATTCCCATCAATTCCCAGAGCCTTGTTCTTTGCTCATGCCTTCAGTGCACCTTGGACTTCTTCCTTCAGTATCACGGGCTCTTGGTCATAGGCTACTTCTTGAAATCGACCAGTCTTTTTGGTACAGTGACTATGTATTCCTTCCACCTTCAGCCTCAAAGACCCTGTGGAGCAGCTTGTCTCTGCCCTGTAAGGTCATTGTGATTTGGAATCAACTCGAGGGCAGTGGGTTGGGTTGAGTTTGGTTAAGGTGTGGCCCTGGCCTTGATTCTGCGCCAGAAAAAGGACGTTAGTAGGACAACTGGTGACATTTACAAAGTCTGTGTAGATTAAATAATAGTATTAAATCAAGGTTAATTTCCTGATATTTGGTTCTGTATTTCTTTAGTTTTGTAAAATACTAATAATTGGAGAATTTGGGTGAAGACTACCATATGGGAATTCCTTATGCTACTTTGAAACTTCCTTGTAAGCCTTATAATTTCTTGAGTTACACATGGAGGTGGTGGGAGGGCTTCCTAGAGGAAGCCTGATCTTACAGAACCAACAGACAATAACCAGCATGGAAATACCACTCTGGGCAGGTTAGGTGTGGTTTCAGGTCTTGCCTTTGGCCTATGTCTACATGTTGTGACTGTAGCTGAAGCACTTTTGAGTACTTCAAAAGTGTGTGTGTGTGTGTGTGTGTGTGTGTGTGTGACCAAGTCCCTGAAGACAGGACACCCAATGCCTGAACCAGTGCAGAGCCAGTCATCCCCACCCACCACACCCACCCTCACCCCGACCCTGTGAGGACCCAGACACCACCAGGGAAGCCAGTGCTCTGCTGGGCAGGAATGAACTGCTAAATGGGGAGGCCAGAGATGCAGATCTCCTTTGGACCTGTGCCATGGAGCATGTGGACACCTGCAAAGGTAGCAACCAACAGTGGCAACTAGATTTCTGCCCAGTAGGTGAATCAGAACTATTCATTTTGATCAAAGTTGTAGCCAGAACTCTTTTTACTGCTGCTTGCACGCTATCTCTCAATTATAGAAAAAGCACCTGGAAAATAAGCACCCACATCTTCAATTTCTCACAGCCAGCTCCCTATGAGAGCCGTCGGAGGCTGAATACTTGGTTCGATGATAATCCTCCTTCCCAGGTCTGATTTGTATTTTCCATGGGTCCACTGATCTCAGCTTTTAATTGACTGTTGGGTCACGGGCTTGTCTCCTTTAATTCAGTCTCTAAGTTCCAATTCTAGTTTAAGTATGCATTTGCCTTACACGCCATATTCGGTTTCCTCATGGGGGAAAAAAACCCAGCAAGCACTCTGTGGGAGAAGTTACATAATCAAACTTTTGCAAGCCAATTGCTTGGTAATAACAAGGTGGTACGTTTGTGTCCCTGTGTGCAGCACAGCACCTGTAGTTTCACAGCCCAAATTCTTTGCTTTTTCTGCTCAGTTGCTTTATCACTATTCCCCAGACCATGTCCAGCTCATTGCAGGTGCTCTAACACTTGAGTACAGTCCAAAACTTCCGGGTTAAGTGTATTCACTTAAAAAATGAGCTGTGGAATACATATGACGATTTTCTTGCCATCTTGTACTAATGACGTTAAGCTAGGTAAGTTGTATAGCTTTGCATTAGTGGTTCAACGAATTACTTGATTTGGCTCTTCTAGCTATTGTCTTAGTAACTCTCATGAAGTGACTGGATCGAACCACGTGGATTGGGTCTATGTACTCTTTTCCTGATGTGTCTGGGTCAGAGTGAGTGAAAAAAGATGCTTATAGGATTATATAATTCATTTATGAGTGGTTATTAGCAGGGCTAACCATAATTGGGAGTCCTGATGTGGCATTATGGGTTAATGCGCTGGACTGCAGGTTCAGTTTGAACCACAAGGTCAGTGGTTCAAGCTCACCAGCCACTCCTAGGAAACCCTATACAGGGTGACTGAGTCAGAACCAACTCGATGGCACTTCACAACAACAACACAACCATAATTTTAAAAATCTTGGAAATCAAATGAAGGGATTGGTCAATTTTGTCATCCTGCTGGGTGTAAAATAAACCATCTCAGCAGCAGAAGTGGGCAATCTCACCACCATCAAGAAAGAAGAACCAGGAGTGGAGAGTGTCCTTTGGACCCTAAGTTCCCTGCACATAGCACCTCCTCAATCCAGGGACAGAAAACGTGGATCCCTGGGAAGCAGCAGAGGAGTGGCAAAGGCGCAGCAGTAGCAGAATCAAGAACCAGAGCAAGAGACAGAGTGGTGGGTTTCCCAGTCCATGGAGCAAATAAAGCTGAGTGCCTTCGTGTGGTGCTGTATGATAAGCACTGGACCACAAGGTCAGTTTGAACTGCAAGGTTGGCAGTTTATACCCACTCCTTGGAAACCCTAACATGGTCGCTGTGAGTCAGAACTGACTCAGTGGTACTTAACAAGCTACAACCACCTTTGGGAAAGAGGCTCACCTGAGGGGTGGTGTACCTCCAGGCATTTAACTGGGGAGTTAGCTTTGTTGACCCATAGTGCTAGAGCCCAGTGCTTCGGGTTGAAGCTTATAGGAGTGGAGTGCCCTTTGAGCATTTATCAGCCCTCCTAAAGGAACTTTGTAACATTTCCTGAGCTGGGCAGAGGGCAAGTAGTCATGTGACTGAGAGGCCAAAGACCTCTGGGTTGTTGTTGTTATGTGCCGTGGAATCGGTTCCGACTCATAGTGACCCTGCACAGGATTTCTGAGGCCGCAAATCTTGATGGGAGCAGAAAGCCTCATCTTTCTCCCACAGAACAGCTTGTAGTTTCGAACTGCTGACTGTGAGATTAGCAACCCAATGTCCTAACTGAAGAACTGTGTCTTGAGCATTTCTGATCCTGAATTTTAACCTGTTAATGTCCCTAACACAGTCATAATCATGAGTATGGTTAGTGTGTTCTCTATGGCCAGTGTGATGAATTATGGATCCCTGCTGAGAAGTACAGAGTGTGGTGGGAGGGTCAGCTGGTGTTAAAACTGGCAAAGGAGGAAAGAGTGTGGAAGCATGTTTGATGTCTGCCTCACAGGAATCAGCACTAGATTGATGTGGAGTTTGACTCCCCTCCCCATTGTGAGTCAGAGAAGGTCAGACGCTGCCCCTATGCCATTTATTACATTTTAAAACTTAAACACAAATTACTTTCAGGATCAGAAAAAGGACATGAAAAGTCTCATTTGATACTGATAGAAATGAAAGCAGCATGTGATCATGACTACCAACACAGGAGCTGGAGGCAGATGGACTGGAGCCAAAGCCTAGTCCCACCACATTCTGGCTGCGCACACGGGGCTCTCTGTGTTACCACTTTCTGGTTTAAACAAGGATCATGCCACTGACCTGACAGGGCTGCTGCGAGGATTAAGCGACTTTACATCCATCAAGAGCCTAGGACAGTGCCAAGGACAGAGCAGCAGTTCACTGAGTGTGGTCATCGTGACTACAACTGAAACCTACTAGAGCCGCAGTCAAAAGCAGCAGCTTTTGAGGCAGCCCAGAGGCCTCCACAGTAAAGCGGTTCAAGCTCTGTTAGGAGGCAGCATGGTGCAGGGGAGAGGCCAAGGTCTGGAATCCTGAGACTCCATCGCTTCTTTTCTGTGAGACTTTGGTTAAATGACTTTGCTCAGGGCCTCTGTTCCCTCCCTTATAAAAGGGAACAACATCGCCAACTCCCTTTAACATCCTAACTGCTCCATAATGCTGACTGACTGTGGTGATGTGTGAAACAGAAGGACACAAACCTTTTCCTGTTCAGGATGAACTTTCAGGTCCAGGCACATATCCAAAAACTGTGAGAGCAGAGCCTGATCCAGGAGGATGTACACAGCAACTCCCTGCTTCCTACAGATGTCCTGCAGGTCTCTGAAGATGTCGATGTCCGTGAACACATCCATGACCACAGCAATCACCTACGCAAGGCACAGGGAAGAGCAAGGATCCCGCCTAGTTATTTCTCCTTCTTCTTCTCTGGTTCCCCCTACCTAGGACACTTTTCCAGCTCTGAAGACTCCCAACTCACTGTACCCTACAAATCCTGACTTGGCCTAGTCCTCCAACCCCTTTCCTGCCACTCTCCTTCTCCACACTGGCAAATTCTTCAAGAAATATCGATTACTGCACTGCCTGGCCCAGGCCATTCAGCTTCATTTCCTTTACTAAAACCCCTTTATCTTGTAGGCTCAACTCAGAGCACACGTGTTGGTTCTGTGGCTAACGAACATGGTGCTTTCCTTCCTGGGCTTCAGTTCTCTACATCTGCAAAACAAGTAAATAAAACTGTAGATTATCTCTTAGGCCCCTCCTGGTTGTAACATCTTCCAAGTCTATGGTTTGGATTATTGTCTGACTTCAAATCATAATCTCTGATTTTGTACTATAATCTAGAAAGGACCATCCCACCCACCCCCAAATTCATGGACTGAAATAGATCAAAGCAGGCAACCAGCATCTCCCACCTTGCTCGCTAGCACTGCACGTCTCTTACCTGTTGTACA
This sequence comes from Chrysochloris asiatica, assembly GCF_000296735.1. Taxonomy (NCBI): domain Eukaryota; kingdom Metazoa; phylum Chordata; class Mammalia; order Afrosoricida; family Chrysochloridae; genus Chrysochloris; species Chrysochloris asiatica. Next base: position 501,073 of record NW_006408921.1, read on the forward strand.
TCCCCCACTATTGTTATTAGCTCATGGTGACCCCATGCACCAGAGAATGAATCACTGCCCAGTCCTGTGCCATCCCCATGATTGGTTACAAATAGGGTCTTCACGAGCCATTGGATTTCTGTTGGGCTAGTTTTCAGAATTAGATCAACAGGCCTTTCTTCCTACTCCATCATTGTCTGGAAGCTCTGTTGAAACCTACTCAACATCCTAGCATGTAAGCCTCACTAACAGAGGATGGGCAACTATGCCGGACAAGGAATTAAATATGGATTTCCTGTAAGAAGGGTGAGAATTCTACCAATGAATCACCAATACTCCCTGACTCCCTCCACTAGTCATCCCTATCAGCTGTCTGGTGACCAACCCAACGACACCCATAGCATCTGTCTTTCCTACAAAGGGACACCTGTACAGTGCAAGCCCGCAACAGGAACACGGACGTATTTCCTAAGGATTCTGTTCTTAAGCTCAGACCAGCCCTTCCTCTCCCCAACACTGATTTTCCACACCCAGCATTAGGCTACAATTAAGAGCTGTCTCTTCACCCTGTGTCGTTGTGGGTGTTTCGAATGTGTTTCCGTAGCAGCAAAATTGGTTTTGAGGGGGAACTAAATGACTGAAAGCGCAAGGTACAAAAGCTCCCTGAGTATTTGTTCCTGTTCATGTAACCAGTGCAGAGTCCGAACTGTCCACACAGCTCCCAGCTCTCTGTGCAAAGGACACATGTTCTAGTCACAAAGCCTGTAATCACACCCTGTGTAGGTTTAAGATTGTGGCCCTCAGCGAGCTCCAGGCAGGGCCGTGGGCTGTCAAAAACATCCAGACTTGGAAACAAGTTCTGCAAATGGAGTCAGAACTTGGAGGTGTTCCGTTTGGAGGAAGCACTCCTTGAAGTCAAAGTTGAGAGCTCTTTGCAGTCTAAAAGGTCCTCTCCCTCTTCCCAACTTCAATAGTAAATCTCTTGGGATTTACTTCAGTAATAATTCTCTAAATCTTCTCAGATTACATCTAATGCTTTTCTGTGCTTTAAGGTTACAGCTAGAATTCACTGAGGGGCACCTCAGAAAAGTCTGGCGATTTGTTTCCAAAAGGTCAAAGCCATTGACAACCCTCTGAGTTGAAACTGACTCAAAGACAACTGGTAAGGTGATTTATTCACAGGTCTCACCTCTCCTCATGGACCAGAGAGAGCCCCTTAAAGGAGATCGATTCACAGTCCTTCCCATTGTTGTTGATATTAAGTAACCTCGAGTTGATTTCGACTCATAGTGACCCTGCATAGGGTTTCCAAGGAACAGCTGGTGAGCTTGACCCATTGACATTGTGGTTCAAACTGACTTTGTAGTCCAGCGCATAAACCTGCAAGCGCTGCACCAGGACTCCTATTCCTTAAGTGTTGGGGGTTAAAGAACAAACGCAGACACAAAGAGGCAACGTTGCCACAAGAAAATCTTCTACCACGATGAGAATCCTGAAACACCAGCTCCCAGGAAGCCACAGCTGTAAGTGAGCCTGGGTAGATGGTTTTAACTCCCTGACTGCCTTCTACCTCCTCAATCGTGTGTGTGTGTGTGTGTGTGTGTGTGTGTGTGAAAATATACACTGTAAACCAAGTCCTATCCTATGCCACAGTTTCTAGACATAATGACCAGTGATACTGGTTACTGAAAGCGCAAGGTACAAAAGCTCCCTGACACACTTGGCTGTCAGTGTGTCGTACTGTGGCGGCTTGTGTGTTGCTGTGATTCTGGAAGCTATGCCAGAGGTATTTTAAATACCAGCAGCATCACCCACAGTGGACAGGATTCAGCTGAGCTTCCCGACAAGACAGACTAGGAAGGAGCGACAATTACTTCTGAATTTTTAGTCACTGAAAACCTTATGAATAGCAGTGGAATACTGTCAGCACCATAATACTGGGCATTGAAGGGCACCAGAATATTGTCAGATACAGAGCTGGAAGATGAGCCCCTCAGGTTGGAAGGTACTCAAAATGAGACTGGGGAAGAGTTGCCTCTTCAAAGTAGACTGGACCGTCATGATGCGAATGGAGTGAAGCCCTCGGGACCTACGTTGCTGGATGGGGCACAACTCAAAATGAAAAAAAACAGCTGTAAACATCCATTAATAATCAGAACATGGAATGTACTAAGTATGAATCTAAGAAAATTGGAAACTGTCAAAAATGAAATGGAACGGTATTGGCCATTCTGATCTGACAATCACATGGTTTACTATGCCAGGAATGACAAATTGAAGAGGAATGGTGTTGCATCATCATCAAAAAGAAAACATCAAGATCCGTCCTGACATACAACACTGTCTGCAATAGGATAAGATCCATATGCTTACAAGGAAGAAAAGTTAATACCACTATTATTCAAATTTACACATCAATAACTACCAGCCAGTGCTGGTGAAACTGAAGAATTCTACCAACTTCTTCGGACCGACTCCACAGCACATAACCACCACCACCAACAACTTCTTCAGTCTGAAATTGATCAAACATGCAATCAAGATGTATTATAATTAATTACTGGTGATTGGAATGCAAAGGTTGGAAAACAAAGAGGTAGGGTCAGTAGTTAGAAAATATGGCCTTGGTGACAAAAACAATACTGGAGATTGCATTATATAATTTTGTAAGACCAATGACTTATTCATTGTAAATAACTTCTTGAAACACATAAAAGGCGACTATACATGGACCTCATCAGATGGAACACACAAAAATCAAATTGCCTACGGTAATTTGGTGGAAAAACTCCATATCATCAGCCAAATCAAGACCAGAGGCAGACTGTAGAAAAGACCATCAATCGCTCACATGCGAGTTCAGACTGAAGCTGATGAAAATTAAAACAAGTCCACAAGAGCCAAAATATCGCCTTGAATATATCCCACCTGAATTTAGAGATCTCTCAAGAACAGATTTGATGCAGTAGATACTAATGACCGAAGACTTGAACAGTTGTGGGATGACATGAAGAGCATCATACAAGAAAGCCAAAGGTCATTAAGAAGACAAGAAAGAAGGAAAAGACCAAAATGGATGTCAGAAAAGACTCTGAATCTTGTTTGCCAGCGTAGAGATGCTAAAGCAAATGAAAGAAGTGAGGAGATACAAGAGCTGAACATAAAATTTGAAAAGGCAACTCGAGAAGACAAAGTCAAATATTTTAACGAAATGTGCAAAGACCTGGAGTTAGAAAACCAAAAGGGAAGAACACACACTCAGCATTTCTCAAGCTGAGGAAGTGAAGAAAAACTTCAAGCATCAACTTGCAGTATTGAAGGAGTCTACGGGCCAATACTGAATGAGACAGAAAGCATCAAAAGAAGATGGAAGGAATACACAGAATCACTGTATCAAAAAGACGCAATCAATGTTCAACCATTTCAAGAGGTAGCATATAATCAAGAATAAACAATTCTATAGGAAAAAGTCCAAGGTGCATTGAAGGCATTGGCAAAGTGAGGTGGTACAGGACCCAGCAGTGTCTCATTCTGTTGTGCACAGGGTCGCTATGAGTTAGTACTGACTCAATGGCACCTAAAACAGCAGCAGCAACAACAGTGATGATTTTTGTTTTCTTTACATTGAGGTGCAATCCTTACCACTGGACCAATGAACAACATCCATATAAATGGAGAAAAGATTGAAGTTGTAAATGACTTCATTTTTCTGGGATCAACCATCAACACTCATGGAAGCAGCAGTCAAGAAATCAAACGACGTATTGCATTGGGCAAATCTGCTGCACAAGACCTCTTTAAAGAGCAAAGATTTCAGTTCGAGGACTAAGGTGTACCTGACCCAAGTCATGGTATTTTCAATAACCTTATATGCATGTGAAAGTTGTACAGTGAATAGGAAGGCTTATTCGATGGCACCTAACAATAGCAACAACAACAACACTGGTATTCTTGATCAGAAAGTTCAGTAGGTGGTAGTTGGGCCCCAGCTAGTTCTTCTGATCTCAAGATGGAGGAGGTAGTAACTGAAGACTTTTACTGATAGAGTAACAGTTACCGGACACAGTATTTTAAAAGTAAGGATTCTTCCTGAATTGGTGGTATCTTTGGACGTTTATGTCCTCCTGTGGGTTTTTTTTTTTTTTAAGGTTTTTATTGTGGATTGAGTGAAAGTTTTCAGGGAACATCATCGGTTTCACATTCAAACATTCATATACCTTGTTTCATTACATTGAGTATAATCCCCTCCACATACCATCAGTTAACAGAATAATCAGATAAGGGACATTTTGCTATGTCTGCTAGGTGGCTAGAGTCTGATCCTCAGAGTCTATGGTTTGGACGGTCAGCAACACTTGGGCCCACAGGGACTTGAACTCCTGACCGGGTCTGCACGGTCTACATCAGATTCCCCCTTATTTATTATTTGTTTAAGGGACTGTGGGGTTTTTATATTATGTTATTGTTGTTAAATGACATTGAGTTGGTCCCAGCTCACAGCAGTCCTGGATTTCCAAGGATTGGAAACTGCCAACATTGTGGTAAGAAGTCCAGGTCATTTAACACAGTGGTTAAAAGGCAGAAAGGCCTGGGCATGGTTCTTGGCTCTGCTACTTACAAGCTATTTGACCCTGGGCAAGTTGCTTAGTCATTCGGAACCTCAGTTTCCTCCTCTGTGTAACAATAGCATTTGTGTCAAAGGGCTATTGTGAGGATTAAATGAGAGGAAGCATGGAAAGGACTTAGCTCAGGGCATGGCACCTTTTCAGACTCTACCAGGGGTTGAACATTACAAGGCAGAACCGACAGTTAAAAGGAGTTGGATATTAAGTCCAATTTACGCTCAAGGAAAGAACACAGAATTCAGGGGAACAAAACGGCACAGACTATAAAAGGCAGTTCATCAGGGAGGGCCCAGGGGTGGCGTGCAGCAGCCTCTCCTTTGCAGTGATTGGAAACACTTGTTGTTGTTGTTAAGTGCCGTGGAGTCAATTCCAACTCATAGTATAGGGTTTCCGAGGAGCCACTGGTGAGCTTGAACCACTGACCTTGCAGTTCAAACGACTTTGCAGTCTGCTGCATTAGCCCACAGTGCCACACCAGGACTCCACAGTGGAAACACTACAGGCACTCAAATGTTTACCATGTAAGAGCAGCGAAGGTTCCTGAAGGAGACATTTGAGCTGAATCACACAATTTGAGCACGAAGACAAGGGGGTTGTGAAAGGGAAGGCAGCCAGGCAGGAACTCACTTGGCTGCAGAGGTGGAGGTAGGAAATGATGGGTATGGACCAGTTTGGCTGGAAGGTAGAGTTTGCAGGAAAGGAAGTAATAGGACAAGAATGGGAAGGGTAGTGAATGAGCATGGTCGTAGCAGGCCTTGAATGCCGACTAAGGAAGCAACATTAGTTGGAAATGTAGTAGAGGTTTTTTGTTTTGTTTTTTTTGTAAAGGACTGAGTTAAAAAGGAGCTCTGGTAGCTTGGTGGGTTACCAACAGCTGCTAACTACAAGGTCAGCAATTTGAAACTACCAGCCGCTCCATGGGAGAAAGATGAAGCTTTCTGCTCCCATAAAGATTTACAGCCTCAGAAACCCTATACAGGGTCGCTATGAGTTGGAACTGACTCAGTGGCACGCCACTCACCAGTGAGTTCAAAATGATGAACTGAGCAGAAAAAACCAATGCTGCAAGAAAAGCCAGTGTAGGTTGGAGATCTGGTACACCTCCTCCAACATAAAGCCATGTGCTTAAACTGCCTACAGTATTTAGGTTCACAAATTTTATTGAACATTACTGGTTAATGCTTTACATATACAAGGAGTCCTGGTCGGTTATGCGCTGGTCATAACCACAAGGTCAACAGTTTGAATCCACCAAGCTGCTCCACGGGAAAAAGAGGAAGCTTTCTGCTCCTGTAAAGATTTACAGCCTCAGAAACCCTACATATAGTAGCTATGAGTCAGAATCTACTCTTGGGTTGTTTTGGTATAACATATACCAGTTAGCAGTAACAGCAGTAACAAGCAAAAAAATACATGTGTGGTTACATGGAAATGTATGTATATGTGTATATATGTTGTTGTCAAGTCGCTGTCGAGTCGATTCCAACTCATAGTTCCGACTCATAGCGACCCTATCCTGCACAGGACTTCCAAGGAGCAGTTGGTGGGTTTGAACTGCCAACCTTTTGGTTCGCAGTCCAATACTTATCCTACAGCGCCACACCAGGAGTGTATATATAAATGAGCATCTATGTGTATCTGTAGGCATATTTATATACATGTTTGTGAGTACTGCACATACACTGACATATATGATAAAGCACACAGAGGGCATAGTAACATAAACCTCCCAGACATAACCAAATGCTGCACAGGTTTGTTTTGCTGAGTTTGAAGGTTAAGTAAGGGCCAGACCATAGTCTTGTGGGACATCTCAGTCAATTGGCACCTTGTAGTCTATAAAGTCTATGCTTACATCCTAGTTTGGTAAATAGATTCTGTAGTCTTAAAATCTTGTGAGCAGCTATCTAAGATGCAACTAATGGGTTTGAACTGCCAACCTTGTGGTAAGCAGTCCAGTGCTTACTCACCTGGAGAAAAAAATGGGAATTAAAGACTCAAGAAACCAGTCTACAAGACCAACAACCCACATGATCTACAACTTCACCTATTCAGAAACCAGACGAACTAGATAGTGTCCATTGGAGTCCTGGTGTGGCGCTGTGGGTTAATGCGCCAGACTGTAAAGCCATTTGAACTGCAAGGTCTGCAGTTCAAGCTCACCAGCTGCTCCTCAGAAACCCTATACAGGGTCACTATGGATTGGAATTGACTCGATGGCACTTAACAACAACCACGACTGACCTTTCTGATCGAGGCCACAATAATGGTCTTGATAGAACGGGAGAAAATTACAGTACAGAACTCAAATTCTTGAAAAAGGCCAGCTTACTGAACTGGCAGAGACCCCGACACCCCCAAGACTGTTGCTCTGAGAACTGAAACTGCTCCAGGTGGCCACCTTTCAACAACATAACAGATTAGTTCATAAAATAAACAGCATCATTCATGAAGAGTGTGCTCCTTTTATGAGCTGGATCCTCTGCTTTCCGAAGGCCAGATACATCCAGATATTTGCATCAATGCTACAGACAGCTGTGAGTCCTTGTGTGGAGCTGTAGGCCATAGGGTAAGCACTCGGCCATACAGTTGGTTTGAACCACAAGGTCCCCAGTTCATATTCAGCAGGTACTACTCAGAAACCCTACATAGGGTTGCTTTGCTGAAAGTAAGAACTGACTTGACAACACTTAACAACAGCAACAACAACAACAATAGACAGCTGAGCCCTAAATGAACACCCAAACTCGAGAGATGGCACAGAAATTGAGTATTACTCCCACTCCATAAGGCATGACATGACAATGGATGACAGAGTGGCATCCCAGGCCCATCAAGTGCTGTCAGTTACAGTGGGCACTGCCCTCTGCCAGTGCAGGCTGTCTACAGCCAGCCCACCCTCTTAGGGCCAGACAGCTATGCAAGGGGTAACTTTGTGAGTCTATTCCAGGGTCTTTGCCTGTTTGTAAAGGAGTCCTGGTGGCACAATGATTAAGTACTTGGCTGCTAACCGAGAAATCAATGGTTTGAACCAATCAGTGATTCTGCAGGAAAAAGACTTGGCAATCTTTCCCATAAAGATTACAGCCTAGAAAAAAATCCTATGGGACAAGTCTCCTGTGTCATACAGGGTCACTGTAAGTGGAATGGACTTGACAGCACACAACAGCAACTCCACTGTAATATAATACTTAAGGGGTCCTGGTGTGGTGGACTGCTAACTGCAAAGTTGGTGGTTCAAACCCACCAGCCACTCTTCGGAAACCGTATACAGGGTTGTTATGAGTTGGAACTGATTCAATGACACTTAGCGAGTAGGAGGAAAAGGCCCAGGTGGTCTGAAGTATGGCAGCTGGCCTGCCCTTCAGTACCCACTGCTCCTGAACTTCCCTGCCACATCTGCAGCTGCAGCAGCTGTGACGAGTCCCATGTGGTCATCTCAGATGGTAAAACCCCAGTTCTCAGCCCACTGTACCATGGGACACGGTGGTGCATGTCGTTAAGTTAAAGTAGAGCTGCCCCGGTACTCTAAGTCAGATAGTGCATGAGAACTGGAATCTTCTAGTACTGATGCTCTAAAGAGACATCTAGGGATTCCAAACCCCTCCTAACCCTTTTGTGATCCTTACATCATACTGGTATATCACCCATCAATATTTTCAGCCTCTCAGATTTCTTGGGAAGCTGCTATCCCAGTTGTAGTATGCACGGCCACTTGACTCTGAAGCAATAGGCCTCAGCCCATCAATTCTACTACAGGAATCCTAGTGCCCCACAAAACTGTATCAAACCCATATTACCGCAAAAGAACTTTTCCTTTTGATTTCCGCATGTCTTCCATTACTGAAAGCACATGGGATCAACAAAAATCCAAAGCAGAAAATAATTCAGTCATGAAACAGTTAACTGCCATCTCCAGTTTACAGGTGAGAACACTAAAGCTTGGAGTCATTAGGTAACTTGTCCAAAGTGGCACACCCAAGCAATGGCAGGGGCTGGAATTTCAACCTAGGTCTGACTGACTCCAAAACCATCTACAAGAAAAATGCTAGACTAAGTTACTATTCTAAACAAGTCTAATGCTGAAGCTTCAAATGACTGAGAGTTTGGAATTAATACCCACAAAGTATACAGCATGAAGCCCACCAAACAGGGCAATTGCTAACAGCATGAAAGAATTTTGAATGACAGACATAAAAGAACTGTTGAACTCTAAGGACAGCTGGCACCTTCTCTCTGCAGGCAGTACTGTTGGCAAAGTCAGTTTGGACTAACTCAGGGAACCCTGGGAGCACAGATGTTAAGTGAGCAGGTGAAGAATTAGACCTGGACTTGAATCCAGGCTCCTTGGTGTTCGGGTACAACACAACGCATCATCTAGTGAGTTATGAACATTCTGTTGGCTTCAGGAATATGCAGACCATGTTACTTAACCCATAATGTTTGGTGGTTCAGTGAGAAAATCCACGTAAACACTTGGCAGTTACTCTTATTATTTTAGTCCCAATTCTGCTACTAGGCCTGAGCAAATCATTCTTCCTGGGTCTCCTTGTCCTTAGCTGAGAAAAACAAGGGGCCTGAATCAGCTGACCCAGGGCCCCTTCCAGCTCTGAAAAGTCTGTGATTTCATGGCACTCAACTGGCTGGGTGGGTATGGGATCTGATAAGGCACACTTGGGTAGTCTGGAGGGGTCAGTCATTCCAATTCTTATTCCAGCTCCTCCATTGCATGAAACAGGAAGTTCATGCCAAGCGCCCTTCCTACTGGGCCTCAGTTTCCCTCCCTTCCCACCCATAGTCCAGAAAGCAAGGACAAATATCCCACATGCTTGGAATTCTACCAGAGATATGTAAGCCTCTCCAGCAGTCAATAACAAAGCCTCCCACTGACCCCCGTGACTCTTGTGGAGTCAGCCCCCAGACTCCACTTCCTACAATGAGTCCCAGTTCTTTTGTCACTTAGTCTTCTGGAGAAAGGGGGATATTCAGATATTCTCATCTATTAAATTCTTTAATAGAGCAGAAAGGATCTCCTTATCTTAGCATTTCTTAAAAACAAATCTTTAAACAACTATCTTGAGAGCTACATTCATCTTCAAGGTGTTAAATTTGACTTCCACAGCAAGGCTGAAATCTGCTTGTTTCCCTGGGTTTCATCGGCTCAAGCATCCTCTTCAAGCGCTGGTGTAGCCTGGGTCTGAAGAGGGCTAAGTGGTTCTCCCGGAAGGCAGAGGCTGGGGTCTGTGCAGAGACGGACCATACATACGCACACCTGCATTTTCTGTGTTCTCCTGGAAGGCAGCGGTTGGGGTCTATGCAGACGGGCCATACATACACCCACCTGCATTTTCTCTGTATTCTTCCAGAAAGCAGTATGCAGGTGCTTTAACAAGGAGAAGAAAATGCATCAAGAGGGACTTGGGGGTTATCATTTTGACTGTTTATTTATTTTATAATTATGCAAAGCATTTGCATGGTTCCAAGCTCCAACCTATTAAGCAAGGTACTTTTCAGAAAAGCCATGCTTCCATCCTTGTCCCATCCCTTCTCATGAAAATTTCAATTTGGTTTCAGTTTAATTTTCCATTTGAAGATACACACACACATTTATATATCCCTTGGACTCTTGGTCTGGTGCTGTAGGATAAGCACTGTACTACAAATCACAAGGTCAGCAATTCAAACCTACCAGTTGCTCCTCGGAAATCCTATACAGCAGGGGTGGGGAACCTGTTTTCTGCCAAAGGTCATTGGATATGCATAACATCTCTTGAGGGTCATACAAAATTATCAATCAACTATAATGTGATGGCTGGAACTGCAGTTCCCTTGGAAGGGCCAGACCAAATGATTTTGAGGACCTTATATGTATGGCCCATGGACTGTCTAGTTCCCTCACCCCTAATACACAGGGTCAATATGAGTCGGAACTGACTCCACGGTATTTAACAAAAACAACAACATATACGCTAACATAAAAGAAGCCCTTGGGTGGTGCAGGCTTCAACAAAAGTTGGCAGTTCAAACCCACCCAAAGAAAATGTTATAGATTGAATTGTGTCCCTGAAAAAAAGTGTTGTAGATCTTAATTCCCATATCTGGTGTTGCTGGTTGTGGTGTGCCGTGGAGTCGATTCCTACTCATAGCAACCCTGCATAGGGTTTCTGAGGCTGTAAATCTTTATGGGAGTAGAAAGCCTCATCTTTCTCCAGTGGAACAACTGGTAGGTTTGAACTGTTGACCTTGAGTTTAGCAGCCTGACTCGTAACCACTACACTACCAGAGCTCCTTCCTATCTGGTTAGTACCCCATTTAGAAATGGGTTTCCTTTGTTATATTAATGAGGTTGCAGTAGTGTAGTCGTTAGGTGCCATCTGAGTCGGTACAGACTCATAGCAATCCTATGCACAACAGAATGAAACACTGCCTGGTCCTGGGTCAACCTCATAATTGTTGCTAGGCCTGAGCCCATATGCGCCTATGTGCCAATCCATCTCATTGGGGGTCTTCCTCATTTTCCTTCAACCCTCTACTTTACCAAACATGATGCGCTTCTCTAGTGACTGGTCCCTCCTGATGATATGTCTTAAGTATGAGAGATGAAATCTGGCCATCCTGGCTTCCAAGCAGCACTCTGGCTGTACTTCTTTCAACATAGATCTGTTGGTTCTTTTGGCAGCCCATGGCACTTTCAATATTCTCCTCCAACACCACAACTCAATGCATCAATTCTTCTACTGTCTTCCTTATTCACTGTCCAACTTGTCCATGCATGAAGTTATTGAAAATACCATGGCTTACGTCAGGAGCACCTTAGTCCTCAAGCTGACATCTTTACTCTTCAACACTTTAAAGAGGTCATGTGCAGCAAATTTTCCTAAAATACGTCATTTGACTTCTTGACAGCTGCTTCCATGAGTGTTGACGGTTGATACGAGCAAATTGATATCTTTGACAACTTCAATCTTTTCTCCATTTTATACAGATGTTATTTATTGGTACAGTGATGAGGATTGTTTTTTTTACATTGAGATGCAACTCATACCTCGAAGGCTGTGGTCTTTGATCTTTATCAGTAAGTATTTCAAGCATTAGTATAGGGTGTGTATTAAATCAATACCTTTGTGGTTATTAAAAGAGCAGATTAAGCAAGCAAAAATGGGGGAAACTCGGTGCCCAGTCACATGGAAATGACGAAGAAACAGAGAAATAGAAGCTGAAGAGCAATGAGGACCTCCCTACCCTCCCTAGCTGAAAGAGACAGAAAGTCGCTCTAGCTTCCTATGCTGGAAGAAAGAATTTTGTTACTCTTGTGATATTTCTGCTACAGCGGCACTAGAGAACTAAGGTAACTGGTGATCTGCTTCTGAAGGTCCCAGCCTGGAAAACCCTATGGAGTAGTTCTAGCCTTGACTCAGGACAGACCCGAGAGCAACGGACAACCCCTTGGGTAAAAAGTAAGAGCATATACACATTGTTCTTGATTGCTGTTTGTTGCTGGTGCGTTTCTGAAAGCGACTGGTATTTATCCTAGGTTGTCACACCAGGGTTCTGTTCTAGATTAGTGCTGTCGGTCAGACCATATTAGATGATGGAAGTGTTCCCTTCTGCACTGGCCACGCCACACTGAACACTTGTGACAATGCAACTGACTGAATTTGTCCTTGTATTTACTTAACTTCTGTTGATGTGAGGTGCCTGTCGTCAAGTCGGTTTCAACCCATAGCGACCCTGTATAGAGTTTCCGAAGAGTGACTGGTGAGCTTGAACTGTCAACCTTTTGGCTCAAACCAACCATGCAGTCCAACGCATTAACCCACAGTACCATACTAGGACTCCAGTATTTAACTTAAATTGCTATAAATTTAAATGGCCACATATGACTACTAGCTACATTTGTGAGTGTAGTTCTAGGCCCTTAGCAACAGAACAGAGAGCTGGTCCTCAGGGTTTGTACAACTGCAGCATTCTCATCCACTGTGCCAATTACTCACGCTCATGGATTGATTCTGTCCCTCAGAAATATGTCAACTTGGCTGGGCCAGGATTCTCAGTGATTTGGCAGTTAGGTAATAACATAATCCTCCCTTAGGAAGTGATCTGATATGATCAGCTAATCAGCTCTGAGGGAATGAGCGTGGGTGCTGCACCTTTACCCCGGTCACAGCTCTGAGCTGATATAAGGGTGCCTCTCTGGGGAGTAGCAAGACCTCAAAAGAAACAGAAGCAAGCAGAGAAGGGACCTCAGTACTACCAAGAATGAAGAGCTGGGAATGGAGTGTGCCTTTTGGACCCAGGGTCCCAGCACTAGAACCTCCAAGCCCCAGGGGAAGACTGATGCCCAGACACACAGAGATTGAAAAGAGGCAATGATCTTCCCCCAGAACCGACAGAGAGAGAAAGCAAAGGCTGCCCCTGACACAGCCTTCTAATCTCCTGAACTGTGATAGATCACATTTCTGTTGGTTAGAGCTATCTGCCTGTGGTATTTATTATAGCATCATGAGAGAACGAAGACACTCACCAATTCCCTACTGAAGGACAAGTGAACTGGGCATCCCACCCCCACCCCAGGAGGTATTTTCATAAGCACAGCTATGCCATTTTTTTTTTTTTTTTTTTACACATTGCATGGTATGCTTACAAAAATTCCTGGAGGTTGAGGAGTGAGTAGGGGAGGGGACAGTTGGCAAACAAAGAAGTTGTGTGTGTTATTTACCTAAAAGGATAGTATACACTTTCTGCATCAGGATTTTTAAAAAGCCACTATACTGGTGTGGCACTGTAGGATCAGCACTGTACTGTGAACCACAAGGTTGGCAGTTCAAACCCACCAGCTGCTTCTCGGAAACTTTATACGAGGTTGCTATAAGTTGGAATGTGACTCAACAACACTTAACAATACCCACACCTTTTCTTTTCCTGAGTGAACTTATCCTCTTGTTGTTGTTGTGAAGTGCCGTCGAGTCGGTTCCGACCCATAGCGACCCTGTACAGGGTTTCCAAGGGTGTAAATCTTTACGGGAGTAGAAAGCCTCATCTTTCTCCCGCGGAGCGGCTGGTAGTTTCGAACTGCTGACCTTAAGGTTCGCAGCCCGATTCGTAACCACTACGCTACCAGAGAACTTATCCTCTAGCCACGGAAAAATCAGAAAACACTCCTGCAGCTTCTGCACTGTAAGATTAGTCATTGTTGTTAAGTGCCGTCAAGTTAGTTCTGACTCATAGCGCCCCATATGGAGTCTCCAAGGTGGGTTTGAACCACTGACCTTGCGTGCCACACTGTCACACAGACTGGGTGAAAGGATAGAAATGAAATAGTTAAGGGTCAAAATCCTTAATATGACACGTAGAACCACCAGGAAGCGATAAACTGCCCCCCTTCAGTGTAGTGAGTGACACGCTGGCATTAATCATTCAAGAAGCCCAATTCGGGGCCCCGGGAGACATCTGACCATGTCTGGAGACAGTTTTCAATGTCATGACTGGGGTAGGGAAAGTATAGAGGAAGACATAAGTATAGGGTACTGACATCTTGAGAGGAGAGGACAGGGATGCTAACAGCCTACAAAACACAGGACAGCCCCCAGGACAAAGAATTCCCTAGCTCAAACTATCAATGTTGCCATGGCTGAGGAATCCTTCTCTGGCAGGGCAGTGCCAGGAGAACCTCAGTGCGGTGCATCCACATGCACACCTGGGACCTCTGACAGACACCTCACAGTTGCTCCTCCCGAAGGCAGGTGATGACTGTGTCCACTAATGCTTTAAAAGGTTATCAAAAGAACCCCAAGGCTTGAGTGGGTTTTTTTTTGTTTGTGTGTTTTTTTAAAAAAGCTAAAGTGGATAAATACTTTTAACTGATGGTATATAGAGGGGATTATAATCAATGTAATGAAACAAGTTATATGAATTGTTGAATGCGAAACTGATGATGTGCCCTGTAAACTTTCACTCAATCCACAATAAAAACCTTAAATTAAAAAAAAAAAAACAAAGAACCCCAAGGCTTAAGCCAGAGCAAAAGGCCTCTTTGGAACAAAAGCACATGGGAAATGCTGTTGTTAGGTGAGTCCAACGCAACTCATAGTAACCCCATGTGGCTCAAACTGCCTCACAGGATTTCCTTGGCTGTGATCGAGAGCAGATCACCAGGTCTTTCCTCTTGTGGAGCTGCTGAGTGGATTTTGGTGAGCAGCCAAGCCTGTAAGCATTGCACTCCCAGGGTATAGGCAGTTGGTAAAAATGAAGGCTCTGAAGATTGGAATCTTCACTTAGAATCTGGGAATAGCCCGAGAGTCCCATCGAAAGCAGTCCCAGATGAGGTCTAATTCTTGCAGCATTTTCAAGTGAGGCCTCTACTCCCACCTGATTTGTGGGAGCCACAGGCCAATTAAACACTGATTCACAAGGCAACAGAGGCAACTGGATGGAGTCATCAACAAATCTAAGGGTGTAGGGGCAGATTCTTGAGTATACGGAAGTAACCTGTAGAGTTCAAAATGATTTGAAAAATTCCTTAAAACGGAAACAGACTGGCTCTCAGAAAGTCTAAAGCAGTAGGATTTTGTTCACAAGTTATGCTAGACTTGTGTGGTTTATAAACATTGGCTTTCATTCAGTGTGACAGAATGCCCACACTTTTGAAAGACATACAGAAATCGAGCCAAAGGAGGAACTGGTGGATTCACACCCCCAGCTCACCTCTCCAAACAAAACCAAACCCGCTGCCACTGGGTCGACTCATAGCGATCCTATAGGACAGCGTAGAGCTGCCCCATAGGGTTTCCAAGGCTGTAGTCTTTCTGGAAGCAGACTGTCACATGTCTCCAGGGAACAGCTGGCGGGTTTGAACCACTGACATTTTTATTAGCAGCTGAGTAACCATAGTGCCACTAGGGCTCCTTAGCTGCCTGCCCTCTACTTTGGGAAGATATTTGCTAAGTGAATAGGCAAGCATAATCACTGAACTATTTTGTTTATGTCTTTCCTTCTTCCTACCTCTCCCTCTTTCTCTCTTCTTACTTCATCTTCTTTTCAACCAAAATCCTAAGAGCAGAAGTGCCTGCAATAAAACCCCACAGTATTTGTTGAGTATCTATTATATACCAAAGGTTCTGCAAACCTATACTGGATAGACACCAAATTCTCTGCAAACACACTGGATGAAACCTACCCAAGAACCATGCATTCAAGGTCTGCAAAGCCAGCATTATTATTAGGTACTATTGTATTCATTTCAACTTACAACAGCAAAGCCAAAATTATTATTTTTAGGTGCCACTGTGTTGATTTTGGACTCACAGCAACCCTATATGGCAGAGTAGAACTGCCCATAGTGTTTACAGGAAGAGATGACCAGTCTAGTGTCAGCAGAGGGACTGGGAGGGTTTGAATACCAACATTTTAGTTAGCAGCTGAGTGCTTAACCATTGTGCTATCTATCTTAGCTCCTTAGAGGATTGTTGTTAAGTGCCATCAACTCACTTCTGACTCACAGCGACTCTGACTCTGTTTGATGTTTCCGAGGTTATAAATCTTTGTGAAGCAAAAAGTCTCATCTTTCTCCTGCAGAGCAGCTGGTGAGCTTGAACTGCTAACCTCGTGGCTCACAGTCCAGTACTTATTCTACAGAGCCACCACGCTCCCCTACATCCCTCCAGTCAGGGCAAATAAAGCTGCATCTGGTGAACACCTAGGTCTGAACTTGTGCTCCCAGACTCTCTCTAACTTCTGGGACCATTCATGACTTATGATCCTGTATGTGGGATCAGCACCAGACTGTGAACCACAAGGTCGGTGGTTCAAACCCATGAGCCGTTCCTTGGAAACCCTCTGCAGGGTCACTATGAGTTGGAACTGACTTGATGGCATTTAACAACAACTAATAAAAAAAAAGTCCTTTGTTTATCTACCAAAAGATTTTGACATACCTCCTCTGATCCAGACACAGAAACAAATCTGGCTGTGCCTTTCCTAGGGTGGGGAAAATGCAACCTGATTTATGAAACCCAAACCCAGGTGGGGCCAGATATCCTCCAGGCTTTACAGTCCTTCCTTCCCCCAGTTGATGCCTCCTCCTCTGGAAAGTGACCAGCTCAGTCTTCTCCCTGAAAAGGGCAGAGCTAGCGTTGCCATCATTGTCCTATTTATAGGGTATGAAATGTGGTAATATAAACACTGAATCTGAAGAAACTGTTAAAAACCTCCAGCCCACAGTGCTGGCAGGGAGGTAGTGTGGAGCAGTGACTAAGAGCTGGGCTCCACAGCCAGGCTGACTTGGGCTTGAGCCCTGCTTGGTCCTTATATATAACTAACTGCCTGACCTTGGGCAAGTCACTTAGCCTCTCTGAGCCTGGTCTCTTCTTCACTGTAGCATCTGCCCAGCGTTAGGAGGGCTCAGTGGGATAATCCAGGTAAAAGTCCGATTAGTAACCACTATGCTACCAGAGCTCCTTCAGGACTCCTATATAGGAGGCTGTAAATCTTTACAGGAGCAGAAAGCCTTATCTTTCTCCCACAGAGCAGCTGGTGGATTGGAACTGCTAGCAGCCCAAAGCAGAACCCAATACACTACCAGTGTTCCTTGGAAACCGTACTGGGCAGTTAACTCTGTCCTATAGGGTTACTGGAGTCCTGGTGTGGCGCTGTGGGATAAAGCACTGGACCAAAGTGTCGGTTTGAACCACAAGGTCAGCAGTTCAAGCTCACTAGCCTCTCCTTGGAAATCCTATACAGGGTGGCTATGAGTCAGAACCGACTCCACGGCACTTAACAATAACACAGGGTTATTATGAGTCAGCATCAACACCATGGCCCAAAACAAGGTCCATACTTGTCTCTTGGTTCAGTGTATTTTTCAAGAACTTTTCCCTAGGAAATGCAATCCTTTGCTTAAGTGTCTAGTAAGAGACTCGGGAAAGTAAGATCTAGTGCAGGCTGACAGCCAGGGGAGTTGTCAATCAGGTCTGCTTTTATCTTTGTAAGTTGGAACTTACATATCCCTCAGGGGATATGGATGTTGGCAGTTAGAACCCAGGGAGCACAAGGCAGGTGCAGATGACAGGCACAATTCTCATTCCTGGGGACCGAGGCTCCCCCCATTCTCTACAGCCACAAAGAGTGAGCAAGGAGCTCCGCGGAGTGACCAGAAGAGTGAGTCAAGGACCCCGGGAGCACCTGGCCCGTGATTGGGTTACGGCTCAGTGGCGGTCGTAAGGCCTCGAACTAAGCTCCCAGAAGACCAGTTGCCCATCCTTGGGGAGGGTCTCCCGTCCGTCCGTCTGGGGGCCGGGGCGGCCCGCTCACCTCTCGCGCTGAGCGGAGCTGCTGGCGCAGCGCGTCCTTGCAGCCGTAGGGGCCGCCGGCGCCGACATCTCGCGGCTGGAAGTGCGCCTCGACGCGTGTGGCGCCGCGGTAGGCTCCCTGGTAGAAGGCAGGCCAGCCGAGCTCGAGCAGCGGCGGCTCCAGGTCCGACTGCTCCGGGAAGTAGGTGCCGGACGAGCAGTCGTGGGAAGAGCCAAAGGAGTCCTCGGCCTCTGCCGCCGCGCCCTCCGCGCCGGGCCGCTCCGCGGCGCGCAGGATGGCGCGCACCTCGTCTGGGTTCAGGAAGTGTCCCAGGCGCTCCCGGCGCAGGAAGGCAGCGAAGGCGTCGGGACCGCCAGTCACCAGCTCCTCGAGCGCCAGGCGATGCGCCTCGCTGTACAACTCGGCCGGGTTGGGCGGCCCGCACGGCGACAGGCAAGCAGCGGGCAACTCATCCATGCCCTCGAACAGCACAGCCATATCTGGAGTCTGAAAGGCCCACGCTCCGGCGAGTGCCAGGCGTACGGCTTCTTTATAAGCGTCTTTGAATCAAACAGGCGCGCGCCATTGGCCACGCCGCCCCGCCCCACTCTCCTATTGGCTGTGTTCAGGGCCCGCCCCTCTCCTCACCCTACCGCCAAGTCGGGACAGACTTGGCCACTGAAGATCCGCCCCCGATCCGATTTTGATTTGGCTACCAGTAGCTGCCACGCCTAAACTCTTGCTGTAGGGGTTGCTGCCGGTGATTTAAACTGGTGGGTTAGATGTTGGTCTGCCTACCGTAAAGAATGGGGTTCAAACCCACCAGTAGCTCAGTCGGAGGAAGACCGTAACGATTTACAGTCGCTACGAGTCGGAATCGACTTGATGGTAATGGGTTTGGATTTTACTTTGTTCTGTGTCCTTGGAGCCTTGGTGATGCAGTTAAGCTACCCGGGAAGATCTGAGGTTGTAACCCACAAGCACAGGAGAAAGAAGTGTTGGAACCCGGAAGAAAGATGTGGTAGTCTGTTTTCTTAAAGATTTACAGTCTTGCAAACCCTATGGGTTAGTTCTCTTTCCTATAAGGTCACTGTGAATCAGAATCAACTTGGAATCAATGGTTTGGGTTTGTTTGGGTTTGTTGTGCAGTCCCTGCGGGGAGCCGAACTTTGTGTTACTGTTGGAGTGATGGGCCTGAAAAGCCATACGGCTTTTCACCAGTCACCAACTCTTACTAGACACAGCGCGGCGCTAGGAACCCAATCTTTGGCGGGAGTGCAGGTTCCCTTGCCATCCTAGTGCGCCCCCTGCCGGTCGTCTCTCAGAGCGTTTCTACCAGGCTTGGGGCAGTCAGGCCTAGAGAAGAACTATGACACTTGCTTCCCACTGGCGGGTTGACCGTGCTGCTCCCTTGCTATTCTCTAACTTTATTGTTTTGCCTGTAAAATTCCCAACCCTGGTTAGTTAAATTAAAGACTCATGGAAGTAGCAGTCAAGAAATCAAACGACATATTACTTTAGGCAAATCTGCTGCACAAGACCTCTTTAAAGTGTTCAAGAGCAAAAATGTCAGTTTGAGGACTAAGGTGCGCCAGACCCAAACCGTGGTATTTTCAGTAGCCTCATTTGTATGTAATAGTTGGACAATGAATAGGAAGACTGCAGAAGAATTGATGCATTTGAGTTACGGTGTTGGAGGAGAATATTAAAAGTACCATAGACTGCGAAATGAACAAGCAAATCTGTGTGAGAGAAGTACATCCAGAAGGCTCCTTAGAAGGCAAAATGGCCAGACTTCGTCTCTCATACTTTGGACATATTATGAGGAGGAACCAGTCCCTAGAGAAGGACATCATGCTTGGTAAAGTGGAGGGTCAGCAAAAAAGAGGAAGACTCCCCAACGAGATGGGTTGGCACATTGATAGCAGCAATGGGCTCAAATATAGCAACGATTGTGAGGTTGGCATAGGACCAGGCAGTGTTTTGTCTGTTGTGCATAATGTCGCTACAACAACTACTTTCCATCCACACCCTGGCAGCCATGTGTGGCTGGAGTAAAACATGCTCCCATGTTGGTTCTTCTTTATATTCATGATTTGATTATTTCAAGCCTGAGAGTTCTTTATCGCTAGCGCTACCTTTTCTTCACTCCTTTCACTCTCAGATGAGCACTTGCTTCCTGTTTCACTGTGAAAATAGAACCAGTCAGAAGAAAATGCTCTCGCACCACATCTAACTGCTTGTCTGCATATCTGTCCACGTAATATGCTTTCTTTCCTGTTACTATGATGGCCCATGGGCCCATGGGCCCAAGGCCACCCTTTCCATCCGGACACTAGCTCCCAGCCCATCAACTTCTCATTCATCTCCTTCCAGCAATTCTCCTCTCTTGGATCTTTTCCCCATCTTTATGGGGCCGTTCCTATCAGCATACAAATAAGCTCAAGTATTTTTCCTCTTAAAATAATTCTCTCTCTTAAATCTTTATCCCCCTACAGCTACCTCCCCACTTCTTGGCAGAAAGCCTTATAAGAGTTGGCTATATTTGAAGTCTCCCATTTTCCTCCTTGGAAGTATGGTGGATCTGTAGAATAAGCACTGGACAGCAAACACAGGGTTGGCAGTTCGAGCCCACCAGCCATTCCACAGGAGAAAGATAGGGTTTTCTGTATCTGCAAAGATTTACTTGGAAACCCTATACTGGGTCACTATGAGTCAGAACGGACTTGAAAGCATTTAATAACAAAAATTCTCCTCCTCTACCTCATTTGAATCTAGTTGGTCTGTGTCCCTGTATTGTTGTTAGTTGTTTTCCCTACTACTCTATACCAAAACCTGTTGTCACCATCAACAATGATCTTGCTCAACCCAATAGTCAAATTGTGGACAGCATCTTTGTGTAAATGAGTGCATATGTCAACCTAGAAAGTGGTTTTCACATTTATGTGAGAGGTTTTCATTATTAACTGGTGGGTCTATGGGATAAGCACTCAAACCATAAGGTTGGTGGTTCGAGCCCACCAGATGCTCCGTGGGAGAAAGATGAGGTTTTATGCTCCCACAAAGATTTACAGCCTCAGAAATCCTATACTGGGCCGTAAGAAGCAAAAACGAATTTACAGCTCTAAACAACATCCATCAAGGAGCTCTGGTAGCGCAGTGGTTATGAATTGGGCTGCTAACCTCCAGGTCGGCAGTTTGAGACTACCAGCAGTTCCACTGAAGAAAGATGAGGCATTCTGCTCCCGTAAAAATTTACAGCTTCAGAAACCCTGTGCAGGGTCACTATGAGTCAGAACTGACTCCACCACGGTACTTAACAACAACAACAATCATCAAGGAGCTCTGGTAGCATAGTGGTTACAAGTCAGGTTGCTAACCTCAAGGTCAACAGTTCGAAATTACCAGCCATTTTGCAAGAGAAAGATGAGGCTTTCTGCTCTCATAAAGACTTACAGCCACAGAAACCCTATACAGGGTCACTATGAGTTGGAACCAACTTCACGGCACACCACCACCAACAACAACCAACATCATTAAGTAGGAGCCAATCAACTTTTTCAATGAATGAATGTCAGCGGTGGCTAAGACATATTTTCTTCTCTTTCCAGTTTCTCCTCACCCTCAACCTGGTTGTGAATTTCTTTAGGCCCATGTGTGGGCCTTCTGTGAGTCCCTGCTCTGGAATCTAGTGACCAGAAGAGTGGAAGAGAGCCCCCTTTCAGCCCTCTTTGTAACACCAATAAACATTTGTTTGTATATGACAAAGACAGGCCTGTGGTATGGGGACTTGCAGCCATGTTGCTTATCAGTGCCTCTATTGCCTGAGATAAAAAATGAAAATAACCAGGGTCTTACCTGTTTAACTGTTTTAATAAGAAGAGCTATATAGTATTTTAGGAGCTCTGGTGGTGTAGTGGTTACGAATCGGGCTGTGAACTGCAAGGTCAGCAGTTCCAAACTACCAGCGGTTCCAGGGAGAAAAATAAGAGGCTTTCTGCTCCCGTAAAAACTTACAGCCTCAGAAACCCTGTGCAGGGTCGCTATGAGTTGACACTTAACAACATATAGTATTTTACCTCACCAGTATAAATTATATGAAGAGGACTGGAGAGGCATGGGGGAAGGGGACAGGACAAGTACACTACAAAAGTAGAATAGGGGTGAGCAGCATCCTTTAGGTATCTCACTAGAGAAATCTTTGAATTATGTGGGATATATATATGTATATGACCTCAAGATCAGCAGCTCAAAACTACCAGCTGCTCCGCGGGAGAACGATGAGGCTTCCTGCTCCCGTAAAGATTTACTGCCTCAGAAACCCTGTTCAGGGTTGCTATGGGTCGGAATCGACTCGACAGCACTTAACAACAACAACATATATGTATATATTGTAGTTGTTGTTAATTACCTTTGAGTCAGTTCCAACCCATAGTAATCCTGTATAGGGTGTCTGAGGAGCAGACGGTGAGCTTGAACTACTGACCTTGCAGTTCAAACCAACTTTGCAGTCCAGCACATTAACCCACAGCACCACACCGGAACTTCATATGTATGGGTAGTTGGTGTTTTATATGGCTAAGTCAAAAGGTATTGCTACACTGGTTGGTTAGCAGTATGGCAAGACCTGGGAACTCCTGGGCCCAGAGTCAGTGACATAGCCACAGAGGACTAGAGTGGAGAGTGAAGTGTCCAGCTGATAAGAAGAGAGGGCATATGCACAAGAACATCCACAGTTGCAGATAACACCCACTTGACCTGGCTTCAATGACTGGAGGATCAGAGCTCAACTAGAAGAAGAAAGAAGAGGAAAAAAAGAGTAATCTGATACAATTTGATGAACTTGACCTACACGTATGGATGCAGTAGCTCAAAAGTGGGAACAAATCTTTACAACAAGGATCATTCCCACCCCCTCCATACACAGGGTAGACAGGGATGGGCAACTTGGACATTGGCTACCTAAAATGGGGGGCTACAAAGGCAAGAAGTGACTGACTGGCTTACAAGTTTTCAAGAGGGAGCCTAGATCCAGAGGGTGCAGAGAAAGGTAGAATCTCTAGTGAGTAGTATCCAATCTGTCTGGGTGGGGCTGATGAAATGAGATAGGGATAGCACTCATGTGACACAATAGTGAATAATTGCTATCAGGACTGACTGTGAGGGTTGGAGACGTAATAATAGATGTTTTGTACTAAAAGGAGAGGAGTGGTTGACTTTGCAGTCCAAAAGCGGAGGCCCCCGGGACCATCAAGGGAGAAGAGCGGAATGCGGAATCCTACCCAGAGAAGCAGTGACACCAGAGATGGAGCGGCTGGGGACTCTAGACCCAGAGAGGGAGAGGGGCTGTGTGCTGACGACTGGGGAGCAGGCTTGCAGGGTATATATACCCTTTGGTTGGTTGATGATTCATGGAGGGGATTGTAACCATGGCAATGAAACGATATACGATGGGATGAATGTGAAGCTGATGTTCTCCTATGTAAACTATCATGTAATTCACAATAAAACATATTTAAAAAAAAGGTATTGCTACAAAATCATCAAAGTCTTTATTAAATAAAAATATCAAAACGTAAAGCTAGTACTTTTTAATATATCCTCCATCTATGTCTATACACTTCTGAAGGTACTGTTTTCAGCTCTGTAACCCTTCCCTGAAGAGTTCTGAACTCTTTGACATATACCACATTGGTATCCTCAAGGAACTCAAATCTAACGTTTTTTAACTTGGGGAACATAAAGAAGTCTGAAAGGGCAAGATCAGGGCTGGAGGGTGCATGTGGTAAGGTTTCCTAATGAAATTCTTGAAGGACAGTCCTTGCTACCTTTGAAGAGTGAGTCGGTGCATTGCTGTAATGGGAAAAATCCTTGACACCACCTCTCACCAATGTGACTTTCAATTCTTAAAAACCTTCATAAGAAGCCTCCATGATCTCCTATGTCCTTTGAGGAAATCTATCAAGATTGTTGTTAAGTGCCACTGAGTTGATTCAAACTCATAGGAACCCAACTCATAGAAACCCTATGGGGTCTCAGAGGCAGTGCATCTGTGCAGAAGCAGAAGCCTCATCTTTCTCCCACGGAGTGGCTGGTGGGCTCCAACTGCCAACCTTGTGGTTTGCAGTCGTTGTTTATTGTACAGAACCACGGTGCTTCTTCTATGAAGATTGTTGTTGTTGTTAACCACCGACGTTGTGGCTCAAACAACTTTGTATTCCAGCATATTACCCACAGTGCCACACTAGGACCAGAATCTCTATCAAGATTACCCCTTTGGGGGAGAACAAACAAGATGGCGGACTGGGTGGACGTATAGCAGAGAGCTCCGCCAACAACAACAAAGAATACCCGACCAAGCAGTTTCAGGGGATGGTCCCAGAACCAGTTGTTCCGCGGTAGAAAGATGAGGCGATCTGCTCGCGTAAAGATTTACAGCCTTGGAAACCCTGTACAGGGTAGCTATGAATAGGAACCGACTCCACGGCACACAGCCACCACCAAAGAGACTAAGGAGTCCTGGTGTGGAGCTGTGGATTAATGCGCCAGACTGCAAAGCTATTTGAACTGCAAGGTCGGTGGTTTAAGCTCTCTAATCACTCCTCAGAAACCCTGTATAGGGTCGCTATGGGCCGGAACCGACTCGATGGCACTTCACAACAACAACAAAGAGACTAAAAGCTCTGGTAGTGTAGTGGCTATGAATCAGGCTGTGAACCTCAAGGTCAGCAGTTCGAAACTACCAGCTGTTCCACAGGAGCGAGATGAGGCTTTCTCCTCCTGTAAAGAATTACATCCTTGGAAACCCTGTACAAGGTTGCTAGGAGTCAGAACCAACTCAGGAGCACATCACAACCAACTCAGGAGCACATCACAACCACGACCACAGAAGAGACTAAAGGAGTTCTGGTAGTGTAGTGGTTATGAGTTGGGCTGCTAATCTCAGGGTCAGCAGTTCAAAACTATCAGCCTTTCCATGGGAGAAAGATGAGGCTTTCTGCTCCAGTAAAAACTTACAGCCTTGGAAACCATGTTTAGGGTTGTTTTGAGTCAGAACCAACTCCAAGGCACATAACCACCACCACCACCACCACCAAAGAGATTAAGGAAGTCCTGGTATGGTACCATAGGGTAAACACTCTACCTCAAGGTGAGTTTTAACTGCAAGGTCGGTGGCTCAAACTCACCAGCCGTTCCTCGAAAACCCTATGCAGGAACCAACTTGACGGCATACAACAACAAAGAGACTAAGATTAGGCATTAGGCAGTGGTTCATGGGAGAAAGATGAGGCTAGATAAGGTCACTATGGGTTGGATTGACTTGATGCCGGAAAGCTTGGTTTGGTGGAATGAAACTAAGCATCTTACTGAGAGGACTTGTCTGCAGCCACCCACTGATCACAGGGACATGTTTAGACATATGTTATCTGGAATAAATTTAGGTATATATGAACTAGAACCCTAGTAGCAATATGTTTTGACTTACCCTTGTGTGTGTGTGTGTGTGTAGTCTTAGTTCTCTAGGACTGCTATAACAGAAACACTACCAGTGGATAACTTTAATAAACAGGCATTTATCTTCTCAGTTGAAGAGACTAGAGGACTCCTGGTGTGGTGCTGTGTTAATGCGCTAGACTACAAAGTTGGTTTGAACTGCAAGGTCGGTGGTTCAAGCTCACTAGCTACTCGTCAAAAACCCTATACAGAGTAACTATGGGTTTGAACCGACTTGACAGCATTTACCAGGAGACTAGAAGTCTGAATTCACAGCACCAGCTCTAGTGAAAACCTTTCTCTGTCAGCCCTGGGGAAAGGTCCTGGTCTCTTCAGCTTTATCCTGGTTCCTTGGAGATCTCCAGGTGGCATGGCGCCAACCTTCCCCACCTCTGCTTCTGAACCTGTTCGTTTAATTTCCTTTATATCTGAAAAGGAGCGGGACATCATGGCAAGTAAAGCAGGTCATCAAAAAAGAGGAAGGCCCCTC
The DNA here is from genome assembly GCF_000296735.1 of Chrysochloris asiatica. Taxonomy (NCBI): domain Eukaryota; kingdom Metazoa; phylum Chordata; class Mammalia; order Afrosoricida; family Chrysochloridae; genus Chrysochloris; species Chrysochloris asiatica. The sequence continues at coordinate 526,948 of NW_006408921.1, forward strand.
AATAAAATGGATTCATATAGTGGCTGCAACAATACACTCACCTAGCAAAGGCTCCGAGGATGGTGCCAGACCAGGCTGTGTTTCTTTCTGTTGTACCTAGGATTGCTATGAATCAGAACCTACTCAATGGTACTTAACAGCAACAAAAAAAGACTTATTCAAAACATACACTAATCCTGTCTCATTAACAAAGACAACCCATTCCCAAATGGGATTATAACCACAAGCCTAGAGGCCAGGCTTGACAACAGGTATTCTTGGTAGACACAGTTCAAGCCATAGCATATGCATACTGTTGTTTAGTGCTGTCGAATGATCCTGTATAGGGTTTCCAAGGAACAGCTGGCAGGTTTGAACTGCAGACCTTTGGTTCACATCCAGTGTTTATCCTATAGCGCCACACCAGGGCGCCATGTATATATACTATTTCATATATATGCATATATTGTTACTGTTGTTAACTGCTGTTGAGTCAGTTCCAACTCATAGTGACCCTGTATAGGGTATCCGAGGAGCAGCTGGTGGGTTTGAATTGCTGACCTTATAGCTCACAGTCCAGTGCTGATCCTATAGCACCACACCAGGAGTCAAATATATATATTTCAAAGAGAACATTTGAACATTATTCCAACCACCCACTTTTTCTTGAATTCATCAGGTTTCACCATGTCCCAGTCTAGCATGCCTGAACCTTAGAACTCCCTCTGGAAGATCCCTTGGTGGTGGGGACAGAACCCTGAGCCCTTGCCCACCCCGTGTCCCAGCACAGTTCAAGTGGGCTCACAGCAGTGACCACACCACACCAGAAGGTGTTATTAAAAGGAATTTAATAATCTTTAATTAAAAACTCTTAACAGTGAATTCTGTCCTAGGCCTTGGTAGCTGGAAGCAACTCTGGGACAAGCCCCTTTGGGATGTGGCTGGACCTGGTCTGGAGCACAAGGTCCACCACTGCCGCATGGCAAGGAGCTCTCTGGAAGTTACTTCAACACAATATCAAAGATCCGCAAGGATTTAAAAAAAACAACAAAACATTTGAAATATATTAGACTCTCTTGATTGCCATTTTACACAAAGCTGATACAGTATACAGAGTTTTCTTCCCCCTCCCCACAACATAAAATACATTTTTGTTAAGTGTTCTGTGTACATCAGTGGCTTCTAGTCTGGTGAATTATCGCGGAGGGCTGGGGGTCTGCAGACATTTCCTGGATGTGCAGAACCCGGCCCTGCGCCGTGGGACTTATGTGCCCATGAGAAGCAGACCCTCTGTTGAGGAGAGGGAAGACTGCTGTCAAAGAGAGGGCTCAACTTCTGACAAGGGGGGACCACTTCCTCAGGACCATCCCTGACCATGTGCCCTGGGGGGAGGGGAGGTTGTTTCCAAGTTGTTTCCAGGTTGCAAGTAGGAAGAGTTAAGTACAATTCATCTGGGCATCTTGTAAGGAATGCTTTTCTGGAAAGTACCCCAGTCTCTGCTCTGGGAGAGCAGGCAGGAAAAGAGAGCTCAAGATCAAAAGGTGTCTGACACCTAGAACCCAAAAGATCTCCCTACTATAAGGCCAGCAAGCTCTGGTGGCCACAACAGCAGACACAGCCTTGTTAATGTTTTCAAGTCCATAGAAAAGAGTCCAACAGGGCAGATCAGTTTCATTAGCAATGCATATTCAATGGAGAATTACATCCAAAGTCTTCAGTACACCTGGGCCAAGGGTTTAGTCTCCTGAACTGCTTTCTGGCTAGAAGCTCACAATCTGGTAACCACCACTGATTCTTAGTTGTCTTGGGGCATAGGGTGAGAGCAGGGGCCAGAGCTAGGCAATCACTCCAGGTGAGCCAGGTGACACCTGCTTTAGAAACAGCTACCAGACCTGGGATGCACAGAAGCCTTCACCCAGCTCCCAGATCTACACCTGCCAGGGAGAGAGGCCGACTCCAGAAGAAAGGCTTCCATGTTCAAAGGTGAACCTCTATTCCTCTCAAAGGGGGTGGGGGAGGAAGGCTATATATTGAGTAATTCCAATGGAACAATGGTTTTAAGAACCTGAGGTGCGACTGGCAGCAAATCCCAGCTTCCTGATTGAGGTGGACATCACTTTAAACTCCTACTAGATGGTTTCCTGAAGATGCTGGCCTAAAGGCAGTTATCCCTGAATCTTCCAGACAGACTTGGGATAAAGTCTGCCTGGAGCCCAAGATCCAGCATCTGCACTTAGTGGCATGCTTCCCAGTTAAAGGAATTGGAGGAGCGGGAAACAGAAGGATGTTGAAGCGGGATGCAGTCACTGCCTTTCAGTAAACCGAAAGTGGGATGCAGTCACTGAAGGGGCTGCCGATGCTGAGAGCCTCAAGGAATGAAACTGTGAAGAACAGTTCTCCTCACTCTGTTCATCCTCTAACTCCAGAACCTAAGTGCTTGGCAGGTCGCAGCTACTCAAGAAATCACACAAGTAAATGAATGGCCCAGGCCTCCAAGAATGTTTCCCAGCTTGTCCCTCGCTGCACTGAAGACTCCCAGGGAAAGTTCCCCAGGGACTCAGAGTCCTCAGAGAGATGGCTTCTCCCTGACTGAAAAATGCTGATGCCCAGAGTTGCTTTGTCTGGAGTTGGCTTTTATTGGGGAGTTAGCTGGGATTCCCAGCCTCCTGGTGGGAGAAGGGTAACCCTGGAGGCAGGAGACAAGTGGGGGAGGAGGACTGGCCTGAGGGTTCAGGAAGGGCGCTAAATGCCCTTGGTCTCCTATGGCTTCCCTCTGCACTCCCCACTTTGCAGCTCAAGAACAAAGCCAGCGTCAGTCTAAGCTGAATACTGATTTAAAGCTAAAGGTGTGTGTGTGTTTAGGGTTATTCCTGCCCTGCTCTAGCCATAGGCTGAGATGATGGGGAGTCCACTCAAGAGCACAAGGGCATTCAAGGCGACACCTCACTTATCTGTGGGCTCCTGAGCTGTCTCTCCATTCTGGACTGGGTATGGCCTAGAGTTGAAATTGGGGGTGGGATCCAAACCAGCCCAGGCCCCAAGAGTCTGGTGCTGTGACCCTCACTGCCACCAGTGACTCCCCAGAGCCATCGGCTACACAGCCCAGGTCCCTTAGGGCTATGGGGCCATGGAGATCGGCATATGGCAAACCCCAATACAAGGGTATGGTACAAGGATGGCCTTTCCAGTCCCTTGGACTCATAAAGAAGGAATCCAGACTTGTCCCCCAAACTCGAGCCCTTCAGAGCTTTGTTGTTGTTAAGGGCCATTAACAACATAGTGACCCTGTATAGGGTTTCCGAGGGGTGGCTGGTGAATTTGAACAGCCGACCTTGTGGTTCAAACCGACCTTGCGGCCCAGGGCATTATCCCACAGCACCACACTAGGACTCCATGTTGTTGTTAAGTGCCCTCGAGTCCGTTACGACTCTTAGTGACCCTGTATAGGGTTTCTGAGGAACAGCTGGTAAATTTGAACAGCTGACCTTGGGGTTCAAACCGATCTTGTGGTCCTGCAGCATTATACCAGGACTCAGAGTTCTAGGGAGGTAGTTCTAGGACAAATAAAGAAGGCGCACAAAGCAGAGAACAACCTGCAGTGTGTAAGTTACCCCCAGTAAATTTGAGTTGAACCTATGGACTGCACCCAACTAAAGGGCGACAAATCCCAAAGGGCTCATGAGAGATTATAGGATCCCTGTGGGGCCTCCCTCCCAGCATCAGGGAAACTGGGGCCATGAGATTGTGGGGCCAGGCCCAGCACTGAAGGCAGGGCCAGCTGTCAGCCATGGGCCCCTTGGAATTGTGGCCTTTAGGGCCCTGCCACTCTGGTGAGAGCCAGGCAGCACATCAGCCACTGCTTGTACTCTACAAAAAGCAAAGCTGGGCCCAGGCCCCTGAACAAGTACTCTATGAATGATGTGGAAGTTGAGAAGAGTGAGTTCCCAGCTAGCTGTAATTCTGATGGCTCAGTCTGAGGAAGGCTGGCAGGAAGCAGTCTGACAAGGATGGGTCAGGCTCTGGGCTTTGTTCAGATGACTAGAGATGTTTTCAGAAATTAACAACATGGACTCACCCCTCTTCCTGGAGAAATCCTTCCAACTGAAACTCTTGTCTTAGCTTCATTTTTTTCACCACCAACCAGTAATACCTATGCTACTATTCCCGATAGAAAGCACATTTGTTGTATTCTCCCTGGAGCTTTACAAACTAAAATAATTCGTTTTATCATATAACCTTTTGGCCTTCCTTTTGCTGCTTCCATTTAAAAGCAATATATGATTTGGATTCTTCCAGTAATGAGAGAGCCTTCACTTCCACCTTGGCTGGTGGGTGGTCACACAGCGGGTTCCTGACCTGAGCAGGAAGATTGCTCTCAGCAATGCAGTGTGGGGCAAGCCCAGGCCCACCTCATCCAATACAGAACACAGAGAGGACTTCTTGGATCTGCCAGGTGGAGATGGTGGCCTAGACACTGCTAAGTTGGAGCAGGACTGCAGGTATCAGCTTAGCAACCTAACAAGGCCTCAGGATCTGGGACTCTGAGTCTTAATCTCAATCCTTTTGGGAATAGCCCCCAAATTCACTCAGCCCTGCCTGCTTCCCATGAGCTCAGGAATGTCATTCCTGCACAAGCTGACTGTGTATATGTGTGTGTGTTGGTACGTGACATGCGAGTACTGATCCAGAGAAGTCTTTACCAAAAACAGAACTGTCATTGCAAGCCCACCCTCCCAAACTCTGACAACAGGATGAGTCAGGAGTCCACTTGTGGGCCTTGTCTTGGGTGGCAGACAGTGCAGTAGGAAGCAGGTCAGGGGGCGTGGTGAGGTTATGGGCAGCTGGCTGAGAGGTGGGGTCAGCGGTCCTCTAGAAAGCAGAGCCCACCTCCCAGCAGCCGCCTCAGTGCCTCCCCAGCCAGGAAGCCCTGCCAGGTACACTTCCTCCCCGACACACAGAGACTAGGAGATACGGCAGCAGCCATGCACCTTCTCCTCCATCTCCTCCATGGGGGCCTTGAACTTCAAGAGCGGGGGATCGCCGCTGGTGACCGTGTAGTACACTGAGGTCCCATTGCTGCTGTACGGGGAAGTTCTGCCTCCGATCAAGGGGGCCTTGCCTTCGCTGCTGCCTTCACCCATCCTGGCCATGCTGCCACCCAGGTGGGTGTTGAGGAAGGGGTGGCTCAGCAGCTTGGCTGCAGCCCGCTGCCGCTTCAGCTCCAGAAGCGTCTGGGGGCTCTGCTCCTTGTAGCCACTCCATGGTGGGGTAGCATCGACCATGCTGGGGTTGCCATAGGCCACACTGTAGTCAGGTACCTCATGTACCTTCCAGACATCCCCGTTGGACAGTGCATACTGGTAGGTGCTGACCGGAGCCCGGGGGCCATTCTCAACAGGCATGTCCAGTTCACCCCGTGGGATCTTGGTAGAAAATTCAGAGAGCAGTACGGGTTTCTCCAGCCTGGGGTTCTGAGATTGAGAAGAACAACGTTAGCAGCTGGTTAGAGGATCTGAACCCACTACCCACCTGCACCTGTGCTGAGGACATTATTGTTTGGGCCTGTTTCCATCAGTTTTCTCTTCCTGAACAGCAAAAACAAGAAAAACAAAAAACAGAACAGTTGCCACAGAGCCAACTTAAACTCATGGAGACCCCGTGTGTGTCAGAGTAAAACGGTACTCCATAGGGTTTTCAGTGATTGCTCTGTCAGAAGCAGATTGCCAGATTTTCTTCTGAGGTGCCTCTGTTGTTAATAAGTGCCATCAAGCCAGTTCCAAGTCATAGTGACCCTGTATAGGGTTTCTGAGGAGCGGTTGCTGAACTTGAACTGCCAACCTTGCAGCTCAAACGGACCTTGCGGTCTAGCACATTAATCCAAAGCATCACACAAGGTGCCTCTGGGTGGACTCAAACCATTCAGCCTTTTAGTTAGCAGCACAGTACACTGACCACCTACACTAATGTATCTATGCAGGATGGAAGGAGGGAGGAAAGAGAGAGACAAGGAGGGAAGAAGGGATGAAGGATGGAAGAAAAGACGGAAGGTGGGGGAGGGAGGAAGAGAGGATAGGAAGAAGGAGAAAGAATGGATATTGGGCACCAGCAACTCCATTTCTAGGACTTTGTTCCACAGGTATACTTGCTTGTGGGAGCAAAGCCTAAAAGTAACTACATCGTCTTTAGACACGTGGTAAACTCCGGCAAGTGCTGGTGTTGGAATACTCTGTAGCTGGTGAGGAGGAAAAAAAAAAACAAAAAAAAACCCACAAGTAATCTGCATGTGCTGACAAGGGAAGAGCTCCAAGAAATATTATATAATTAGGTTACAATATGGTAAGGTGAGCGACATTTTCTATTTGTGTGTGTGTTTTAAGGCTCCTTCTGAACTATGCAGGCAGACTGATGACGTGTGGTAGGCAGATTCTTAGTGGCTTAAGTCAGCACATTTCAAACTTTAATAAACATCTCATGGAGATCTTTTAAAATGCATATCCTGATCCAGTAGGTCTGGGTTGGGGCCAGAGACTCAGCATCCTAAACTAGTCTGGTCAATGCTATGAGTAGCAGGATCTAAGCTTTGGCTGCACACTGGGATCATCTGGGGAGTTAAAAATATATGCTCGTATGTATGATGCCTGGGTTTCAACACAAACGTCTGATTTAATCAGCTCAGAATGCAGCCTAGCTATCAGGATTAGAACGAAACAAAAGACCTACTCTGATCATTTTATTATGTGGTTAATTTTAAGAACCATGAGATCTCATCCCTGGTGTGCCTAGAACCAGGGAATTCTCGCCAAAAGGGTGTACCACAGCCAGATCTGGGGGCTTAGAAGACCTTGGAAGAAACCTGCCCTGGGGAGCCTGCTGAACAAACATGCCTGTAAATAAGTGGTTCACACATTCTTGTACGCATCAGAATTACCTGGAGAGCTTGTTAAAACACATATTGCTGGGCTCCCGCCCCAGGGTTTCTGAGTCAGTGGTCTGAGGTGGGACCTGAGAATCTTATGTCTAACAAGTGCCCAAGTGATGCTGATGCTGCAGGTCCGGGAAGCACACTACCTTAGAGAACTGGGTCTTGGTGTGGTGCTATAAGATAATCACTGGACTGGTGACCACAAGGTTGGCAGTTCAAACCCACCAGCTGCCCTCGGAACCCTATATAGGGTGGCTATGAATCGAAACTGACTTGATGGCATAAAACAACCACCACCTATAAACTATGACATTGTTGCATTCTCTGAAAGCCATGGAAAGGGTAGGGGAGAAAAAGGGATGAGCTTTCAGCAGCAATTCCCTTTAAACTTGTTTCCTCCAAGGATGGGCACCTGTGCCTGACAGGTGCCCAAGGACTGGACACTGAGTAACTGGGGTGAAGGGCAGCCTGCTTCTAGCTCAGCCATTGCTGTACCCTCTCGTCTCTTGCCCAGGCCTGAAACCCAACTTCAAAGGCAAAGTAATCCATCTGTTTGCCTTCACCAAACCCCAAACAAACTGCAGCCCAAAGTGGAAGTCCCAGAAATTAACTGCAAAAATCAGATCTAATGAAGGGTGGTTTTCAGTAGGCCCCACGGCCTACAGTGTCATGATTCAAGAGACTCCACATCAAGGAGCACTTTGAGGAGAGTCCTGGGGCCTATGCAATCTGAACGAACGCAAGGAACAAAGCAGGCATGGAGGGGGCAAGGCTGCTCTCACAAGGATTTCTTTAAATCTTGGACTCTCCACAAACCAATAAGGAGAAGAAAAAGAACACACCAAAAACAAGAAAAAAACAAAAAACAGCAAAAGACGAACAGATGCTGCACAACAGAGCAATGGCCAATAAGCACCTGAAAATGTGTCCAACACAAATTTAAAATGTGAACTACCACAACCACCCCACCAGGATGGCACCAGTGAAAAGGACCGACTACAGCAAGGGTTAGCAAGAAACTCCCATATCTTGTTGATTGGAGAAGGAAATGGTACAACCACTTTGGAAAACTGCTTGGCTCTATCTACTAAAGCTAATAATATGCCGACCCCATGACCCACATTGCATTCCTGAGGACACACTTAACAGAAAATAATGCTTATATCCAGCAAACAACATGTGCAGGAATTTTCACAGCCACTGTTTTCATAATAGCCCCAAACTAGGAACAACCCAAGTATCCATCAGCAGGAAAATGGACATCTAAGTTGTAGTATAGTCAAACAATGGTATTCTACAGAGCAATGAAAATCTCCAAGAAGTCCCCAGGTTGTGAACTCCTAACTTGTGGACCACTCCTCCTTGCCCTTGGTTCTGACATCTATGATGCCCTCAGGAAGTTCGGTAATCACAGTCATCAGGCTGGTTCCAGGTGGACTAAGGGCACTGCCCAACTAATCTCCCTCTGATGGCTCTGAGATGAAGCGCCAAGACCAGGCTGGGGCCCTGTCTTCCTCCCAAGGTCGTGGCTGACGGTGGTGGGGCAGGATTCAAGGCCACTCACAGGGTCTTTGTTTTCCTGGTCCGTCCTGTTCTCCCTGATGTCTCCATTGTAGGTTGAGGTTCGCTGATCTTCAGCTGCACTCCGTTGCTGCCACAGTATGGCCTCTCCCTCGTACTCCTTCCTGTACAGGTTGGTCCTGTCCGACAGGCTAGCTCGACGCACCACCTTCCTGAGAGGGCAGAGGGGATGCTGAATGGCTGCGCCCAGACACCACAGGCAGAGCAAGCCTGGGGGGCCCTGGTCTCCCTGCCTTGACTCACCCACGGCTGCCCGCGCTGGACGTCCTCCGGCTTAAGGATGACTTGTGTCTCAGCTGTGACTTCATGATGACATCATGCTTGTGTTTCAGCTCCAACAGCAGGACCTTGAACTCCTCTTCCTCACACAGGTCTGAGAGGCAGAGGAGCCAGTATGAGGAGGAGGGCAGGATAGGTGCTCTAGATCAGAGGACCTGCCACCCTAACCCATTGAAAGCTCTTCCAAATGATTGCAGCATCTCTGAAGTTATGCAGGGAGATGAGGAAACAATGTCAGCCTTAGTTACAATTCAATCCTTAGAAGAGTATAGGAATGGGAAACCCAGGTTCCATGCATAGTCACAACTAAGGTTCCCAGTTATGACTGAAGGACTCTCACACCTTTGACTATTTCCAAAAGAAGTCATTAATTCCCCAATGATAAGAAAAGTATAAAGAAAATAAGGTACCCCTGGTAAGTCCAGTAAATAATAATGGAAGATGCTGAGAAATCCACAACTCCCACCCACTCAACCTACCTAATTTCTTTGTTCATACTACATACTACCCCAGTCTTCTAGCCATAGATTATACTTGTTCCTTCCATCCATCCATCCACCATCCATCCATCCACCATCCATCCATCCATCTGCCATCACATATACCTATCAACCCACCCACCCAATCATCTACTTACCCATCTATTTACTTAACTATTCATTATCTTTACATTTATTATCTACCTATCTTCTCATCTGCCTTTCATTCATTTATTCATCACACCAACCCACTAATTTATCCCACCATTTATTCATCCATTTATCTCCTCAGCAATCAAAAAATGGACAAGGCATCAGGTCTTGTTCTGGGCTTACCTATTGGCATCTCATCCATGGATGTCCTAGCACTGAGACTGGCCCCATGGGAGACCAATAACTCTGCCATCTGCATCTGAAACACAAGATGAAGCCCACGTTCTCCCATGCTCAGGACTCAGAGAGTCTAGGAGGTAGAGAAAGTGGTCAAGGCCTCTTAGGAAGTATCCCAAAGAATGGTGGGATCATTCACCAGGGAAGGTTCGGCAGCTTGGAGCTGTGGTGGGAGTCCTAGCAGATGGAAGGGCCACAGGGCTCGGCAGCTCCTCTGGGAACTTAGGCCAAGTCAAGTGGCAGGTAAAGGAGTCGACTGACACTCTAGATCTGTCAGGTGTCAAAAGAGGACATGGGTAGGCTGCAATCAAGAGTTTTATTATCTGGGAAAGAAATGGAGAAATTCCTTGATGCAGAAACACTGGGATTTTCTAGTTTTACAAGCTGGATTGTCATCTTTGATTAAGACATAAGTTGTCCAGTGTTTTTGCAAACTTTCTGGGTTTTTTCCTACTGGCAACCCAAATGACTTGATGGCAGCAAGCTGATCCTGCCATGGCCTGCCCCACAGCATTATGGGTGAGCCTACCTGTCCCCAGAAGGCAGCTGCGTGCAGAGGCTCCCAGCCATCCCAGTCCTTCACATCCACGCGCACTCCGTGGTCCAGGAGGAGCTCGGCTGCCCGCAGGTATCCATTGGCCCCAGCTATGTGCAGCTGCGGGATAGGGAGAGGGGAGAGGTTTCTAGGGGAAGCTGGTTCCCTCTCACCTACCAAAGTCTTTGAACATTCTTGGGGCCAACAAAACAGAGCAGAATGAGGTGGCAGTACCAGCCACATTCCAGAGAATCGTTAAGTCTAAACTATGAGCTAGGAGGTGAGCTCCTTTCTCTTGTGGCTGGTCTTAGAACCCACACAGTTAAGGCAACAGCATTTACTGAACCCCTACTATATACTGAGACCTGAAGGAAGGGGTCTCAGAAATTCAATGTTGTGTTGTTTGTTGTTAAGTGCCATCAAATTGGGTCTAACTCATAGTGCCCTGTGTATAGGGTTTCCGAGGAACAGCTGGTGGGTTTGAACTGCTGACCTTGTGATTCGTAGTCCAGTGCTGATCCATAGCACACCACTGCACACCAGAAGTGCAATGTTGTTGTTGTTGTTAAGTGCCATTGAGTAGATCTACAAATTCTTTGATAGACCTCCCTTTAAAAGATGGAGTCTAATTACTCTCCCCTTGAATTGAGAGGCATATTTCTATCAGATAGGCTATTGTGGAAGTGGTAGGACATGATTTCTGAGGCTGGGTCATAAAAAGGCATTGCTGCTTCTGCCTTATACGCTCTTGGATCACTCATTCTGTAAGAAGACAATCACTATGTTGTGAAAACACTCAAGTAGCCAAAGGAGAGGTTCTCAAGAGGAAAGAAACTGAGACCTTTTGCCAACAACCAGCACCAACTGGCCAGCCATGTAAGTTAGCCATCTTGGGAACGGATTATCTTCAACCCAGTCAAACCTTTAGCATCATGGGAGTGGATGATGGAAGGAGAAAAAAGTGCGGCAAAGAGAAACTAGTGGCCCAGGTAAGATAGGAGAGAGAGAGGCGAGCCCAAGTAGGTCAGCAGAGCCACTGGCTGGGAGGTGAGGGGACCAGAGAACTCAAGTGGGACAGAGGTCTGGGGCAGCACACTGAGTGGGACAGAGAAGGCCTGGCCTCAGGAGGTGAAGCTTCAGAGCATGGCTACATCATCCAGGGTCAAGGTTGCTGGGCTATAAGGTGTTCCTTTCTTTCTTCTTTCTCTCTCCCTTTCAGATGAAATCCAGACTTTGATTTGCTATCGGCACATATAACACTTAGTGTAATTATCTGATTTATAAATGGCTGATGGAAAATAGCACCTGGTCAGCCAGCAAGACAATATTAAATTTTGCAGCTTCAGTACTTAAGCTAGGATGAAAAGAGATTACTGGAATATTTATAATAATAATAGTGGTAGCGAGGTGGGTTAATGTGCTGGATTCCAAGGTTGGCTTGAACCACAAGGTCAATGGTTCATGTTCACCAGTGGTCACTCCTTGGAAACCCTATATAGGGTCACTATGAGTCTGAACCAACTCGATGGCATTTCACACCAACACTGAAAGTTTAAGGGCTCCTGGTAGCACGGTGATAACGCGTTGAACCTCAAGGTCAGCAGTTTGAATCTACCAGCTGCTCCAGGGGGAAAAAAAAACAAGGCTTTCTGATCCCATAAAGATTTACTGCCTTGGAAACCCTATACAGGGTCACTATGAGTCAAAACCAACTTGGTGGCATACCCTCACCACCATCACCATTGCTGGAAGTTTATGAGCTTTGCTAAGCACCTCTATAGAGGATCTCATTTCATCTTCACAAATCCCTGAGGAGAAGGTGTTATTATCTTCACTTTCCTGAGAATCCCTGAGACCTGGCAGGTGTCTGAACTATGTGTGTGGAGCCACATGAGGCCACCTTGGTCCAGGACACGAAGGCCCTGTGTCTAGAGGGCCCAGCTATAGACCCAGTGGGGTTCCAGTCAGGGCGGGTGATGCCCTGATACAGTCTGGCCTGGACTTTCACCATCTGGCTTCAGTCCTGAGGGCTGGGCTTACCAGGTGTTCTGAGCCAGGACCCAGTTAGTGGGCATGAGGCAGAGGGCGGGGCTTAGGAATGAGATGGGAAAACAACGCTGGCTGAGGGAAAGTGAGGAGAACCTGGTGAGCCCTTCGTGGTGAGCCCCACTGTGAACCCTGAGTTCCCATGATCTCAGCATGGAGCCCAAGCCTAGGCCAGGGTCCAGTCATCACAGGGCCGACTTACCCTGCCTACCATACTCTTAAGGAGCTCTGGTAGTGTAGTGGTTACGAATCGGGCTGCTAACCTCACGGTTGGCAGTTCAAAACTACCAGCTGTTCTGTGGAAGAAAGATGAGGCTTCCTGCTCCCGTAAAGATTTGCAGCCTTGGAAATCCTGTGCAGGGTCACTATGAGTCAGGACCGACTCCATGGTACCTAACAACAACCATACTCTTATTTTCAGTTTAGAGGCTGCAGTGCTGACTCTCACCAATAGGGGGCTGCATTGAGCTATAAGAAACCATGAGGAAAGCTCAGGGAATGTCTCCGGAGTCGCTGACAGGACCAGAGTCAGTGAGTAGAGCTAAGCAGGCAGACTTGACAGAGAAGGTGGCTCCATTCTTCTAGTAAAGCATATGGCACACACACACAAAACCAAACCAGATGCCATTGAGTTAATTCCAGGTCAGGACAGCCCCATGTGTTTCAGAGTGGAATTGTGGTTTTCAAGGTGTGACCTATCAAAAGCAGATCATCAGGCCTGTCTTCCAAGGTGCTTCTGGGTAGATTCAAACCACCCACTTTTCAGAGACTTCTTGTGGCACAGAGGGGTGTTCAATAAATGTTTGTTTACCAGAAAGGAGGCCCACCAATGAATGGATGAACCGATGTAATGATAGATGGACTGATGGGTGGATGGATGACAGGAGTGTCTGGACTCTGGAGTCAGGTGAGGCTGAAGCAATGGCAGAGTGAGCTAGCGAGGCAGAGAAGACAGTGAGGAAAATGGGAATGCAAAGCAAGCTGGCATGGGTGAGTGGTTGCATTGTAGTGCTGGATTGGAGGAAAGGGAAGTAGTGACCTCAGGAATGGAGTTCACTGGCATCTGAAGAGAAATTTGGAGAAGGAACAGGTAACCAGAAGAGTCAGGTCTCTTTTCACCCAGGGTTCTTGATTCCAGCCCCAGCTAAGAGTGGCCTGATTCTCACAGAGACTGATCTCCACTTTACTAACCCACCCTGATCCAAGGCCCACTCCAGCCTTAAAGGGAATCTGGAGGAGGTCTGAGGCCAAAGATAGGCTCCAACCGCGTAGGTCTGGTCCCCAACAAATGGCTCTGGTACTGATGCCCTAATCTAAAGCAGCTTGACGCATCTCCTCACCAGTGTGGCCCCCTGGGCATCTATCCAGTCCAGGTCCTGGCCAGCTGCGATCATACAGCGGATGTCCCCAATCATCTGTTGCTCAGGTGCTGACCGCATCTCATTGATTTTCTCTTGGGTGATGCCTGTGATGGAGAAAGGGGGATTTATTTAGCATCCTGGGTCTAGGTTCCAAGTAGGGAAGGGAGGGCAGATGAGGGAGACTTGGATCCTGGTCCCCAGGGTCTGCCAGTTGAAGGAGCAGACAGACATATCCAGTGTCCCTAGGTCCACTGAACATGAACACCACATGTGGCCCACAGAACAGGGCCATTCTGCATGGCACCCAGTGGGTGCTACAGCAATATCAGTTATTTTGGGACATACTGGAAATCCTGCCATCCATTTGCTCAAATGGCAAGCCCTGCTCATCCTCTGGGTCCCGGGTGGGGTCAGCCCCTAGCAGGCCTTCCCTGACCACCTGATCTCACCAGGATCTCCTTTACACTGTGCAAACTCTGATGTTTCCTGTTGACTGATTGGCTGGCTTCCACTCCAGAGTCAACTCCATGAGGTTTGAAAACGGTGTGTTTGCAGCACTGGGTGCCATGTTCAATACACTTTTGTTGCAGGAGCAACTGGGTTAATGAATGCAATACTTTCAAGTGAAGAGTTGAGTAGATGGAGGAAGTGGGACCCAGAAAGACATCTGATAGTCCTGAATCCCTGGTCAAGAAGTATAAGTGCTACTGGCAGGGACTGATGGTGTTTAATAAGGGGCGTAACCTGCTCTGAGAAGTGACCCATTCAATCGGGGGACTTTGGACAGAATTCAGGTGAGGTCTGTAAACTGGAACAAAGGGGGGTTAAAACTCACGTATTTTCACTTAGCTTGAAATGAAATCTACCATTCCCTTCCATTAGCCAGGTCTGTGGTTCAGCCACCAATAGAGACCACTGATATTCCCATATCACGTGATCTTGTTATTTACTGAATTAATAAAGTTCCATATCACCCATTTCAAAATCATTTTGGTAGTTCTCTTTGAATATACTTGGCATCCTTTCTAACTCTATGGTTTTATAACTGCATTTCCAAACATTACTCTGAGAAGGAGTCCACAGATTTGCCAGGTTGGCACACACACAAAATCGTTCAGAACCTGTGCAGAAGAGGGAAGGGACAAGTCGGGGTGCCAGGAACAGGGAGACCACCTGGGTGGTTACTGCAGGGACCTGGGGAGGAGCCAAGGGTGGGGCTCAGCCAGTACATTGGGGCTGCAGCCCAGAGAAGCAGCGTCCAGAAGAGGGTGTGAGGTGGAGGGGACAGGCAGGCTGCTCTGATTACCACACTGTTTCCTCTCTGACTCTCATTTGGGAGCTGTGAACAACCCACAGCTTGTTTATCTGGGCCCTGGCAGTCAGCGTGGTGCCTGGCACAGAGCAGGCAGCGCGAATGTTCTTGATTTTGTATTATTTTCCCAAATGAGAATATATCTTCATTGTGAATGTTTACTGAATCAGATTGTTACAGCTGACGAAGAGGAGACAAGGCCAGCTGAGGCGGCCTGCATGTGTGGGTGGCAGGGCTGAGAACAATACCTCCTTCTGCAGAGCATGGGACACTTTGCCAGGGTTCTCTTGGTGATCATGCAGGCATTAGTGGCTGGGACCTGCCCCATGTGTTGAGAGCTTAGCATGGGCAGGCAGGTAGTTAGCTAACTAGTGTGCCTGTGTCCTTGTGAGTTAGGCTCACTGCAACACTGTGCTGAGCCCCTACAGCATGCTGGCCCCCCCTTACCCTGGTACGCCATGCAGGTCTCGATGACATCCAGCGTGGGCTCATCCTCACAGAGGTCATACGGCATGTTCCCATCCGAGTTGACAGCAAGCAGGTCGGCCCCACTGCAGAGAAGGGACAGGGTGAGGACCAAGTAGGTGAGGCTAGCCTTGGTCCAAACTGGCTCTGCCTTCTGGCCTCTTATTCATGATCTCTAGGTGCATTCCAACACCCAGCATGGTGATGTTCAGCTCTGCCCACCACAAAGCCAGAGCGAGCATAGTAGCCCCAGCATCCTAAGGGTCCTAGGAGAGCGATCCCCACAGATCTCCCCCAGTGTCCTGCTCTACTGAACCAGCCCTTGAAAAAAGATGACAAAGTTCTCCCTGGTGATAATGATAAAAATAATACTAGCAGCAGCACCATCCGCCAGGCACCTGCTCAGAGCCAGCCCAGATACAGGTCTTTTACCCGCATCCACCTATTTAATCCTCCTAATCGTTCTCTGGGTTGGTTCTGTTGGCTGCATCTCACTCAAGAGGAAACAGAGGCTCAGAGAGGTTTGGTCACTTGTTCAAGGTCACCAACCTAGGATGCGGTAGGTTAAAACTCAAACTGGTTTCGCCTATGCTTTTTTCATGCCTTCATGTTGTATGACAACCTTCACCCACTTGCAGAACCAGCCTTGGTTACCCTTGACCTCATCCAAGTCCCTACCCAAATGTTGGCCAAGGCAGGGGAAGTATAGCCCTGGAGCACCCTGGTAGATTTTACCCTTTGGGCCAGTGATTCCCAAGCATGGTCCTAAGAATTACCTGGGAACCACCGAAATGGAATGCAGCTTCTTGGGCTCACTCCACACCCCCAGAAAGTCTCTGGGGGTTGGAATTTAGAAATAGGCATTTTAAACCCATGCCCTAGGCAATTCTGACACAGATCAGCAGTGAGGACCCATTGTGACAGGCTGATCCCAACCCCTTTGCTGTGGGTACCATCACTCATCTAACTGTGGCCACTTCATGCTCCTGGCTAACTTACCTATACCCAGGTCATCATCAGAAGCATGGGGATGGGCCTCCATCCAGCCTTTTGGTTACCATGACCTCTCTGAGCTCCTGTGTGTTCTTGGGCAAGCTAGCCAACCTTTCTGAGCTGAGGCAGTAGAACTGTCAATCACCTGAAGAGCTCCTGCTGCTCTGTGGAGCCCTTAGCATGGGCCAGGTTCACCTCCTCTTGATCATCCATCCTGACTTCTGCACTAGAATTCTCCCCTCAACTTCCTGGACCCCATCTATGTCTCTGTCTGTGTGGGCTCTGGTTCTACCATCACCTCATTTCCTGACTGTCTCCTCAGCGGACCAGGACTTGTGCATCTGTGTGCCCTATGCTCGAGTGTAGGCCTAGTTAGCATAGGGACCCCGTTACTAGGCGAAATTCATTTAACACCCCTGTCATTGAAAGTGTGTTTATAGAACCTGAGCATACTGAAAGAATTTCAGGGTGGGGAAAGGCACTGGGAGCAAAGTGGCTTTACCCCCTGGAAAGGAGACAGTTGCATGGTGCCTTCAAAGCTAGTTCTGGGCCCCAAAAAAGTATGTGGGCAGGATTTGGGGGACAAGATCAAGGATGTATGCTTGCTGGGATTTTTTTGTTTTTGCTTTTTTATAGTAATGGAAATAAAAATGATAACAACTTAAAGAAAGTAGAGGAGATGAGGGTAGACTCATGGAGACAGACCATGAAGGAGAATGAAGAGAAAGAGACCATGAGTGGAAAAGATGGAGAGGGACAGAGAGTCAAAGAGGGACAGAGACCAAGGAAAAGAGGAAAAGACACACTGAGGGGGGAAGAGGAAGGTAGAAAGAGAGAGAGCAGGAGATGGAGAAGGAGAGAAGATGCAGGGAGAACAAAAAGAGAATAGGCATCAAGAAAGACAGAGAAAGAGGGGCAGAGAGAGAGAGAGACAGGCAGACCACAGGACAGCAGGCTGGAGGGGCTGAGGGGAGAGGAGAGAGCCCTGCCCGTTGGGTGAAGGGGGTTGATTCTGGGACCTGGGTGGGGAAGGAGGGACACCTACTACTGAACGAGGACCTTCACCAGATTGATGTGGCCGCAGGTGGCCGCGGCATGCAGGGGTGTCCACAGCTCGTTGTCCTTGGCATTCACATTTGCACCATGGGAAAGAAGCAGCTTAACAATTTCCTCAAAGTTGTCGATGCAGCACTGTGAGGGGACATGGGCAGAGTCAGCTCAAGGCAGGGTCCCAGGGCTCTGGGGGGACACGTTGTATTCCCTGGAAAAGGCCAGAGGGAGCTAGACTGCTTGAGTTTGCATCCAGCTCCGGCACTTGTGTGCTGTGTGACCATGGGCAAGTCACTTAACCTCTCAGAGCCCCTATTGTCTCATGAGTGAAAGTGATGTAAACCATATACAAGATAAAAACACAAAGGTAAGCAACACTCTGCTAGCTATAAAGCATGTGCTAGTCAGATGGGACAAAATTTTGAATGAGGTTTTCAAACTTTTTTTTTTTTTTTAAATTCTAGAAGCATTTCTTCAAACAGACTCATATGAAAACTGAACATACATGAACAAGAGATTCAAGTAAGATTGTTGGGGTTGATATAGAAGTATGTGTGGTGGGTGGGTTCCCCTTCCCAGAATCACTCTGCAAACTATGGAGGCAAATCATAGGTTGAAACTTTGGATTTAGGGACATTTGACCTAGGAGCTGAGTTCTTGGGGAAGCCCCAAGTAATCAATGCATACCCCTCGCCCCCCCATACACACACAGAGCCCAACTCCATGAGAGGGATCTGGGGGGACCTGAAACTGTCTCTGTGTTTGTCTCCCTGCTGTTGGTGGGCCAGCACTGGAGAGGAAGGAAGCTCAGGATCCTGTAGCCCATCCCCAGAAAGAACCCAGGGCTCAGACAGTGATGGGGTCTCCCAAACTTCAGGGACAGGAAGTGATAGACCCCAGGGGACAACAGGGCCTCACACTATGAGGAAGAAGGACATCAGAATGGATACTTCCCTAGAGGTGCCTTTGGGAGAAGTGGCAGAGGCACAGTGGGACCTTGGGCTCTGCTGTTCATCCAGGTAAAGTGCTAGGACACAGACTTGCTTTCTTTTTAAAATGCCTCTTCTGATTGCATATGGAGAACCCATTGTGTATGTGTACTTGTGTGTGACCTGGTCTGCAGAGGGGACTGTAGGGATAGGAACAGTGACTGGATACAGCAGAAGGAGCCTGTGTGAGTTGTGGTCCAAGTTGGGTGTGGGATGGGGCAGCAATACAACCCATACCCACACTCCCCCCACGCCACCCTTGCCTCCAACGCAGCCAGGGCTGGGCTCCAGGAGGACACGTGGGAAGGGAGCAGCCGTTTGCACAGATGGTGCCAGAGACCCAGGTTCTCTTTCTGTGCCAGCCAGTCTGGGACTGGCTGGGTCTAGGCCATCTCTTTGGTGGGCCTGGGGAGATGAGACTGAAAAGATGACCCTGTAGGGCCTTGTGAGGCCATTGCCCCAGGAGCTGGACACCATGCAGTGGCATGACATGGCCGGCAGAGGGCATCCAAGGCATCGGAGTGAGGCAGCAGTGAAAGGTGGTCACTGGGACCTGTGTCTGTGGAGCCTCTGACCACAGGAGGAGGGGGAACCAAGTTCCTGGGGTCACAGGGCAAATGGGTCCACTCTTAGCCTCTGCAGAAAACAAAAGGGGGAACCTCAGGTTGAGCTAAGGGTGAGGTGGGGGTTAAGTGCAGGGGTGTGCAAGAAGGAGGGGAGAAGGTGGGAAATGGCACCTGACAGTTGAAGATGACGTCTCCTGCCGCCTAACCTCCCACCTCCTGTCCCCACCCAGGGAGCAGCTTGGATTCATCTCTTAAATCACCCCCACCCCCACCACCCTGGTGGAGACTCATCATCTGTCCCTGAACTGAGCTCTCAGCTGTCTTAGATTCCCTCCATGGGGAGTGTCCTTGTTCATCTAACCAAGCTGCTCTCGTCTACAAACTTCTGAAGCTCCCTGTAGCCAAGAAGAAAATCCAGCCTCTGTGCCTGGCAAGTTGTACAGAAGCAGCAGTAACAGGAGCAAAGACACTGCTACCTACCACTGTAGCAGCCCCAGTGAATGAAGCCACATGACCAAGAGAGTGCTTTCGGAGGGCTTCCTGAGGGCCTGGCTAAGCTTTGGCCATGCACTACAAGGATTCTATCACTCCCATTTTACAGGTGGGGGAACTGATGCATAGGAACGCATATAGTATGTTCCAGAGATGGGTTCAAATCCAGGCAGTTTAGCTCCAAAAGTTGTTCTGTCATACTTCCTGCCCCAAGAAACCCATGCACTCTGCCTTACTTAACTCTCCAGAGTCGACACTTGAGATGTTGAGCTCTTTTCTCATGACTCTGTGCATGCCATTCTCTGCCTTGAATGCTCTTTCTTACACTTTTCTACCTGGAAAACTCCTACTCATCCTTCAAGACCCAGCTCCAATGCCCCTTCTTGGAAGCCTTTCTTAGTTTGCCTCTGAGTCATCAGTTACCTGCTTTGAGCTCCCACAATGCCCTCTGTTTATCTCACTACTGCTATTATTTATGAGTCTGGGACCATACTACACTCTGAACTCAGAGAGCCAAGATCCTGCCTGGCTCACTTCTGGGGTTCTGTCCCAAGCAGAGGACCTGACATGGAGCAGGTGTACAACATGTTGTTAGAGGAACCAATTGGAGTCCACAGGCCAGAGGGGCAAGTGAGGAGCACATATCCCTGAGAAAGCTCCCCAAATGGGGCCAAGGTGAGTGGGGGGATCGAGAGAGAACATCGGATCACAGCCTGACAAATTCCCTCTGACCTGACCCTGACCATGAGGCCCTGGCTGGGTGACCCAGAAACCCACAGGAGTAACTGGTCCTGGGGAATCAAGCTGACCAATAAGGGAGAAGTGAGGTGTGGCACAGGTGACAGGAAACTTGAACTTTAGGGAGAGCCAGACAAGAAGTCACCTCAGCAACAAAGACAGCCGCTTGAGGGGAGATCCTATTTCAAATCCCAACTCAGCCACTCTCTTGAGCAAAGTGACTTTACCTCCCTCAACGACCCTGTGTTATCTGGGAATTATTATTTATTGAATTTCACTAACATTAAATGAAAAATTCACCTCTTTGGTGGCACCTCAAGTGGTCAGTAGTTATGGGTGGCTTAGTGGTCACTACCCAGGACAGTGCAGATATAGAACATCCTATCCTATCATGGTAGAAAGCTCTGTGGCACAGCACAGTCCCTGAGCCTCAGTGTCTGTATCTGTAAAATGGGGATAATATTTCAGAGAGCTGTTCTGAGGATCAAATGAAACATAGAAGTGAAATATGCTCTCCAGAGGTGTGGACACAAGACAAATGGTATCGCATTATATGTGTAAATTGCTTTGGGCAGTACTGACATTTTCACAATGTTAAGTCTTCCAGTTTTGTATGTCTCTTTTGGTTTCTTGTAGTAGTGTTTTGTAGTTTTCTTTGTATAAGTCCTTTGTTTCTCTGGTTACATTTATTCCTAGATATTTCATCCTTGGGGTGGCTATTGTAAATGGTATTGCTTTCCTAATGTCCTTTTCAACACTGTCATTTTTGGTATAGAGGAATCCAACTGATTTGACAAATGGTAAAATAGTAATATTTATCCAACATCAAGTGATGCTTGAAGGGTTTTTAATGATCTAAATTCATTTAATCCTCAAACAACCCAGTGAGGTAAGTACTTGTTATTCCTCTTTTACAAATGAGGTAATAAGGCACAGAGACTTGCACAAGGCCACACAAATAGTGAGTGGCGGGTGTCAGGTCTCAAGACTGACCCAACCCACAACTGCCCAAGTTTTCCCATGGCCATGGCTGGCGGTCACTGCCTGGTCTTGGGAATTGCCATTCAGGGTTCCATTCTAGGGCAAGCTAAAGTACATGGGTCAGGGGAGCCTCAGGCAGCCTTGAGCGCATGAAGCTGGAAGTTGGGGAGGAGTCCAGAGGAGATATTGAGGCAATACCCTGGTGTGGGTGCCTGAGGTCTTGGGGACAAGAGAAGAAGCCAACCAAGAGGACACACAGAACCACTGGGACCACATGACCCAGTATGAGGACCAGGGCCCAAACTGGTGCATTCAGTTTGGCCTCCTACTGAGAATTTATGTAGACATAAGAATCACTTAGGGATCTCGTTAAAATGGTGGGTTTGGATTCAGTGTATCTGGGGTGGAAATGCAAATTCTTAGAAAGAGGTTGAATTGGAATAAGACAGTTCAAAGCCCTGTTGAGGACCTGCCCCTGGCTAGCCCAGCAGTGACCAGCCTCCATCCAGCCTCTGCCCTGCCAAGTGACACTCAAGTCCATCTGCTCAAAACCGAGGACTAAACCTAGGGAGGCCTTGTATGCTTATTCATTAATTCGGCATGCACATGCTGAGTGCCTGTGGTGTGCCCTCGTGGAAAAGGTGCTGGGATACCCCAGTAGGGAAGAGAGACATGGGCTCTGCCCTCGAGTAGTTCTGAGTCTGGCTGGGAGAGACCAGCCCCAAACCATCACCTGGAGGGCTACTGATTACAAAGGAGGGGCTGCTGAGGAGAACAGGCGGGTGGAGGAGGGAACTGGGGTTACCACTGAATCAGGTCAGAAAGCATGATCCCAGAGGTTGTGGGCTTGGTGGAGGTCAAGCCATGTGGGCCTTATAGGGCGTGGTAAGGATTTGATTCTTTGCCCACAGGGTGGTGGGAAGTCCCAGGAGGCTTTGAGAGAGAGATGAGCAGGTTTTTGGTTTGAGCAGTCCTGTGGTCACCAAGTGGCTGGGCTGGGAGGCTGTTGTACAGTCCAAGGGAGAGATGTCAATCAGAGCAGGTCCTCCCCAGCTCACACAATCCCTGCCAATCAGCTTTGGCTGTGGGAGTGGATGGGCTATCCTGGTTGGTGTGAATACACTTTGTAATCTGTCACGTTCCAGACAAACTTGCATTATGGTGTCAGCCCTTTGCTGGGCAGTGAACAAGCACTCCCTCCCTGTCCTCCATCTGTGTGTGTTTGTGTGTGTGTGTCTGTGGGAGTGTTTGTAACAGACACACACACATCTCTGTTGCAGACAAGAGTCTTTTAGATGGGGCAGCTGTGGAGGTCTCCCTCCTTCCCTCCCTCTCCTCATCCTGGAGCATCTGGGCAGGACAATGCCTGGTAAAAGTGGATCCAGGTGGGGACCCAGCCAGTCAGCCTTACCTGGTGCAAGGCTGTGAGTCCATCCTCGTTGCTCAGATCAGGGCTGACCTTATTCTTCAGGAAGTAGCGCACTGCAATAGGAGGGGACAGGAGTGAGCTTCATGTCACATGGTGGCTATACAGGTGTGTGTGTCTGAGGGGGAGGAGGGGCCCAGGTAAGACCCTCTCTCCCCCAGCTTTTGACATGAATTGCCTGTTCACTCCTCACATTAGCCCCGGGAGGTAAGAATTAACACCTTCCCCATTTTATAGATGAGGAAATTGAGGCACAGATCAAAGGTCTTTGGTCCAGGATTTCCAAGAAGTGGGTGGCATCACCTGTCTTGTTGTGGATAGAATAATAATAAGGACAACTACCATTACTGAAAGGAGGCCTGATGGTGCTATAGGATACGCACTGGACTGCTAGCCACAAGGTCGGTAGTTCAAACCCACCAGCCACTCCCTGGAAGAAAGACAAGGCTGTCTGCTCCTGTACAGTCTCAGAAATGATATGAGGTCACTGTGAGTTGACTCAGTGGCAGTGTGTTTGGATTTAACATCATTGAATGCTTCCTGTGTGCCAGGCGCTGAGCTAAGTGATTCATCTGTGTTGCCCAGAGGGAAGGAGAGTCTATTCTTATTGTTAGAAGCACATGCTGGAGTCAGATGGCTTGGGTTCAAATTTGGGTGTCATTCTTATTGGCTGTGTGACCTTGATCAAGACACTTTCCCTCTCTGTGCCTTTGTTTTCTCATCTGTAAAATGGGGGTGATGCTACCCTAATCTTGGGGGAGAGCAAGGCGAGGCTTAATTAAGGTCAGTCATGTGAGGGGCTCAGCACAGTGTCTAGCACATGGGTAAACTGGGATTTTCATGAGCAATCAGGTCAACCTGATTGATAGGGATAACCCAAACGTAGCCATCCCATGCTTTGTAAGGTTGTGGGGAGAAGCAGGAGAGGCTTTTCGCACCCCATCCCTAAATTTTTGTTGAGGTGTGTGTATGTGTACATACAAGGTGGTAAGGTCAAACAGCCTCAAATCCCTCCTGCTTAGGATGATATCCCTCATACCATCGTGACCCTCCATTTAGGCCATGTTCTCACCCTGAACACATGTGCAAAGGAGGAAGGAAAAGCGGCACTAGTCCCCTAGCCCTGGGGCTCCCTCCTAGTCTTGTCACCTGGGATCCCTGTGGGGCCCAAGCTTTAGAGACTATCTCAGGCTGACTGACCTCAGCTGCACCTCCATTTAGGGAGGGGTGGTTCCCCTTCTAGACCACATCCCTACCTTCCTGCCTGCAACGCCTCTTCCCCATCCAGCTTCCAGGGTGGACCACACACTCTGGGCACACCCCAGGGCTGGCTATTTGCAGGGGCCAGTGGACAGGCATAGACACACAAGCTGGCATATGTGAGGTCCCTGTGGTGCAGGCCAGAGCCAGGGATGGGAAGAACAGGCTGCCCAGGTATTCAGCAGCCCCAGGGGGTACCAGTGGTAATGACTCTGCTGGAAGGGGACCCAAAAGGTCTCAGGTGCAGTGGGATTCAGGTGATCCCTAAGCTCCACCCTCACTAGGCCCAGGTTTCAGCTGGAAGAGAGGTTGAGGCCTCCACTCAGCCCCACAGCCAGACTGGGCGTATCTGGGGACTGGCCCCAGGTGTGTTGCTGCTCTGAGGCTCTGATGTAGGGCTCAGTTAGCTATCAGAGCAGATTCTTGGGAGCTGTTCCTGCTTTGCATACAATGAGTTTATGTAAATATGAAGAACCATTTGGAAAAGGAGTGAGAAGAGTTGAGTTAGCCACAAGTGGCTATTTAAATATACATTAATACAAACTGAAGCTTCCCTTCATCAGTTGCTCTAGTCACATTTTAAGTAATCACATAAGACTGCTGTGTTGAAGAGGATCCCAGGACCATCAAGAAGGAAGAGCATGAGTGGAGTGTGAGATCCTACCTAGGGGAGCGGCAACAGCAGAGACAGTGGCATAGGCATGGAGAGACAGCAGCTATGGACTGAGAAAGACTGTGTGCCTGTGGGCAGGAGGCAGGCTTGCAGAATGTGCCCTTTGCACATTTAAATGAATATAGATTTTTTTGTTTTGTACGTGTTCATCAAATATTTTTGCTTTGTTGACTTGTGAAAAATAAGACGTAAAAGGGAAGCCACAGGGAGGAAGCAGGATAACTGTTGTTGCAGGGAGGGGAGTGTAATCATTGAGATGAAGGAATTACTATGATTGGTTGAGGGTAAAGTTGATCATCTGGTCTGTTAACCTTCACTCAATTCACAATAAAAAAGTTAAAACAAATGAAAAGAAAACAGACTGCTGTGTTGAAAGATGCAGAAATAAAACATTCCCATCGCCCAGAAAGTCCTATGGGGCAAAGCTGTTTGGCTGTTGTTGTTCAATGCCATTGAGTTGGGTTTCCGAGGAGCGGCTGGTGAGTTTGAACCACTGACCTTGCAGTTCAAACCAACCTTGTGGTCCAGTGCTTATCCTACAGTGCCACACTAATGGTGCTTTGGGACATTATGAATGTCTCATAACTGCTTAAACCCTTCCGTGGCTCCCTACTGTCCTGTGAACAAAACCGAAACCCTTCCTGTGGCATTCAAGGTCTTGATAGACGTGACCCCTGTCTGTAGGCCACAGTATAAGGGTCACCATTCACATCGGGGTCTCTGAGAAGAGACGGGCATCCTGCTCAGTAGCACACAGTGGTCCTGCCTGCCCCACCTCCTCAACTCTCACACATTCCTCCAGTGGTCTCTGTCCGGCTTATAGAGCCACCATGCTTCCGAAGGTTTCTCAGATTGTTCTTGTTGTTGTGGAGAATATACAGGGCAGAGCACACGCCAGCTCAACAATTTCTACATTGTTTACATTCCGTAACACTGATTACATTCTATCAAATCGCACAACCCTCGTTTTCCAAATTGCTCCTCCACCATTAACACCAACTCACTGCCTCCCAAACTCCCTATCTAATTCTTCGAGTTGGTGTTGTCAAATTGATCCAGTATAGATAGTCCTTAAAAGGGCACAATGCTCAAGACAAACATTCTTTCTAATTATACTATTATTGAATAAGACTTCAAGGATTATTTTTGGTTTAAGACTTAAAGATGATCTCAGGGTAAAAGTATCAGAGATTTAGCTAGCCTCCATGGCTCCAGAAAATCTGAACTCTATGAGACTTTGAGCTCCTGTTCTGCATTTTCCTTCTTTTGATCAGGATTCTTCCATAGAATCTTTGATCACAAACTTCAGTTATCATCTGGTCTCAGGGCAAAGGAAGAAGTTGTTCCAAGGGTCAACTTTCCTCTTCCTGGTCCTCTCTTTCTCCTGTTTCTCCAGATGAATAGAAACGAAATGTCGTGCCTTAGGTGTTCACTTGTAAGCACTGTGGACAGGGAACTAGGAGAACAGAAGCACAAACATGGTATTACGGCCTCTCAGCTTAGGTGTAACATGTTCCCACTACCTGCAAGAGTCAATCATCTATCCATCCATGCAGATACTCATCCACTCATCTACCTTCAACACACACATACATTTATCTTCAACATGCACATCTGCCCCATTCTTCATCCTTTAGGCCTCAGCTCAAATATCCTTTCCTCATGGAAGTCTTTATGGACGTCCAAGAATAAGGCATACCCCTGATATAATCAGCTCATTCATAGTCTTATTGAAATGATAACTATATGACTATTTGGATAATTATGGGCTTTGATTCTGTCTACCCACTGGGAATAAGCCCCAAGAGGGCAGAACTTGTTACTTAGGCCTCTATACCCTGGCCTGACACACCCGTGAGGGCCTTAAGAACTCATCTAAGACTGTGACTTAATCATCACCATGAAGTTTTCCTTCCAAGGACAATTAAGGTATCATCTAGGACTCTCTATCTTTAAGCAAAGAGGACCACTCCTCCAATGTTGACCCCTGGACAGCTCAAGTCTGAATCTGGGACATGTGAACTAATTACAGCAACATCACTGATCACCAAGGCCCATCCTTTCTGAGGTCCAGTGTGGGTGCTCTGGGCCCGCCAGGTGGCCTTTTGGGCAGTAGAAGCAGCTACTTCCAGAAACATCCAAAGTATGTTTCTGGAAAGTTCTGCCTACATGAGGAAGGATTCAAATTCCCTGTGGATGGGTTGTAGACCAGGCTTCCTGGCCAGGAGACACTCTTTGAAACAAAGACTAAGCAGCAGTTTCCAAACACAGCGTTTGTGCGTAGTAATGACTGAATGCTCTCCATGCTACATGGAAGCCCAAGACATATAATCCCCTCAGAATGTCTACATCCATAGAAAAGGTCTGCCAATCCCTGGTCTCCAAGTTCCTGCATGATGTGGTCTCATCTACAGAACTAGCACTTTACATAACTCCAGGGGACACCACTGTCTTCATGGTCTATGTGAATCATGAAGTCCCCTGAGAGAGTGCAGTGCACAGCCTGCTCAGCTGTGCCCAGCAGCTTTGCTTACTTTTCCAGGTTCATCTTTTGCTCTCCAATCACCTTCAAAAGTGGAGGGAGCTGACTAGAACCTAATCCAAAAAAGCCAGGAAGGGCACACTCTTCCCTCCAGTTAGGAGCCCCCATTTCCCCTGCTTGCTTACACCCACCCCTTGCCCCCAAAGTGCCAACTCCCAGGCTTGATCATCAGTTTGTCAAAGTGATCCAACTGTTATTGCACATTTGCTTAACTGTAGCCTAAGGCAAATGACTCTGTATGTGCACATCTGCAAAATGGGTGCTGTGAGAATTGAGTTTAAGACATTACTTGAGTGATTATTACCATTTATTAATTAAAAACAACTCACTGAGTTCCTGGCCCCATCCTGTGCTGGAGGCTTGGGATATAATAATGAAGTCACAGCATCTTGCATCTCTCAAGAACTTTTGACCAGGCCATAAAGACAAACTGTCTCTCCAGCCATCTCTGAGCAGATTTGGTTCAAAGACCATGATGAGGCCACAGTCAATGTCCTCTGACCCTCCAACACAGGCAGGACCCCATGGAGAAGATGAAGCATCCCAGCTCCTAGCGCCAACCCCCTACTCCACTCACACCTCCCTGGCATTTGGCTGGAATCTGGGCCAAGCTGGGCCATCTGCTCCCTCCATCTCCAGCTGTAGCAAGTGAGGCTAAGCCAGCCCCTCTTGGCAGGAAGTGGGTGGTGGCTGTCTTTGCAGGAGAAATCACTGCTGAAAAGCTCATGTTCCTTTGGCATCTGACCCATACTACTCCCCTCCCCCTCCCCAGAGCAGACCGCCCAACCCCAAGTTGGCTGATGATGGGCAACCACAGGTATTGTTCCTGCTCCTGTTCTGAGAGATCTGTCCACTAGAGGGTGGACCTTAGGCAATCTACATTTCCCCAGGGGTGCCCTGAGGCTGAGCTGTGGCCATTTGGCCACATGACTTGCATAGTCATGTTGGTAGGGCACCCATTAGTGCCTCCCTTCCTCTGCTCAGTGCCCAGCAACAAGGCCCCCAAGGTGCTGCATGATGAAGCCCCTGACACTCCGCACTTTACCCCTGGTACCACATCCTGCCACCCTTCTGAGATCACTCACTTCTTCCACCATACTGCTTTCTTTCATTTCCAAAACCAAAACAAAAGTGGAGCTTTCAGTCTTGGGGCTTTACACAATTTCCTGTACCCAAAGTCCTCTTTCTTCACGCTTTTGGATCAGCAAACTCCTTTCCATCCATTGGATTCCAGTTGAAATGTCACCTCCTCAGTGAGCCCTTTCCTGATCACCCCAATCTCAATTGAGTCACACAAATTCTTCTTTTCCTCCATGCCATGCAGGTCTGCATTTTTATAGTAGCACTTAGTGCAAAGTGTAATTACAGTCTGGTTAAAACCAAAACAAATCCACTCCCAATGAGTCATTTTCAACTCATAGCAACCCTGTAGGACACAGAAAAACTTCTTAGGGTTTCAGAGACTGTAAATCTACATAGGAGCAGACACCCTCATCTTTCTCCCACAGTGTTGCTGGTGGGTTTGAAATGCCAACCTGGTGGTTAGCAGCCCAACACTTAACCCACTGCACCACTAGGGCTACTTACAGGCTAACTAGTGTACAAGTATGTTGACTGTACAGGTATGTGTTTCATTTCCTGGGCTCCACAAGTGCAGGGACTGTACCCAGACTGGAGGCTGGCTTGTTCCAAAGACTGAAGATGTTGCCACTTTGCTACAATGCTGCCAAACAAGGATCCAGGGAAGGGAACAAGGGAATTCGAGGGATGGACAGGATCGACATGGAGTTAGTGGGGAACAAGCCTCACTGTTGGCAAAAAGAAAGATGAAGAATTGCTGAGAAAGTTCAGTGTTGCACACCATCACCTGACAGTAATAAAGGTAAGCATCGCTAACAGTCATTGCAGCAGCTCTGCTGTGCAGGTAGCTGACAGATGAGGACAAAGAGAAATTAGCACTTAGCCTGAGGCAATGCTGGGCTGACTCAGGAGCCTGGGCTCCAATCCTTACTCTTTGTCTTCTGGTTGTGTCTCCATTCTAGGCAGACCCCATTCCTGGCTCCCAGTGCCCTGTGGCCTTTCTCCAGCTGCAGCATCCTCCACAGAAAAGCCTGCCCACATTGAACCCTGCCTGCTCCCTCCCTGGACCCCAGGTCTGCTTTGCCCAGTGTCTTACAGAATCCAGCACCTGAAGCCTGGTCAAACTAACTCCGTGGCCCATCTTTTACCCTCTCCCCTTGTTGGTACTGCTAGGATTGCTGTGGGCACAGCCCAGTCCACCACCTGGATGACCAGTGCTGTTGGAAAGCAGCCCCATAGCTTCTCTCCCGAGTCCATGTTGCTCTGGTTCTTCATTGCACTGAGCTTCCAGAATTGCCCTACTGAGCAATTTCACCCTTTCCACCCACTACTGCTCATCCCTGGAGCAGAAATTGCCAAAAATAGTTGCTCCCAGGGAAGCCTGGCTGCCTGGGGCTGGGGGTGGGGATCAGTCGAGTCTAATGGTGGATTCTGCAGTGGCTGGTGATGCCAGCCCCACTGTCAGGCAGTCCACCCCAGGATCCAGGTGATGACTCAGTTTGCAGTGGGAAGGGTGGGTTTTATTTCAAGTCACATCCCCAGACCATGTTCCTTCCTCCCAGGTCCATTTGGAGATGAGGGTCAGAGAACAGCAAGTGTAATGAGAATGTGGAGAAGCTAGAACTTTCCACCACTGCTGGTAGGGATGGAAAGTAGAGCTGCTTTGGAGAAAAAGTTTGGCAGTTCCTCAAAAAGTTAAACATAGAGTTATCATATGACCCAGTAATTCCTAGGTATATACCCAAGGGAGTTTAAAACATATGTTCACACAAAAACTTGTATCTGAATGTTCACAGCAGCATTATTCATCATAGCCCTAAAGTGTAAACAACCCAAATGTCCATCAACTGATGTGAATAACCATTTGATTTGATTTGTTATCAAATCAATTCATAGTGATCCTCTGTGTAACCGAGGAGAAGTGCTCCATAGTTTTCCTGCCTTCTTTATAGAAGTGGATTCCAAGCCTTTTTTCTACAGTACCACTGCATGGGTTCAAACCACCAACCTTTAGTTAGCTTTTGAGTGTGAACTGTTTGCAGCACCCAGGGACCTCCGAAGGGACTCAACAGCAACTGCTTGGTCCTAATGGGAAGACTCTACCAACGAGGATGAAGAGGCTGTACGTGCATGCATGTCTCTCCTCGCCTCCCTGCTCTCTGAAGGTACCTCGGTCTCAGCAGCTGATCACAGGGACTCGGGATTGTTCAGAAACAAAGCTCTGGAGCTTGCCTGTTTCACCCAGGAACATATCTGCAGTTGGGACTACAGCAGGTCCCTTTTCTTCACTGAGCTCTGCCTCTCTCTTGCCCTGGGGCCAAATTCAAGACAGTCAGTTGGCAGGAGAACTCTCCAAGGTACTGAGTCCTATCCCACTTTCCACTCCCTTCTCATATGACAGCCAGCACTTCTCTTCTTGAATGCTTCTTGTTTTCTTAACTCTCCCTCTCACCTTCCTTCACTTCTCTTTCCACCTATCTCTCCTGACTTTTTAAAACAGTCCAATTATTTCATATCTCTGGGCAAGTAATAGATATAAATATTTCTAGACTTCCAGATAGGAGATTCAAACACATAAACACTTCAATGGTCTCAAAGCTGTCATACCAACATCTAACATTTCTTGAGTATTTTCCAAGTATGAGCCACTATGCTACAATGTCTTATCCCAGCTTATCCCCACAAAGACCTTATGCTATTTTGAATCTACTCAACAGAGATGTAAGCGATTTGCCCAAGGTAATTTAGCTAATAAAGGAGGAGTCAATTCTAATCTGGCTGATACTAACCATAACTTATGACAAGAGATCCTTCCCCAGATAAAGCCAAGAATGAAACTGACTCCTATAAATGCTTAGGCAGAGGAAACAAGATACCTATGGAGAAGGAAGAATTCCTGGTGTGGCGCTGCAGGATCAACACTGGACTAAGAACCACAAGGTTGGCAGTTCAAACCTACCAGCTGCTCCTCAGAAACTCTATACAGGGTCATTATCAGTCAGAACCGACTTGAAACTCTATACAGGGTCGTTATCAGTCAGAACCGACTTGAAAGCACTTAACAACAACAACAATGGAGCAGAAATTCCTCCAGCTCCCACTGGCCATCCCCAGCCCATTCTGCACCTTCCCTCTGGTGTACTTGGTCCTGCTCAGCTACCCCATAACCATCTACCCCTCTGCTCCTCTCTGCTTGGTTCTCATTGGGTTTCTCCTGAAGATGCTTCTCTAGCTCAACACCCTGCTACAAAGGACATGAACAAGTCTCACTAGGCTTCCACTGTCTGGCTAGGGAGATTAAGCAAGATATTTGAATATCTTATAGGAAACCTCCTGTTGTTGTTGTTGTTAAGTGCCGTCGAGTCAGTTCTGACCCATAGCGACCCTGTACAGGTTTTCCGAGGGTGTAAATCTTTACGGGAGTAGAAAGCCTCATCTTTCTCCCGCGGAGCGGCTGGTAGTTTTGAACCGCTGACCTTAAGGTTCGCAGCCCGATTCGTAACCTGGAAAACTGAAATTAGGATTTGCAACTTTCATTATCCATGGAAACAATACGAACAAATAGATACAATATTCATTACAATCACAAAATGAAAGGCATAGCAAAGAAACATAAATGTCACGAAGCATGAAACAATACGATCACAACCCAAATACATCCATAACAATAATAAATACCCAACATTTATCTTCTTCAAAAAGCAGGAAGGCTTAGTTGCCAAAAAAAGAGACGCAATTATGTGCTACTTACAAGGAAACATACCATGCAAACTGAGGAACTAAAATTAAAAGAAAATGCTCAAATATAAAACAAGCAAGGGCAAACAAAAAGAAAGTGGGGGTGGCACAATTACTATAATGCAGAATGGAATTGGAGGCAAAAAGGGGGACAATCAACTTGAGGTTGATTTAAATAAAAAGACACTTCCAAACGAAATCAAAAGCAGATCAGTAGTTGCCTGGAATTAGAAGCAGGGGTGGGAGAATGAAATCAAGTCCGCGGGGAAACCTTTTGAATTAAATTATCAGTTAACCAAAATTCAGTAAAGTAAAAATGGTTAGAAATATAAGTAAGATGCACCATTGTCCTAGGGAATCTTCAGTTCCCAAATACCCTAAAGACAAGATCAGAGTAGGAACAAAGATTTATGGACAAGATGTTCACAGCAGCATTGTTTATACACATCATTTATAATTGAGAAGTCCTGGGAGCAATCCAAATGTCTAAACAATTGGAGACTGATTAGGTAAATTATGGAACAGAATGCAATGGAATAATCTGCAGCTGGCATCACTGAGGACTTTTAAATGACATGGAAAATGCTCAATAATGTAGAATGGAAAAATAATCAAAATGATATATTCAATGCAGGAGTCCCTGAGTAGGACAAATGGTGACAAGCTCGGCAATTAGTTAAAAATTAGCAGTTCAATCCCACCCAGAGGCACTTTAGAAAACAGGCCTGGCAACTGCTTCTGAAAGGTCACAGTAGCTGTGAATCCACTGGACAACAATGAACAATATACTCAATGTGATTCAAATTGGAAAACATATGTGCAACACACTTCTCACTGGAGAAAAAAAAAATCAAGGGTATTAACTGTGGTTATCAATGGATTGTTTTTGAGCCCTGGTGTGGCACTGCCTATAGGATAAGCACTTGACCATGAGGTTGGTTTAAATTGCAAGGTCGGTGGTTCACACTCACCAGCTGCTCCTTGGAAACCCTATTCAGGGTCTTTATGACTTGAACTGACTCTATGGTACTTAACAACCACCACCTTAGAAGTATATAGAATGCCATGGCTCTGTAGGAAAAGCACTGGCCTGCTACCACAAGGTTGGTAGGTAGAGTCCACCAGCTATGCAAAGGGAGAAAGATGAGACTGTCTGCTCTTACAAGGATGTATAGCCTTGGAAAACCCTATACAGGGTCACTGTGATTTGGAACTGACTTGAAGGCACTTAACAACAACAACTTTAATAATTATCATTTAAAATTTCACTAAAAACAAAGACACTCCACAGAGTGATAGCGAAGTGTTAAAAATCAAATTTCTGCTAAGAGTTTTAGTGCAAATACGAGGCCTCAAGCTGGCTGAGCTCATGAAGGAAATGCTAACTCTGAGATTCCTGGATTGGGTAGGAAGTTAAACAGCAACAGTAACAATGATCCCTTTATTTGTATAATGCAGGGGTCGGGGAGCCAGGACAGAATTGCCCTGACACTTATTTCTGTACCACACACAAGCTTCTACCGAGATTTTCAAGTGGTTGGGAAAAAAATATCAATGACAAATAATATTTCATGATATGAAAATTAAATGAAATTGAAATCTTAGTGCCCATAAATAAAGTTTTACAGTAACACATGCTACTATTGGGTTGAATTATGTTCCAATAAAAAATGCGTTGTAAATCCTAACCCCTATACTGGTGGTGAGTCCTGTTGGCAACGTAGAATAAGCACTGGACTGCTAACCGAAGGTTGGCAGTTTGAACCCACTAGCTGCTCCTCCGGAGACAGATGAAGCTTTCTGTTCTTCTGTAAAGAATTGCAGCTTTGGTAACCCTATACAGTGCAGCTCTGAGTTGGAAATAACTAGATGGCAGTGTGTTTGGGAATGGATTATCTGCTATGTTAAAGAGAGAGCCGTATATTAGTCTATGGTGTCAAGAAATCAAACGACATATTGCATTATGCAAATCTGCACAAGACCCTTTTAAAGTGTTGAAAAGCAAAGATGTCAACTTGAGGACTAAGGTGCTCCTGACCCAAGCCATAGTATTGTCAATAACCTCATATACTTACAAAAACTGGACAGTAAATAAGGAGCATCGTACAAGAATTGACACTTTTGAGTTATGGTGCTGGAGGAGAATATTGCAAGTGCCATGGACTGCCAAAGGAACAAACAGATCTGTGTTGTAAGAAGTGCAGCCAGAGTGCTCCTTAGAAGCCAGGATGGCCAGACTTCATCTCTCATACCTAGGACATATTGTCAGGAGGGACCAGTCAGTCACTGGAGAAGAATATCATGTTTGGTAAGGTGGAGGGTCAGAGAAAAAGAGGAAGCTCCCCCCCCCCCCAGTGAGATGGACTGGCAAAATGACAGCATCAATGGGCTCAAACGTGGCAACAATTGTGAAGCTAGCCCAGAACCGGGCAGTGTTTTGTTCTACTGTGCATAAGGTCGCTATAAGTTGGTACCGACGCGATGGTACCTAACAACAAGGTGTGTTTTGAGTCAATCTCTTCTGAGATATTAACGGAGCAGATTATGTTCTCAGAGTTGAAGTATGAAGAGTTGGGGGGAAGACAGATGGCACACCATATGAGATTTCCTAGTATCTACGTGTGGCGCTGTGGGTCAATGCGCCAGACTGCAAAGCTGTTTGAACTGCAAAGTCGGTGGTTCAAGCTCACCAGTCACTCCTCGGAAAACCCTATACAGGGTCGTTATGGGTCGGAATCAACTCGACAGAACTTCACAACAACCAAGACACAGAAGCTGAAAAGAGACAAGGACCTTCCTCTAGAGCCAACAGAGGGAGTAGGTCTCCCCCTAGGGTCGACACCCTGAATTCAGATTCCAAACTTCCTAAACAATCCTGGAAGGAGCTCTGGTAGCATAGTGGATTATTAGGTGGACTGCTAACCAGTTCATAATAGCTGGTCAGCAGTTCCAACCTACCAGTCACTCCTCAGGATAAAGATGAAGCGTTCTGCTCCCATCAAGATTTACAGCTTTGGAAACCCTACACAGGGTCGCTATGAGTTGGAGCCAACTTGGTGTCACACAACCATCACCACTAAACAGTCCTGTGAGACACTATAGGATAAGCACTCGACTATAAACTGCGAGAAGAGTCGTTCAAACCCACCAGCTAGGAAACCTTATACAAGGTCGGAACAGTCTCAATTGCACTTAACAAGAACATAACAAAAAAGCCCTGGTGTCGTGCTCTAGGACTTCTGGTGTGGCGTTGCGGGTCAATGCGGTAAACTGCAATGTCATTGTGGGCCGTTAAAAGCCGGCAGTTCTAACTCACCAGCTGCTCCTTGGAAACTCTGTACAGGGTCGAGGACTGGGTTGATAACCACAAGGTTCAAACCTACCAGTCACTCCTTGGAAACCCTATATAGGGTCACTAAGAGTTGGAACCAACTCTATATGGCACACCATGCCAACAAACAGTGAGAAAAGAAATGAGTTTGTTAAAGTCACCCACTTGTGTGTTTCTGTTAATAGAGACACACATTCATTTATACCCAGGAGCTTCAAAAAGTTCGTGGAAAAATTCCATACTTTTTCATTCAATTATTCTATGAACTTTTTGAAAGCCTTTCATATGTAATTTATGGCTGCTTTTGTGTTCCATCTGCAGAATTGAGCAGTTTTGCAACAGGTACTTATGACCTGCAACGGCAATTTACTATCTGCCCTTTACTGAAAAAGTCTGTTGATTCCTGGCATAGCGTTTTCAGTGAACAAAGTGCGTCTCAAAACCACAGTCAGTCTTGTTTCACACTCACAAAAATGTCTCATGGTTTCAGAAGTCTGAGAATCTACTGCCTCAGGTAGAGGAGGAAGAAACGAATGAAGGCCCAAGCTGGGTCATGTGACTATAGCTGGTGGGGTACAGGTAAATCAGACCCTCCCCTGGGGCCTGCGGTGACTCTCCTTCTCAGGGTTGTTTACACTCAGGCCCCTCTCTCCCCTCTGAACACAGCCTATTTCCTGTCAAGAGCATGATCTTCGGAAACCTGTAAGGTGGAAGCTGCAGCTGCAGAAAGGAGGGTATTTTTATCTGAACTGGGTTTCCTGTTTGGTGGTTGGAGGGTTTATTTGCTGGTGTTTGCTTTTGTCATTTCTGATATAAACTCAACGCCCTGTCTCAACAGAGCAAAGTTTTGTCTCCTAGTAGGGTTTGCTGTCTGCTACTTAGGGGGCCCTGTCCCACATCCTGCCCCCTGTGCCACACAATCTCTTGTAACTGCTAAATACCCGTGTCTCCAGAGGTCTCCAGAGCAGAACTGAGGACAGCTGGGTGGGCAGAGGGGAAACAGGAGTGGCAGGAAATGGAAAAATCCACTCTAAGAGAAAGAAACAGCTAGGAAGAGCTGACTGGGCTGGGAGGCTGGAAACCTGCAGCTCTGCTTGAGCTCCTCAAACCCACTGCTCCTAGCTCAGGGAGAAGCAGGGCAGAATGCTGGAGGTAGAGGCAAGTGTGGTACTTGGAAGATGTTTGCTGAGAATGTCCTCAGCCTTGAGAGCTGAGGGACTATTATTGAGCCTTCCAGAGATTGACAAATGGATACTGTCCTCAAGTCTCACATTTCCCATGACTCAGTCAGATGTACCCACATCCAACAAGCAAATTAACATGTTACAGTGTTAGGCACCGTCGAGTCAGTTGAAACTCATAGTGACTCTCTGTAAAACAGAATGAAACACTGTCCAGTCTTGCACCATCCCAGCAATCGTTGCTACATTTGAACCCATTGTTGTAGATACTGTGTTATTGGGGTCTTCCCCTTTAATCCTCGACTTTACCAAGCATGATGTCCTTTTCCAGGGACTGGTCCCTCCTGATAGCAGGACCAAATTACATGAGACACAGTCTCCCCATCTTTGCTTCTAACGAGCATTCTGCCCGTAACTCTTCCAAGACAGATTTGCTCATTCTTCTGGTATTCCATGGTATATTCAATATTCTTGGCCAGAATCACAGTTTAAATGTATCAAATCTTCTTTTGTCTTCCTTATTCATTGTCAGCTTTCACATGCATAGGAAGTAACTGAAAATGCCATGGCCTGGGTCAGGCACACCTTAGTCTTCATTTTAAAGAGGTCTTGTTCAACAGATTTGTTCAATACAGTACATAGTTTGATATCCAG
Organism: Chrysochloris asiatica; assembly: GCF_000296735.1. Lineage (NCBI taxonomy): Eukaryota > Metazoa > Chordata > Mammalia > Afrosoricida > Chrysochloridae > Chrysochloris > Chrysochloris asiatica. Next base: position 563,991 of record NW_006408921.1, read on the forward strand.
ACTGCTGCTTCCATGAGTGTTGATTGTGGATCCAAGTAAAATGAAATCCTTGACAATTTCAATTCACATTTATTGAGTAATTACTGTGTGCCTAGCCTTATGCCTAGCGATGATCTCATTTGATCTTCTCAACAGCCCCAGATGGGAGTGAGGTGGGCTTTATGATAATTTCCCCTTTCACAAATGAGGATACTGAGGCACAGTGAGCTTAAATAACCTGTCCTGAATCACTCAGCTGGTAAGAGGCAAAGTTATAGTTCAAACCCAGGTCTCCTGGGCTCCAATAGCCCCACACTTGAATCCCATGCTTGCTCTGCCAGAAGGACTTCAATGATGCATATTTTAGAGCCAAACCTGACCATGGGTCTCAGGAGACAGGGGTTTGCAGACCAGGGCCATCCTGTTTCCTGTTCATGCAGCAAAGCCAGTGTCTATCTTTGAGCCTGAGAGATGAAAGGGTTCATGTGAGCTTTGCTACAATTATTCCCAACCTGGAGAGAGGCCACCAAAATGTGCTACTAGAGGACATTTGGTCCACCTAAGCATGGCCGATGGCAGTGAAAACATGGTGGGGTGTAATGGTAATGGATTCAGACTCCATCACTTCTGCCCAAGGATCCCTGCTTTCTAGGAATCACACTTTAAGGCAGTTCTATCACACGCTAGGGTAGAACTGACCTGTGTCGCCAACACCAGTCACACTTTGAAGTATAACTTCTGAGCCTGGGTCATACAAGACACTGTGACTTCCATCTTGCTCTTTGTATCATTCACTTCCAGAGACGTCATGTTATGTCATGAAGCCGCTTATGCAGCCCCATGGAATGGATCTCACAGTGAGGAAGTGAGGCCTCCCACCAACAGCCTTGTGTGAGCCGTCTTGGAAGTAGGTTTTCTAGCCCCCAGTTAACCCTTCAGATGGCTGTAGCCCCAGCTGACTGACATCACTCATTAGAGACCCTCCCAGGAGAAGCCAGAACCACCCAGTTGTTCCTGGAATTGTGACCTGCAAAAACTGTGAGAGAATGTCTGTTGTTCAAAGTTGCTAAATGTTGAGGTCATTTGTTCTGCGGCATAAGCAACTAAGATGTGCAGCAGAGATACAACGCTGAACTGGGGACCACAGGGGATGGATGAAGACTCCAGAACTCATAGATGTCCCCATAACCCAGGATTTCCCCTCTCCCCCAGGCAGTTACATTTCTGTTAACCAGGGAAATTCTTAACTGAACCCTCCAGCTAGCTGACTAAGGGTTTCTAGTTCCGCCCACAGTGCTAAAATCTGTCCATACACGTCACTAATCATCTGAGTCTTTTTCTTGTGCCAGGGGCACAGTCCAGGCTTCCATACTAAGTGAGAGTGGGCCAGGTCTTGGGCACTCTCATGACCTAAAGGTCCCACTGTCCTGGCTGGAGGTGAGGAAGGAGACTGCAGCCCATCCTGCCAACATCCACTAATAATCACAGACCGGAATGCACTTCTCTCCCGCTCAAAATCTTCTTATGGCTCCCCATTGCCTCTTCACTGTCTGTAACCTAGCCCAGTGGTCCTTAAAGTGCCGTGCCTGGCCCAGCAATGTCAGCGTCATCTGGGAGCTCATGAGGCATGGGAACCACCAGGTCCCACCCCAGACCCAGCTACTCAGGACCTCTAGGTGACTCCACTTTGAGAATCACTGCTTCAGGCTCCTCTCTCACCAGTCCTTCCTGTGGCTCCTAACTGTAGTCACGTTCAACTTCTCTCCTTCCTCTCCTCTCAATATTCACCAAGCACCAACTCTGTGCCAGCAAACAAGACAAATACCAGTGCTGTCCTCCCCAAACCTTCAGTCTGCCTTCCTCAATCTGGAATGTCCTTTCCCTCCCAGCAAAATTCCTGCCCAGCCCTCACACCCAGTGCAAGACATATTCAAGAAACCAGGGCTTCAAACAGCTTCATCTCCGTTCAACCCTTTGATGAGAATTTGTCTTTCCATCCCAAGTATATTGGATCAGACCCTACATTTTAGCATGTTAGAATCATCTAGGGGAACTGGGATAAGAATCATCTGAGGGATCTTGTGCAATGTAAATTCTCAGCAGGGTTGAATTAGAATGAATGGTTAGAAGCTCTGCAATAAAACTGAACATTAAGTGAGCTAATGAACAGATGAGTGAACACAACACTTCAGTGAGTCTTCCTTGACCCCCAATTCAGAGCCCCATAGCAAGCGGCAAATACCCTGATCATGTATGTGCCCCCTTAGGCAGCCCCAAGGGGCTGTGGATACCTTGAATGCACAGAATCCAAATGGAGTGGGGCTCAGTGGAAAAGGCACATTGGATTTCCAATGTGGAGCAGGGGAAAGATAAGTAAAAATCTCATTAATAAGTTCTTTATACTGATTACGGAGTCCTGGCATTGTGCTGTAGGATAAGCACTAGACTGCTAACTACAAGGTCAGTGGTTCAAACCCACCAGCCCTCTTGGAAACCCTAGACAGGGTCACTATGAGTTGGAACTGACTCAGTGGTACTTAACAATATACTGATTACATACCGAAATGATGTTGGGTGACATAAAAATCTATTCAAGTTAATCTCACCCATGTTTTTTCTTTTTTCTTTTTACATTTTAAGGTGGCTACTAGAAAATTTTAAATGACATATATGGCTCACATTAATTTCCTTTTGGACAGTGCTGAGTCACATTGTAAATATTTAGTCACACAGCTATGAGCACAGCTGTGAAGTCCCCTAGGGCATCTCTGTCTGTTTATCTCCCCTTCCCCTCAAGTTCTTCTTTATGCCTCCCTTCTTTCTCCTTTCCTTCCCTCCTCTATCCTCTTCATCCCTTCCTCCTTCTCTCCCTCGCTTCTCCTCACTCTTTTGTTCCACATTTATTAAACACCTGTTTCTTGCACCCCCTCTCTGAGATTTGTCACCACATAGATGCAAGAGTGTTTGCTGAACGAATAAATGATTGTTCAGAATACAGATTGACCCAGAGGTGACCCTGGGGGAGGCTCCCGCCTCATTAATTCTCTTACCTACTTGCTTGGGTGTGGTTTTCTCATTTGGAGCCAATTTGCTAAGCTGTCCTTATGTAACGGGGCTGAAATCAGTTTTCTTTTCCTCTTGCATACAGACCTCAGGAGCACTCAGGCCCTGGGGCCAAGACTCGGCATGCACACACTTTGTTCCCGAATTCCAGGAGGTACTAGTACAGGGACTTGGACTTGGGGCTTCATGGCCAAGCTCCCCAGTGAGGGAGATCCCAGCTTCCTAACCTGCTTCACGGCACAGCGGAAGTGAATCAGGCTGGCGTCTGTGTCCCTCCCTGGTGCCCTTTCACACCCACCCCACAGCGCCAGTCTGACTCTGTAAAACACTGGGCTGAGCCACAACACCTCTGCAGAGCTGACCCTTGGTTCTGGGAAAGCAGCTAGGAAGCTGGCCCAGTATCAGACCCTTCATTTCCTGGGTTCCTCTCATAGCCAGCATGTGGTGGTGGCCACGGATCATGGTCATGGGGCCTGTAGCGACATCCCTCACCCCCTCCTACTGGTTTTACACCCTCCCCAACCTAGCCCAGGACCTTGGAGGCTATCCCTGTCCAGGGCCCCAGCTCACGAATTTTTTCTGCCTAGAATGTTCTCCTCTTGCCCAGTGTCCTCTGTCTTTCTCCATGGCTGGCTTCTCTTGTCCTTCAGGTCTCCTAAATGTTACCTCCTGGGAGAGACCTTCCCTGATGGATCCTTATCCTCCACTGAAGGACAGTCATACTTTAAAAATTATACCTGTATTGTGTGCTTGTTGTCCTTTTGTCAGTTTCCTTTCTAGACTGTAAACCTGACAAGGGTTGTCCATCCAACAATTTATATGCTTTTTGTTTTGTGTCTTGTCTTCTTTCTTATTAATGAATCTCCTGCATGACAAACAAATCTATATGAAGGGATGTGTGTGTGAGCTGTCTGTCACCTTTGCCCCAAGGAATCTTTTCCTCTAATATACTTCATGGATTCCTGGTGTGGTGCTGTGGGTTAATGTGCTGGACTGCAAAGTCACTTTGAACCACAAAAGTTGGTGGTTCAAGCTCACCAACTGTTCCTCGGAAACCCTATACAGGGTTGCAACTGACTCAATGGCACTTAACAACAACAACAACTACACATCTCAAAAATATGAGAAAAAGAACCCTCCCCATCCCCAGGATCCACACTTTGCAATTCTATTGGCATGAAGTTCTAGAACAGGCAAAATTAACTAGGTTGTTAAGTGCTATCCAGTCGTTTCCAACTCATAGTGACCCTGTATAGGGCTTCTGAGGCTTTAAATCTTTACGGGAGCAGAAAGCATCATCTTTCTTCCATGAAGCAGCTAGTGGGCTCGAACTGCTGACCTTTGGGTAGCAACCCAAGGTGTAACCCACTACAACACCAGTGCTCCTACATTTTCTTGTGGTGGTGGTGGTGGTGGTGGTTATGTGCCATAAAGTCGGTTCCGACTCCTATACAGGGTTTCTGAGGCTGTGAATCTTTACGAGAGCAGAAAGCCTCATCTTTCTCCTGAAGAACATCTGGTAGTTTTGAACTGCTGACCTTGAGGTTAGCAGCTTGATTCTAGCAACATTAAAAAAGGGAAGAGAAAATAGGTGAAGTGAATTGTAATAGTACTTTCATTTAAGCTGATACATCAAAAATATTATAATTGCCCCATGTAATCAGTATCGTAAAGTTCTGTCTGGCTGTGGTGATATCACAGGAATCTACTTCTGTGGTAAAAATTGCATAGAACTAAACAAACACACACCAGGGCACATAAACCAGGTGAGATCTGAAAGGGGTTGATAAATTGTATCAATGTCTAATTCCTTTCTCGGTTGTGACATTGAACTACAGTTTTGGAAGATGTTATCATTGACTGAAATCATGTTAGAAGTGTAAGAGGTCTCTGGTGTGGCACTGTAGGATAAGCGCAGGACCCACAAGGTCGGTTTGAACCACAAAGTCGGCAGTTCAAGCCCACCGGCTGCTCTTAGGAAACCCTATACAGGGTCGTTATGAGTCAGAACCAACTCGATGGCACATTACTTCTCAGCAGAGCCTGGATAGTGCAAACGGTTAACATGCATGGTTGCTAACGGAAAGGTTGGCGATTTGAGATCCACCAAGAAAGACCTTGGAAGAAAGGCCTGGTGATCTACTACTGACGATGAACCACTGAAAACGTCATGGTGCTCAGCTCTGCTTTGACATACATGGGGTTGCCATGACTTGGAAGACATGCAACAGCAATTGGTTTTTCTTTTTCTTAAATCTGCATGTGAATCTACAGTGACCTCAAAAAGAAAAGAATGAGTGTAGCTAGCTCAAGGGAGTCAGAACTTTGGACTCCTGAGAAAAAAACAGAAGCAGTGTGGGTGTGAGATGGTTCATATGAGATCATTTCTATGGCCAGGAGTATGATCTATCAGAGCAAAACCAGACCACATCATTGTCCTCCTGGGCTCACAGGTGGGGATGGTAATAAGCTGGCCACTCAAGTACTGGAGATGGAAAACAACTCAGGTGAGGCGTGCTGGCTTGCTCTATACCAGGGCTGGGGAACTTCTGGTCTTCAAGTCTTACGAGGCTCGTAAAATCATTCGGTCGGGCCCTGCCAAGGCAACCGTAGTTCCAGTCATCACATTTGTTGTTAAGTGCTGTCGAGTTGGTTCCAACTCATAGCAACCCTGTATAGGGTCTCCAAGGTGCAGCTAGTGGATTTCAACCACCAACCTTGTAGTTCAAAATGACATTACAGTCAAGTACTTATCCTACAGCACCACATCAGGACTTTGAATGAGTTAGTTAAATGTGTGACCAAATATAGCAAGTTAATTGTAAGTTATAAATTTTGGCAGAAAAAAAGTTCCCCACCCATGCTCTATACCACACTACGAGGGCATGCAATAGGGACCTGGCCCCATCAGGGGCTCAGGACACTCACAGGGGCCATGGTAATTGCTGAATGCTGCCACCTGACAGACTCAAACAATGACGATAGCTGGAAGCTGCCATGTTTTGGATCCTTGCTCTGTGCCAGGCACTACACTAAAACAAGTTTTCATTAAATACTTCCTCCAACCTTTTTGAGGTAGGCATTATTTCCATTTCACTGAAAAAGCAATGCAGATGCAGAGAGGTTGAGTGATTTGTCCAAGGTAGTCAGGATTGGAGCCCAGATGGTCTCACTCCAAAGCTCAGGGTCTGAACCATGTACTTTTGTGACTCCCGAGCTGGGCCACACAAGATGCTGATCTTCTGTCCCTGGTAGATTGTTAACCATCACCATCCCCAGGAGACACCCCCTCCTGATTGTTTGAGCATGAATGCACTTATGAGGCCACAGATCCCCTTTGGAACCACCACTCTGGCCACTGCTGCAGGGGTAGGCCTGAGGGTGGGCTGCAGCCTGTGTGTGTGAGTCAGAACATAGGGAGAGGCCACTCTCACCTGACATCAGTAGGGACCATCCCTCTTGGCACAGTCCTGCCCTCTCCCCAAGTCCCTTTTAAAATCAGAAGTACCCACAGTGCAGGGTGCTTTCGTTCCAAAACAGGATCCACTTGCTATGGCCAGACTGCTCCAGCATACCTGGTTGTGGCTCCTTGGCAGTCCTCTCTGTGGAAGAAAGACTCACACCCCAGCATCCAAGGCCCACCTCTGTGCCAGGTTCCGAGGGTACTGGGGAGACCAGTAGCCACCATTTAGCTGACACTATGTGTCAGCCCGCTTTGTACATCATCCCATTTAGCCTTTACAAACCACCCTATGTCATGTGCTCCTGTAATGCCAGTTCTTTTACAGATGAGGAAAAGGGACTCAGAGAGATGAAGCCAGTTGCTGAAAGTCACATAGCAGTCATGGTGCACCCTCTTCCCATCACACACACACTCACCTGGCAGAGAATGGCATACTCAGGGCTGCGAGTTCCTTTGCTTACCAGGGGCCCATAGTTTAGTGCCTCCCTCCCAAACCAGGAGCAGGAATAAACCTCACAAGCTCATGAAACAGGTGATGTAGGCTGTCCTCAAGTCAGAGAGAGGTTTAGCAGGGGCAGGCCCAAGATTGCACCAGAAGAGGAGCCAAGAGATCTTAAGGTAAGAATACAGGCATTGGATCCCAAAAGCCCTGGGTTCAAATCCTGCTATGCCACTTACTAGTTACATGAACTTTGAGCAAATAATGGAGTTCTCTGACTTTGGGGCACCTTGTGATAAAATTGAGCCCACTTTTGCAGGGCTTTGGTACAAGGTGCATGAAGTGATGTGTACACAGAACCCAATAGCGTACAGGGCTCAGAGTTGGTGACCTAGAAGAAGGCAGAGCGCAGCTGGGGTGGGGCTGAGGGGCCCAGGGAAGCAGAAGAGAGGGGGTTGAGTCCTGACTTCTCCTTCCATAGGGAGGTGGTCCCCTAAGACCCCAGCCTCCAGGATTGTTTTACAGCTTGCCTCTCTTGAGTCAGGTGTTTTCCCTCAGCAGGGATTTGTCTCAGGCTCCAAATGTGAAAGTCAGGCCATTCTGAATTCCAGCTTGGCTAGAGGACAGAGCCTGAGGGTAGCTAGCCACATGGCATGGAGACTGAGGCCACCATCATGATTTCAGGCCAGAAGGAGGCCACACTAATTAAGTGGAAACTACCAGTCTGTGAGTGGAGCTCCCAAACTGGGTCAGAGACTAGTTAGTCCCCCAGGACTAACCCACTTCCTGTCTGCATCGCAGATTCTGATTCTGCTGATAAGTCAAGGTGCCATGCCCTCTCCACCCTGGTGCCAGGTTCAGGCCACTGACTAAGGCCTTGTTCACTAGCTGCCCCAACTTACTCTCTCTACAGAGGCTGGTCCTCTGCTACCTAACAATGTCCAGCTTGGAGGACTAGGGTGACCATGAGCCTAGTCTGGGCCTCTGGTGCTGTGGGTCTGACTAGTTCCTGGGTCAGGGGTAGGACCCAGTAGAACCTGCTGAGCTCACCAATGGGAGCAGGAAGAGCCAGACTAAGACAAAGTCCAAAAGCAGGCAAAGTTCAAAAGAAGGCAAAAGGGTCCTCAGCCTACCTTTTGGGGGCTGCAGCTTACCAGGTCCCACAAGCCCTGATGGCTAACTGGAAAGTTAATAGCTCAAACCCACCAGCCATTCTTTAGGAGTAGGAAGTGGCAGTCTATGTCTGTAAAGATTGTTGTTGTTGTTAAGTGGCGCCAAGTCGATCCTGACTGACAGTGACCCAGTCTAGGGTTTTGGAGGAACAGCTGGTGGACTGGATTACAACCTTGGAAACCCTAGGGGGACATTCTACTCTATCCTATAGGATCCCGATGAGTTGGAATTGACTCAATATCCTAACAATAATACTAAGAGGCCATTTATCAGTAGCTATTACTACTATGTGTCAGAACTGTCATACACACATAATGTACATTTCACTATTTCAACTTCACAGGATCCTGTCAGTACCTTTGTTTTACAGATGATAAAACAGAAACTTAAAAAAACAAAATGACTTGTCAGAGGTCACACAGCAGAGTCTGGGTGGGACCCCAGACCTGGCTGACTTCCTGCTTTCCTGGTATGGTACTTATTCGCTATTCCATTTCTTGATTCATGCAAAGTCTTACAGTGCACCCCCAGTGGCCCCCCAGGTTCCCTGGAGCATCATGGAGCCTCACATTCTGATGGGACTCAGAGTCTTGTTCCCGGGGCCAGCGCCTCAGCCAGTCACACTGCAGGAGCCAGTTGTATCCTATGGCTCAGGGGTCTGACCAGTGGGGAGGCTCTGAGGGTGAGCCTCGCAGACGAGCCTCAGAACTGAGGCTGAGTGAAACTAGCCAGGTTCATGCTCTGCAGACAGGAGGGGAAGTAGGAGGTGCATTGGGTCTCTGTGGTCAGCACAGTTCTTTCAGATACTGTCCCTGGGAACTTCCCAAGTCAACATCTTGGATGGTCTGTTGTGTGGTTTATAAGGACAAAAGAAACAGCTCATGTGTAGGGAGGTGAGTGGCCCTTGGTAATGTCCTTCTGTGGGTCACCCTGGGTAGACTCCAAGCCTCAGCAAGGAAGTCCAGAGAGGCCAGCCTCCCAGCCACTGGGTTGATGTCTGCACTGAGAGACCGCTGTATCTGGTGACTCCATAGTCAACTCCTTCCCAGCATCCATCATGCCCATGTCTACCATGATGAGTCTCAAAACCAGGAAGTTTCATCAGTCATAGGCTGGGGGCTGGGAGTACCTAGAAGCAGGGCAGAGACCCAGTGGGTGTCAAAGGCCACAATGAGGGATATAGAGTGAGTAGAAAGGCAGGAAAGGGAGATCCTGAGAGTGCCAACACCCTGCCCTCCCACCCTCTCTCTTTGAGAGAGTCCAAAGTCACCCGCAGCTATTCACACCCTCCTGAACATCCTCCTCAGGGAGTCTGCATTTCCTCAAAAACTAGCTTGCTTCTGCCCTGACCCAAGAGAAAAGCTGAGTCTCTCAAGGCTTGTCAGAATGACCAATCTCACCCATCACATGAGGATTTGATAGACAAAGGATCAGACAGTGGTTTTACTTCTGATTTACAGGATTGGATCCCTCACATCCTCTCTGGGTATCAGCTATATTCTCTATTTGCTGTCATACTTTCCTTTTTGTTTCTGATCTAGTGATATTGTACAAGAATTAGAAGCACAGACTTCACTATTCATTTGATGTGGAGTCAAAATCCAGCCTGCCCACTACAGAGTTATGCTACCTGGGCAAGTCTCGGAACCTCTCTTGGCCTCAGTTTCCTCTTCTATAAAATGGGAGTAAGTATTTCCTGCTTTGCAGCTTCCATCTTCATTACTCCTGGCCCAGTTCAGCATTCAACATGTGAACACTGTTCTTGTCTCCACTGAACAGAAGGAATGGGGACTTTGACTCCAGGGCACTAGTCATCTGCCCAGTAAGGGGCAGTGGACACATTCACTGTCCGTTCCTCTCATCTGGTCCCTGTGGCAGTCAGCCCAGCCTGGCACTGGGAAGAGGGCAGGAAGCCAGGTGTGGGAAGCAGCGAGGCTGGGTGCCTCCACAGCTGGAGGCTGGATTTAGGCCTTTCCTCCCCAAGGACTAGGCATGATCAGGGCTGGTGACAGCCTCCCAAGGATCCAGGCAGCAGGTGATGAAGGCAGTAGGAGTCCTGAAGCTGAGGCAGAACTCTAGCAGTCCAGGGGCCATTGTTCTGGGCTTCCAAGGAAGACACAGAAGGGTAGGGTCCCCCCCATGAGGATAAGACTGATGCCCCTCCCATGTATCTCATGTCCATCCCCCTCAGAGAAGAGGGATCAAACCCTCTTTTAGGATTTCTCCTGGTCAGGGCAGGGATGGGCAGGGCCAGCATCTACCTAGCTCTGAGGAGTTCCCTTTTCCAGAGGTGGCTATGGTTCTGAGAAGGTGAGTGTCATGACCAAAGTCATAGAGACCTGGGGCTAGCATCCAGGCAGATATTCAGAATTGCATGCCTCTCCCCAGTCTTCCCCCATACTGTCTGCACATGGTGGGGACAGCAAGAGGCTGAGGAAGGGCACAGGAAGAACAAAGAGGCCCAGGAGATGGTCCCAAGTCCAGAGGAGGACATGGACATTCCTCATGGGAGGAACAGCAGAAGTAAAAGCATGCAGGTGGGGTCTATAGACGCCGCCTTACCCTAGCACTAGGGAGCGAGTTGGCACCATGTTAAGGAGAATGGACTAAAGCCAAGAGAAGTCAACATATAATGCAGTTTCCTCTCATTTACTATGGATCCATAAGTAAGAACTTAAACACAGCCAAAGTCTGACAAGACTGACTAGCACATGTGGGTGCACAAACACGGCTGGCTGCTGGGGCTCACCACAGCCTGTTCCATGTCCTCCTGGGCACATGGCTGGGATATCTGTGTGACCAGAGTCTGGGTTCTGGTCAGTGGAACATGGCAGAAGCAATCTCCGCCACTGGCGGGTCTGGCCTGTAGAATCCCCTGGAGTACCATGCATATACCACCCTCTGCCTAGATGGAAGGGATTTGAGGACCAAGAGTTGTGATGCCCAATACAGGGCCACTGACACCTGAAATGCAGCTAGTCTGACTTGACATACAGTATAAGTGTCAAGTGAATAGCAGATGCAAAGACAGAACCAAAGAAAAACACCTCACTTGTAAGTTTTTCTACTGATTATATGCTGAAATGATAATGTTTTCAAAAGACAAGATTAAGTAAAATAGATTACTAAAGTTAATTTCAAGTTTCTTTTTACCTTTCTCATTGTGGCAAGAAGAATGTTCTAAATTACATATGTGATGTGCATTATACTTTTATTAAACAGAGAGGGTCTAGAGGGCAGAGCCACAGATAGAAGGAACCTAGGCACCAGTCACCGTGTGGAGGAGTGCCGCCTTCCAACCAGGAAGACCAGCCTTAGACTGGTGTGAGCTATATATAGCAGTTGGCCTCCTGTGGCAGATAACTTCAAATTCTGACACTTTTTAAAAATATTTTATTGTGAATTATGTGATAGTTTACATGGAAGAACATTAGCTTTACATTCATCCTATTGTATATTGTTTCATTGCCATGGTTACAATCCCCTCCATGCTTCATCAACCAACCAAAGGGTATACCCTACAAGCCTGCCCCCTAGTCGTCAGCACACAGCCCTTCTCCCTCTCTGGGTCTAAAGTCCCCAGCTGCTCCATCTCTCTACGTCATCATCTCTGCCTCCATCTCTGGAGTAAATTCTGACACTTCTTCCATCGGGGGCTACATCTCCTTCCCTTGAGTCTGGGTGGGCTTCAGGATGGTTACAGGTCTCAAGACACTGGCAGCTTCCAGTTCCTGGTTCCTAGGACACTTGCTCTTAGAGCCCTGAGTCATTGAATAAGAAGGCTGATTATGCCCAAGTCACCATGCTGGAGAGGCCCTGGGACTACGTGAGGGGAAAGAGATGTCTGCTGGTTCCCAGTTGTCCCAGCCGCCAGTGATTTAAAAGCCATTCTAGCTGAGGTTGTTCTGATGCTGGAAATTACATCACTGGTATTTGAAGGAACAGCAAGGTCACCGTTGGTAGACAGGCTCAGTGGTGCTTCTAGACTAAAACAGACTAGGAAGAAAGGCCTGGCAAGCTACTTCTCAAAATTATCCCATGAAAACCCTATGGATCACAAAAGACTATTTTGCCCAGTATAGTGCTAGAATGTGAGCCCCCTGGGTTGGAAGGCACTAGGAACACCCAGACTGGAACATAGCAGTGACCGTGAGATGGTGCGGAACCAGCCAGCATTTCCTTCTGTTCATGGGAGCAGATTCAAGGGCAACTAACAGCCACCAAGCTGAGGCCCTCAGCATTGTAGAGCAGGGATGAATCTTCCCTTGTTTGCCCTAGCCTAATTCCTGACCTAGGAGAAATGTACACTGGTTGTACACTAGGTTTTGGAGTGCAAGCCACAAGGTTGGTGGTTAGAGTCCACCAGCGCCTCCATGGGAGAAGATGAGACTTTCTGCTCCTGAGAAGATGTACAGCCTCACAAACCCTATATAAGGTGGCTATGAGTCGGAATTGACTTGATGGCATTTAACAATACAAAGAGAACCAAAAACCCCCTAATTAAAACAGCTCCCCTTCACATTCCTACTTCTTCCAAGCTCCTGGACCCCTCAGTGGGCAGCTTCACTGGTTTGGTAAACAAGTCCATTCCCCTCTCGGTGGGTGAACCATGTTTCTTTCCTCAATTCTCATGTCCCTGGGAGAATGCCAGCCACCAAGTCTACTCATTGACCCAGTAAATCAAGTTTGACCTTTCTTCTGCCTTTACTTCCCTCTCTAGCAGAAAGACTTCAAAGACCAGGACTCTGCCCTGCCAAATTATACACCCTGAGTTCTGCCCGGAATTGGGGCTTCAGAGCCCTTCCAACCAGCAGTAAATGTCCACTCCATGCAGCCACTGTAACGTGTCCCTTAGAGAGAATAACGCAATTCTCCAACATGCAGGGAACCCCAGGGGCATGAATGCAGCCAGTCCCTGGCCTGACAACAGAAAGTGCCCCAGTGTCTGGCCAAGGTCCCTAAGTCCTCAGACCCCTCAGGAGAAGACTGGTCAGCTCACCCCTCACTGAGGGATCTGGGTCCCCCGGGAGGCACCTGAGTCCATGCAATGATCAGCCCTTGAGTGCCATGAGTCAGACACTGTTTATTAGCCAGCGCATACCAGAACCAGAATATGCTTGTCAAAAATGGAGATTTAAAACTCCCCAGAGCTGTGTGGGCTTTAAGAATATATTTTCAACTGCAGAGACAAAGATGGTATATATGACATGTCCCCAAACCTATCTACCTATCTATAGAAAAACCTAACTCCTCAACATTAATTAGTGCTTAACCTTAAGCTTCTCTTAATGCAAAACAACTGGTACTAACCAAGAGCTTCCAGAAGTGAATGGCTCATCTCCGTGTAAACGGCATTGCTCTCCTGGAACAAGGAGCATGCCAGGCTCTTCAGGACCCGAATGCAAATCTTTTTATTTATATATAT
>NW_006408921.1:579463-588381 GCF_000296735.1 Chrysochloris asiatica
TAGTTGGAAAATTTGGACTTGGTGATAGAAATGATGCTGGAGAACGAATGATAGATTTCTGCAAGACAAATGATTTGTTTATTTCAGATACCTTCTTTAGACAGCATAAGAGACGCCTATGCACATGGACCTCGCCAGATGGAACACACAGAAATCAAATTGACTACATATGTGGAAAGAGAAGATGGAAAAGCTCCATATCATCAGTGAAAACAAGGCCAGGGGCAGACTGTGGAATCAATTACTGATATGCAAATTCAAACTTAAGCTGAAGAAAATGAAAACAAGTCTAAGAGAGCCAAAATATAACCTTGAATTTATCCCACCTGAATTTAGAGATCATCTGAAGAACAGATTTGATGCATTAAACACTAAAGACTGAAGACCAGAAGAGTTGTGGGATGACATCAAGAACATCATACATGAAGAGAGTAAAAAGTCATTAAGAAGACAAGAAGAAAAAGGTCAAAATGGATGTCAGAGGAGACTCTGATAGCGTAGTGGTTATGAATTGAGCTGCTAACCTCAAAGTCGTAAGTCTGAATCTACCAGCTGTACCACGGGAGAAAGATGAGGTTTTCTGCTCTCGTAAAGATTTACAGCCTTGGAAACCCTGTGCAGGATCACTATGAGTTGGAACAGACTCTATGGTACTTAACAACAACAAGGATGGAGTTACTAATTTCATTGCAGCTGTTATTAAGTACCCTTGAATTTGTTCCAACTCAAAATGACCCTGTATAGGATTTCTGAGGCTGTAAGTCTTTGCCGGAGCAGAAAGTCTTATCTTTCTCCCATGAAGCAGCTGGTGGGCTCAAACCTCAGACCTAGTGGTTTGCAGTCCAGTGCTTATCCCAAAGATCCACCAGACTCCCACTACCTTCATAGAGATACTTACTTCATAGAGTTACTGGGAGGATGAAACACAATGATGCACGGAGTTTTAGCACAGTGCCTGGCACTTACGTGTCCAGTAAAAATTGCTACGGGAAAATTGCTGATGGGGCAGTGGTGAGCTCAGATGTGGGCTGGGCTAAGACCTCTGGCAGGCAACTCACCTATCCTTTGAAGGGCTGAGAGAAGAGAAATCCATCCAACCACATTCCATCTTGTCACACATCCACCTTCATCCCAGAGAGCTTTAGCCCATTAGCTTACAGAGCCCAGATTCCAGCGTAATTGATACCAATTTAGACTGATTTTGCTTCTTACCAGCGAGGCCCAGGAAAGTAGCAAACAGAAGGTAACTGGGCAGGGCAGAACAGTCCTCTTTCCAGGCCTGGGGCTACCTTCTATTCTCCCATTGCATCAACTCCCACTTTATGCCTCACCTTCATTCTCCAGTTATTCTCCAGTCTACTAGCTACTCCATCACTGCCCCTGCTACTCTGGTCCTCTGTAGCTAGTTTTCTATTACTTTATCTGTTCCTTCACTGACCAGCTCCCTGTCACTCACCCAATGAGTCACTCCTAGTTTCTCCCTCATCCCTGTATTACCTAGAATTGTTATCTATACCAGTTTGGAAAAGTCAAGGGAATCCTTTAGTTAGGGCAAATCTGTCCTGGTCTGTATGTACATCTCTGTGGAGTCCTGGTATGGCACTGTAGTATCATCACTGGACTGCTAACCACAAGGTTGGTGGTTCAAACCCACCAGCCACTCCTTGGAAATCCTATACAAGGGTCGCTATGAGTCAGAACTGTCTTGATGGCACTTAACAACATATATACAACTCCATAGGAAACAGTCTCTCCTTAGAGCAAGCAGCTAATGTTTAAAGATAAGATGTTTCCTACCTATTATCTTTAAAGTCTTTGAAGCCTTTGGTCTGGGCTGCAGGGAGTGGGAAGGCAGAACCCACATGTTATAAGCCAGGAGTCTCAGCTACATTGGGAGGGTTGGATGAGCCCCTAGAAACTCTCTTGGTTCCAGGAATAAGGACTAAGGCAGGAGACTCCTCCTTCTCACCATGACCCTGCCCCTTGCAGATTGGGCAGCGCAGTATGCAGTCTCCTGAAAGCTAGGAGAGCTTCGGTATGGATCTGATTAACTCATAAGAGATCTCATCCCAAGCTTGCCAGAAAACAAGTTATTTTCAGCATCCGTGGGCAGCAAATGGAGATGAAAGTCATGAGCCGAAAGGAATGACTGTGTAGAAACTGAGCCTATTCAAAGGAAGGTTGGCCACCATGTCTCTCTGACAAAATGTAGGTGCCAAGTAACTTGGGCAAAGTTTTGTGAAATATTCTAAAGTTGTTTCTCTCTTCTAATAACAAAGGACTGGATTACAATAGCTCTAAAAGGTTACAGAAAGCAATTTATAGAAACTTTTGTAGTTATAAATGGGTTTTAGAGATACAAATGGCCCGAGTCAAGCAAAGTCGATATTCATAGCTGCCTTGAGAGATGACACAGGAAAGTCAGGAAATCTTAGGTATCTAGCTCCTCAGAAACCCTATACAGGGTTGTTATGGGTTAGAACCGACTCAGTGGCACTTAACAACAATAATAGCAATGATCTTAGTCAGTAGTCTCATGGGAGTCCTAAGTTTCATTTCAGGGATCCCAGATGCCAGCAGGTTTGTAAGCATTATATTATGTGGGCAGGCCAAAAACTTTCACTTTAAAATGACTTACAATGAGAATTACTGCTAAGAAGGTTTACCACTTTCATGACTGATCTTAGAATACTCCTATGTGAATGACTAGTAGGAAGGCAACACAGAGTTAAGTTAAGATGGAGAAGATGAGATTGCTAAAGTGATGGAAACACGAAGATGGATTTGAAAGGAGAAATTTTGACCTTCATTGTAACTAAAGCCAAGAGCAGATGACAGTGAAGGTTACACTGACCAGGTTCACTCTTACTTTTTCTCTAAGAATTCATAGTATCTCCTTCCCGCCACACACCCCCTTGTATTCATTCTCTCCCATTATACAGGTGAGAATCTGAGTCACAAAGAAACTAAGTATCTCATGCCTGGTCACAAAACAGATGACAATTTAGTGTGGTCTGACTCTATGTTCCTAACGTTCAGGATCTGCTTTTATTGCAAAGCTTTCTAGCCTTTCCATCAACAGTCCCTTTTGAGGCCTTTCCCCCATCCTATCTATGTTTTGAAAGATTTTATCTAATGAGCACACTGCATTTGTGAACGAATAATCTGTTCCATCTGGCTGATGATTATTTTTCTATTTCTGTTTCAACATTGATCCAGACTTTAACCCCAATTACTGATGGTTCAACATAATATTATGAAATCACATAAATCACTGTCCTGGCTGTGCCGCTAATAAGTAATAAAATGAAATAAGCATAAGCACTAGTGTCCAGCGCTGAATTCTGATGGCCACATGATTGCAATATCAGTGTCAATCACATGCTAGACATGCTCAGCCCAGGGCCTGTGGTTTCCAGCCTTTGATAACAGTGTTTGAGTCACCCACTAGATCTCAGACACCCCAGAGACACCAGTAGCCAATCATCATACATGATCAACATGACACACCCAGGACCATCATTCTAGGTTGCCATTGAGTTAATTCTAGGTAACCGGTTGCCATTGAGTCGATTCATGACAACCTCACATATAGTGTCAGAGTAGAACTGTACTCCACAGGGTTTTCAATGGCTGATTTTTCAGAAGTAGATCAATCACCAGACATTTCTTTTAAGATACCTCTGAGTAGACTCAAACTGCCAAAGTTTTTAATTAGCAGCCAAATTAATCATTTGGACTCTAAAGCACAGCAAAGTCTAGAATGTGTGGTCGATTTGAACAACAATGGTACTCAATGAATCATGCTTTCTAGTATCCATGCCCCTGAGTAGACCTGCCCCATACTGACTCTGAACTTGGCCATGTGACTCATTCTAACTAATAGGACATCTACAAATGTGATACAAGCAGAGGTTTGATAAATGCTTATCCCACCATGCTGGAGGAAAACTATAATGAAATACTACATGAAGAGCTAGGTCCAGCCATCCTAACTGGGTCCAGATCCTGGATGGTTCACTAGCTGACTACATCCTCATGAGGGAACTCAGGCAAGACCAACAGAAGAACGGCTCAGTCAACCCATAGAATACGGAAGAATACTAAGTTGCTGTTTTAAGCCATTCATTGTTTTAGTTTGATTTGTTCCACAGCAAGAACTGGGACCGTGATGTTCTTGACATTGACATAGTTGAAAACTGTTAGTACTACCCTTGTGATGTCCAAGGAATCCTGGGACCTTAAGCCCAAAAGTCTGTGTTTTGGGGTTTCTCTTGAAGGACTGAGAACCCTAACTGCTCCACAAAAATTTGGATTTCATTCAGTCTTTTCTTCTTCTCTACACAGCAGGCTTCTGAGTTTCATATTTCTGCTCTTCTGAGTCTTTGCTTCTGCTCTGGAAGCAATGTTCATAGCCCACCATGTTAAGATAAGGGTCACTGGGACAAGCTCTGTCAGTACATGTATAGATGTGCTGGACAATGCAGATTCTGGAGGGCTCTTTGGTTTTTCAAAATCCAGCTTTTCCCCAAATGGTGGTTTCATAACTTTGGCTTGAAAGATGGTTGAAAGAAGGGTTTGGGGTTAAGTATACTTAAGAAGCCGCTGAGTTACCTTTTAAAAAAACAAAACAAAACTATTTTCTCACTCTATTAGAAAAGAAACAGTGGTCTGTTAAAGTCAAGAAAGAAAAAAATCATTCTAGAAAGAGCTCATCTATCTGTTGGACAGGGTCACTAGCCTGAGAAAAGCTCATCTATCTGTTGGACAGGGTCACTAGCCTGAGTCAGAGGCTCATTGGGACGAGAATCCCAATGAGCCTCTGACAAGCTTCTCATCGTATCTTCCTATGGGGAAATTCTCGCGGAGTGTCATAGTGCTTTGAGCTTGAGATTTTAAGAAAGTTCTAGTTGACTGAATCTTCCCCAAGCCCCCAACATGGCATCACTTTGGTGACTGACAGGGGTTTATCAGTCCACCAAGAATGTCTTCTCCCCTGAGTATGTAAACTTATGAGGCTGCTGCATAAAACCACACTGAGAAAGAGCATTGCCTTGCATGCCAGAAACTCACTTAAGCCTGATCAACTCATTCTGTGTCTGTAGGCAGACCTGACTGGGAAGCCAAATTTTAATCAGAAGGAGATACAGAATCATCATGTTTAATGGAATTATGCCAAGATAGGTTGAAGTCTCCCTTTTCTATGATCAGATTGCCTTTAGCAACAAGATGGTAATTTTCAAAGTAGTTGGTCATACTGTCCTCTCCTATGGACAGTAATTAGACAGCATTACTCATAAATGATCCCCTGGTCTCCTTTTTTCTAGGCATCTGGTCTTGGCCAGCCCCTTTTTATCATACCTCTATCCATCTGTAAGCGTGTTTATACCTCACTCTCTTCAAAGTGACCCAGTCTATCTTGTTCATTACTGAACCACCTGGGCTTGGCTTAATAATGATTTGCCTCTGTTTCATGAATATCTATGCACAAATCTCTGCTTTGGTCCATTACATATTTTGTTGTAATTTTAAGAGAGAAATGTGTTTCAGACTTTTGGAGGTAAAAAAGGCTCAGACTCTTTTTTTATTTTTTTAAATAGCAGACTCTTGCTTCTGTTCCCATATATCAACTACCAATGGCCAACAAGTGGATTCACTCCCAATTGGTAACTGGCTCATATGCCTTAATATGGAGGAACCCTAAGGCTCTGTCTTTGGTCATGACCAGGTTCATCTTTTCTATCAGGGACTTGGATAATGATTTAACACTGCATTGTCCAGTACATTTGCCTCTAACCTAGCCATACCTGACTATACAAACCTAAATTACTTAAAATAAAAACTTCCCCAGTCATCCTAGCCACATTTCAAGTAGCCCAACAGACTAGCAATTACAATATTAGACAGCACATTTTTCCACCTCTGCAAGAAGTTCTATTGGCCAATTCTGGTCTAGAAAGCAAATGCCCATAGCATTTATGAAGGACACAGGGTAGGAAAAGCTGATGAAAACTTCATCTGGGGTGGACATATTTAAGCCTGGCCTGGACAATATCCATATTCTCTCCTCGTGTAAAGCATCACAGATTTCCCTGGGGCAGGTATAATAACTTCCTAAGTTTCTATTCTGTGTTATGACTAGCATATGACTCAGTTACTGTTGTTAAGTGCCATCAAGTCAGTTCTGACTCACAAGTCAGTTCTGTATAGAGTTTCCAAGGAGTAGCTGTTGGGTTTGAACCACCGACCTTGAGGTCCAATGCATTATCCTGCAGTGCTACATCAGGACTCAGATTGTTGTTGTTAAATGCCGTGGAGTCAATTCTGACTCATAGCAACCCTGTATAGTGTTTCTGTGGAGTAACTGGTAGGTTTGAATTGCTGACCTTCAGTTTAAACCTACCTTGCAGTCTAGTGCTTATCCTCTCATAGCAGGACTCCAGGACTCAGATTAGATGGATAATAACTGCACCTCAGCTCCAGCCACGATGATTGGTTCAAGATGGATATATAATCAATCTTCACAATGAAATTCAGTTCTGGTACTATTTGAGCAACTTTTTGAACTTTTTGGCAGTTGTTAAAAGGATAGGATATACGTTTCAAGCTGACACTCATCCACTCTGAAATATTGTTAGCTTCCCTGAATCACATGTGCCTGAAGCTCTGACACCTTGAACTTTTGAGATACGTGAAACAATGGATTTCTGTTTTACTTGAGTTGCTTTAAGTTGAATTTCTGTCACTTGCAATCCTAATGTCCTAACATATCATTCAAGATTTGTTAGGAAGACAAATGGACTCAAAACTCAGCAAGGTAAATTTAGAGCTTTCATATCAGTGAACCACAAGGTCAGCAGTTCAAGCTCACCAGTCACTCCTCAGAAACCGATACAGGATTGCGAGAGATTGGAACTGACTTGATGGCACTTAACAACAACAACATATCAATGTTAAAAGTCACCTGTGTGTCCAGGCAGGCTCTGGAGTGCCAGTGATGTCCCACTTCTTGACCTGAGTGAGTGCTGGTCACATGGATGTGATGTGTGTCACATGTTTGGTATGTAAAGATGCAGCAGGTTCTGCTTTTTTATATAAAAACATACTTCAACATTTTTTTTAATCGACTGCATAAGGACAGGATGGGGAAAAGGTGGGTTTCATTAATGGTTTAGTTTCTTATAAGGTCAGTGATCCAATAGGGACTGCCCAACAACTGGTGGAAACTTGGGCTGTTCAAAGAAACAAACTCAATTAGAATGAGGAAGGTGACCATTGCACCCACCCTTTGGGGAACCAGATACAGCTTTGGGAAGGATCCAGACAAAGGATCCGAAATTTCAATGTCACATCTCATCAAAGACTGATAAAAGGCACAGGAGTAGTTAGTCTGGAGAGAGGAGTAGTTATCGTATGGACAGAAGAAATACTCTCAGGTTCAGTGAAAACTGGAATGATCAGATACTTTATCATTTGCAAATAATGTCTTCCACACACAAACCCCGAAGGGTACCTATTTAAAAACCAAGGCTAAGGTGAGCACAGCAAAGGGGCTTGATAGCAAAATTAATACACAAAACTAAAAAGCCCTTCTTTACAAGAAATACACAGTATTTATATAGGGGGGTGGTAGAAAATACCAGCCTTACTAAAGGGCATTAAAGAATACTGATTCAGTAAAAAGATTTATCATTCACCAGCTTGGAAAAACTCAGTATGATAAAGCTATCAGTCTTTCCCAAGTTAGTTTATTAGTTGTAACAATATTAATCAATTTTGGAGAAATCCACTTTTGAGTTTTTATGGGGAGAAACTTGACCAAATAGTCCTAAGTGTGAAGTTATTTTCATTAAGTGTCATCAAGTCAGTTATAACTCATAGCAACCCTGTATATCATTTTCAAGAAGTGACTGGTGGGTTTGAACTGCTAATCTTGAAGTTAGCAATCAAGTGTTTATCCTACAGTGCCACACCAGGACTCCAGAAATATAAAGTAAGCAGGTAAAAATTACCAAGAATATTTTGATAAGAAAGAACAATATAAGGAAGTACTTGTTCTATCCTAAGTTATGTCACAATACATCCACAAGGACCAAAACCATGTGTAACTGACAAAACAGAACAGAATAAACAGCTTGGGAAGTTACCCTTCTTCACAGAGAAGATGTTAGAGAATGAGGGAGGCCTCACTGCTCATTGGGAGAGGAAAATGCTGGGACAATTGATAACTCTTGAGAAAAATAGAGATTGACAGATTTCCATTTTTCCACCTTAAACTAAACTCCAGAGATTACATATTTAATTTATTTAAATAAGGCCATTTAAAAAAAACAATTTATATATAGCAAAACCCCAAAGCCACTGCCATTGAGTCAGTTTCAATGTCATGACTCAGTAGGACTGCCCCATAATGTTTTCTTGGCTGTAATCTTTATGGACTCATATCTCCAGCTCTTTCTCCCATGGTGCAAAAAGCCAGGTAGGTAGGAACCACCAACCCTTAGGTTAGCAGTCAAATGCTTAACTGTTGTGCCACCAGGGCCCCATATATATATACACAACACAGACATACACACACATGTATGATTTCTAGTGTGGTGCTATAGGATCAGCACTGGGCTGTGAACCACAAGGTCAGCAATTCAAATATACCAGCTGCTCCTCGGAAACCCTATACAGGGGCACTATGAGTTGGATCTGACTTGACAGCACTTAATAACAATATATACACATGTACACATATATATGTTATTGTTGTTGTTAGGTGCCATCAAGTTGGTACCAACCCATAGCGACCTTATGCACAACAGAACAAAACACTGCCCAATCCTGGGCCAATCTCACTACTGTTGCCACACTTGAGTCCATCGATGCTGCCACTTGGCCAATCCATCTCGTTGGGGGGGGTCTTCCTCTTT
>NW_006408921.1:600561-604761 GCF_000296735.1 Chrysochloris asiatica
TAATAGTGGTATTAACTGGGCTTCCCTGTAGGCGCATGGATATTATCCTATCACAGACAGCATTGTACCTCATGACTGATCTGGATATATTCTTTTTGACAGTAAATGCAACACCATACCTCTTCAATTTGTCATTCCTGGCATAGTAAACCATGTGGTTGTCAGATTCAAAATGGCCAATACCAGTCCATTTCAGCTCATTACTGCCTAAGATATCGATATTTATGCATTCCATTTCATTTTTGACAACTTCCAATTTTCCCAGATTCATACTTCGTACATTCCATGTTCCGATTTTCAATGGATGTTTACAGCTGTTTCTCTTCATTTTGAGTTGTGCCTATCAGCAAATGAAGGTCCCGTGGGCTTTTCTCCCATTGGCGTTACTCCATTCGCATCATTATGGTCAGCTCTACTTTGTGGAGGTAGCTCTTCCCCAGTCGCATTTTGAGTGCCTTCCAACCTGAGGGGCTCATTTTCCGACACTATATCTGACAGTGTTTCTCTGCTGTTCATAAGGTTTTCAGTGACTAAAGATTTGGAAGCAGTTTGTCACTCTTTCTTCCTAGTCTGTCTTCATCTGGAAGCTCATCTGAAACCTGTCCACCATGAGTGACCCTGCTGGTATTTAAAATGCCGGTGGCATAACTTTCAGAATCACAGCAACTCACACGCCACCACAGTATGACAAACTGCCAGACTAGTTTGTATATATATATAATTTTTTTTCTCATATTGCTAGATGAGTAAATATTTTCGAGTAGGTAGAAAAATCTTTTTGTACAAATGGCCAGGTAGTAAATATTTTCAGCTTTGCAGGCCATCTTGTTTATGTTTTAACCACTTAAATGGGGGCCATGGCTGTGTCCAATAAAATCCAATTTACAAAAACAGGTGGTGAGAAGATTTGGCCTTGTGTTAGGAATAAAGCAATGAACAAAATAATTTAAAAAAAAAAAAAGGAGTAAACATAGGTTTTACTATATAAAAATTTAGTACTCCAAGGTATCAAAACAAAGCAAAAAACTCCACAAATTTTTAAAGCCAACATGCATTCACACTGCAGCCAATAGTCACAGCATACCACTGTCAACAAGTTGATTCTGGCTCATAGTGACCCCGCACGATAGGGTAGAACTGCACCCTAGGGTTTCTGAAGCTGTAAGTCTTTATGGTGTTGGAGGAGAATATTGAAAGTGGCATGGGCTGCCAAAAGAACCAATAGATCCATTTTGGAAGAAGTGCAGCCAGAGTGGTCCTTGGAGGCTAAGATGGTCAAACTTTGTCTCTCATACTTCGAACATATTGTTAGGAGGGATCAGTCTCTGGAGAAGTATACCATGTTTGGTAAGGTGGAGGGTCAGAGAAAAAGAGGAAGACCCCCAACGAGATGGATTGGCCAAGTGGCAGCAATGATGGGCTCAGTCTCTGGAGAAGTATACCATGTTTGGTAAGGTGGAGGGTCAGAGAAAAAGAGGAAGACCCCCAACGAGATGGATTGGCCAAGTGGACGCATCGATGGGCTCAAGCGTGTTAACAACAGTGAGGTTGGCCCAGGACCAGGCAGTGTTTCATTCTGCTGTGCATAGGGTTGCTATGAGTCGGTACCTACTTGATGGCACCTAACAACAAACAAGAAGTCTTTATGGGAGCAGACTGCCTCATGGGTCTCCCACAGAACTGCCGACCTTGTGGTTAGCAGCTCAGTGTGTAACCCACAGAGTCACCAGGGTTCCTTAGACACACCATAAGGAATAACAAAGGATTGAAATCTCTTCCTCCGTTTTCACTCCCATCCTTTCTTTTTCTCTCCTTACACATCTCTGACACACACTGAAATCAGTAAGAAAGAAAGAAAGGAAGAAAAAAAAAGAAAGTAAAAGAAACACACTACTAAAATTTAAAAAAAAGGAGAGGGGAGAGACAAAGATACAGACAAATCAGAGAAAGACACATATGAACAGCCAGTAAGCTATGAATCGGTACTCAACCTTATTGTTGTTGAGTGCCATTGAGTTGGTTTCGATTCATAGCCACCCTCTATAGGATTTCCAAGGAGCAGCTAGTGAGTTTGAACTGCCGACCTTGAGGTTTAAACTGACCTTAAAGTTGAGTGCTTATCCTATGGCACCATACCAGGGCTCTTTTAACCTAATTAGTGGGTGAGTTACATGTAAATGAAAGCAATAGAACTCTTCCACATATCACAGTAAAGGTGTGTTCTCAGTAACATCATGGGGTGCTGATGTGAAGGTTGTGGTGAAGCCAGCCTAGTGCATGCCGCTGGTAGGGGTGTAAACAGAAACAACCTTTCTAAATACAAAATTAGCAGTTTATATTGAACTCTTGCAGATACTTGTTTATATCTTCAAATAACATAAACCTGTAGGAATATACCTTAAGTAAACAATCAAAGCTGTGGCCAAATACAGCGAATTCTTGTTATGCCTATTAGCAATGTTCTGTAAAGCCACTATAAACTCTAAACTAGCAAACACTAAACCACTGCCTCTAAGAGAAATACAGGATTAGGTCCCTGTCCCTGCAAGCCTCTGGTTACATTTCCTTACCCAATCAAGACATAACCTTGTTTTATGTGTTTCAGTTATTTATAAACCAGGGGGCTTCAAAAAGTTCATGTAAGATGGAATTAAAACATAATGGATTTTTTCCATGAACTCTTTGAAGCCCCCTCATACATAGTTGATACATTAAAGCTCCTGGAAGACTCAAATAGTTTTCTCTTGGTTACTAAAAGACTGATGAGTTAACTCACTCAGCCACACTGCAGAAGAAAGTCCTGGCAATCGGCTTCTATTAAGTTTACAGTGAAAAAAAAAAACAAAACACCTGATGGAGCTCCACTTTACTCTGTAACATGTGGGCTATAACATGGGTCCGAATTGATTCAATGGCAATGGGTTTGTGTTCTGGTTTTGGTTGATTCATTAACTTTGAATTCATGACCAACAGCCATATAACTCATGCCTGAATGAAGCTTATCTAACACATGCATTATCTATGAGGAACATGTAATATTAAGGCATTAGTTGTGCTTTTCACTGTGTTGACATTTGCACTGATGGTACAAAGACTACGGTGGGTAAAGTGACTGACTAGTCCTTTAACAGGACTAGCGCAGCAGCATCATGCTGAACTTGAAATCACTGCTCCATCCTCACAAAGAAACACCAACACCACTTTCTGTTTAAAATGTCCCCAATGAAAGACAAAATGTCTTAATTTTATTAAAGTGTATGTCTCTTCAATATTCTATGTGCCACATGAGAAGGAAGCATAAAGTAGGCTTATTGCCTGTATAACTTGTGTTAAGTTCTAAACTAAGTAGCTCTACCTTCTTTAAATGCCTTTGTTAAAGAATAACTCCCCAACAATGGGTATGCAGATTTGAGAGTCTAGCAGGTATTTCTCTCCAATGAACACAGGAATACTCTCATAACTGACAGGATTTGGTGCCAGTGGTACAATTTGAGTGCTTAGGTGAAAATTAAAATTTTGGAAAAGTTGTTTCCACCACCATGAGCTTACAGCTTCCTAATACGTGAAGACTATTCTGGTAAGATTGGTAATTAAAGTATAATTTTTAAAACTAGATTGTATAATGAAATGCACTAACATTTAGAAGATCTGCTTAACACAGTGTACAACAAATATTTTCCATAAGATAGATTAATGGTGTTTTTTAAAAATCACACATGGGTTATAGAGCCATTCAAAATGCAAGACAGAGCAATGAATTTTAAATTAATGGAGTAATAAATGTTAAAAACTGAGATGGTTTCAGGTTCCACATTGCAACCACCCTTTAAGGAACTGCCATTTGCTGAATTTGGGTGTAGTGCTAAAGAAGGAAGGAGCTCTGGTAGCTTAGTGGTTACAAGTCAGGCTGCTAACCTCAAGGTCAGCAGTTTAAAACTACCAGCCATTCCGTGGGAGAAAGATGAGGCTTTCTGCTCCCGTAAAGATTTACAGCCTTGGAAACCCTACACAAGGTTGCTGTGAGTCAGACCAACTGCACGGCATATAACCACCACCACCACCACCACTACAGAAGGAGTGCTGGTGTGGTGCTGTGGGTTAATGCGCTGGATCCCAAAGTCGGTTTGAACTGTGAGGCCAGTGATTCAAGCTCATCAGTTGCTCCTTGGAAACCCTATGCAGGGTGGCTATGGGTGAGAA
>NW_006408921.1:604979-624331 GCF_000296735.1 Chrysochloris asiatica
GAGGAAGCGGGAGAACTGTTGTTGCAGGGAGGGGATTGCATTGAGATGAAATGAAATATATGATTTGTTGAATATAAAACTGATGATCTGTGTCTGTAAACCTTCACTCAATTCACAATAAAAATTTTAAAAAGAAAAGTGGCTAAGCACTTGACTACTAATCATAAGGTTGGTGGATCAAACCCACCAGCTGCTCCTTGGAAACCCTATATAGGGTCACTATGAGTTGGAATCAACTCGATGGCACTTAACAACAACTAAAGAATATCCATAATCATTTGAAAAGGCTATTAAAATGGCCTCCTTTTTCTAACGACATATTTGAAGTAAAATATTTCACTTACTGAAACCAAAATAACATATTAACAATTTGAAGGCAGAACCAGGTATGAGGATCTGGCTATTGTCTATTAAGCCAGGCTTTCAGAAGTTCTGCAAAAACTTCAAAGGTTACTTTTCTCACTATTTAAAAAATTTGTTAAATATCATTTAAAAAACAATAATACCCTCCCCATGAGGGTAGACTCCTTACTGAGTCACTGGTAACAAACAGAATGGATGGCATGAGACTCCAAGCCTGGGTCAAAAAGGCATTGTGACTTCCTTACTCTATCTCTTGGGCCTCCTGTCCTGAAGGAAGTCAGCTGCCACACTTTAAGGACACTCAAACAGCCACATGGAGAGAACCACATGGAGAAGAATTGAGACCTCGTGCCAAGAGCCCGATAAGTGAAGTGGAACCTCCAACCTCATCAAATTAACAGGTGACTGCAACTTTATGGTTCTGAGAGAGAACTAAGGAGCTCTAGTAGCATAGTGGCTACAAGTCGGGCTGCTACCTTCAAGGTCAGCAGTTCAAAACTACCCAGCAGTTCCACAGGAGAACGATGAGGTTTTCTGCTCCCATAAAGATTTACAGCCTTGGAAACCCTATATAGGGTCACGATGAGTTGGAACCAACTCTATGGCACACCACCACCACCACCACCAAGCAAGAACTGCCCAGCTTCTAGACTAAAAGCCATTCTTGGATTCTCAACCCACAAAATGATGTGAGAAAGTAAATGTTTATAGTTTTAAGCTGCTAAATTTTGAGCTAACTTCCAATGCAACAATAGATAATAAGTATAACATATAAAGGGTTTACTGTTACATTTAAGTGATTTAATATGTATCTAACTTCTCAGTTTTCATTTCAAGTACATAAAATATCAATAAATAAAACCCAGTTAAACAAAAGCTCAGAATGGTTCTCAGTTTTTAAGATTATACAGGGTTCCTGAGAATCCAACTGTGTGAGAACCACCACCCTAAATTTTTTGTAAATTGCTCCTTTATTAAATTCTCCCCAAATTACGCCACTTCACAGCACCATTTTTTTTCTACCAGTGGTGGCGGTGGAGGTGCGCCGTGGTTTCTACCAGTACTCTGACTGATACAACAATGTCAAAATACTATCAATGGTGGTTGTTTGGTGGGAATATGGGCGATTTTCTTTTTTTAATGTTTCTTTTTTCTATACTTTTAATTTTTTTCAACAAGGATGCATTAGGTTTTTTTTAGAGAATTGACACACTGTTTATCATTAATACATAATATTTCTTGCTTGTCATCCTGGTGTGGTGCTATAGAGGAAGGCACTGGACCGCAAGGTTGGTTTGAACCTCAAGGTCGGCGGTTCAAACTCACCAGCTGCTCTTCAGAAACCCTATACAGGGTTGCTATGAGTCAGAACTGACTTGACGGCACTTAACAACAACAGTTGTATATATAAATAACAGACCTAAGTACTCTGGAAACGCAGTCAGATACCATTCCAACCCATACTTCTTTATTTCCCATTTTGTTGTTGTTGTTGTTGTTAAGAATATACACAGCACAAGACACACTGATTCAACAGTTTCTACGAGTACAGTATGGTGACATTGATGACATTCTTACCCTCCTCTTCTGAGCTGTTCCTTAGAAAAGCTCACGGTCCCTGAGGTTCCTAGTCAATCTTTCGAGTTGCTGGGGAGTAGAATGCACTTTGAAAAGATGCATTAATTTTATAATTATAAGAAAAGAAACATCCCTTTTCAAAATCATGAAAAGGCAAAAGCCATCGCTTCATTTCATTCAGATGAGCCAACGGCTTAGGCTATGGCCTGAGAGCCTGGTCTGCTGGAGGGTGGGGTGGAGGAGATTTGCAGAGGAAGAGAGTTTCAATACCCCAGCTTACCTCAGCCAGAATAGCCCTTTGACCTGTTGTACATGTGGGTTTCTACATATTTCATTTAAAAAGGTTCCACTGCTTTAAAAAAAAAAAGAAACACCAGGACCTACAACACTCAAAGAACCACAGTGAGCAGGAGGTGCCAGGTGCACCTGCTAGTTACAAGGATGGGCTTTGCACTAAGGTTCAAACTCAAAATGGCAAATGCTGTTTGTATATTACCACTACTTAAAAATAGTGTTCTCACGCAACCAAGCTCTGGAGTCAGTGTCCTCAGTTTGAGATGACATGTAAGACTCTGTGCTGGATGCTCAGGTGTGCTATCTTAGAATGTCCCCAGCTGTTAATGAACACAATCACTACTAATGGCGCCAAGTAAAGTATGTGCCTGAGGGGAGGGGTTGCCCTTAGTGGGTGAAGGAAGAAGGGCTGCTCTCTGATGCCAGTAAATCTAGATTCGTCTGAACAGGAGCAGTACACGATGGCCTTTGCCTACAGGGGTACTTCTACTTTTATTATCCCTTTTCACTTTTTATTGTCCTCTTTCAGTACCTCTTCCCCTACCTGTTCTCTGTACACACTATTTGGCAGTTAGACATGACTATCTCATGTGTATTTAATCCCAGGAAAAAAGAATGTAGGCAATCTAACATCACCTGTAGATGGGACTCTAACTTTGGGGACACGACACTGATGATGTGTGTGGTTCTAATCATTTGTGTCCTGTGTCTGGTCTCTGCTCTGCTCCAGTCTTTCACTAAGAACTTGTGCGCATATACAATTGTAAAGGTAGAAGTTTTGTACCAAAAACAGGGGAGTAGTTAATCTTACAGTCCAGAAACAGAGGACCCTAGGACCATCAAGGGAGAAGAACACATGTGGAATGCGGGACCCTATTCAGAGAAGCAGCGACACCAGAGATGGAGGCAGAGATGAGGACATGGAGAGAGGGAGCAACTGAGAACTCTAGACTCATGGAAAGAGAGAGACTGAGGGCTGGTGGCCAGGAGGCAGGCTTGCAGAATGTGCCCTTTGGTGGTTTAAAGATTACATATGCCTGAGTGTTTTTTTAAAAAATAAAAGAGCTAAAATGAATAGAGAGAAATACTGTTAACTGATGGTACATGGAGTTACTGATGGTACTTTGTAATGAAACAAAATATACGATTTGTTGAATGTCAAATTGATGTTCTGCCCTGTAAACTTTCACTCAATTCACAATAAAAACTTTAAAAACAAACCAAACCTGTGCACATAGTGACACTGTACCTTGGCCCATGATATAGCCCCTCTGAGTTTCAGTTTCCTCATCTGTAAAATGGGATTTGAGAATATAAAATCATGTAGCCATTTGGGAAAATAGTTTAGCAGTTAGTTTAAAAAACTAAACATAAATTTATCATCTGACCTAGCAGTGTTACTCCCAGGTACTACCCAAGAGAAATGAAAACATATGTCCACACAAAAACTTGCACACAGATGTCCTTTGCAGCATTATTTATAATAGCCAAAAAGGGAAAGCAGTCCAGATGTGCATCAGCTGGTGAGTGGTTGTGCTGATTTTACTGTTATTGTTAGGTGCTATGGAGTTGGTCAGATTCTATGTCCAACAGAATGAAACACTTCCTGGTCCTGCACATCCTCACAACTGTTGCTGTATTTACTGTTGAAGCCACTGTGTCAATCCACCTCATTAACAGTGTCTTTCTCTTTTTCACTGGCTGTCTACCTGACCAAGCATCTTCTCCAAGCGCTGGGCCCTCCTGATAACACATCCCAAGTATGTGAAACCAAGTCTCGCCATCCTTTCTTCTAAGGAGCATTCTGGCTGTACTTCTTCAAAGATAGATTTGTTCATTCTCCTGGCAGTCCACAGTAGATTCAATATTCTTCCTCAACACCATCACTGAAATACATCAATTCTTCTTCAATCTTCCTTATTCATTCTCCAGCTTTCACATGTATATGAGGCAATTAAACATAGCCTTGGGTCAGGTGTCCTCAAAGCGACATCCTTGTTTTGTTTTTTTAAAAAAACAAAACAAAATATTAAAGAGGTCTTTTGCAGCAGATGTGCCCATTGCAATATGTATCACTTGATTTCTTGACTGTTGTGTCCATGGGTGTTGATTGTGGATCCAAGTAAAATGAAATCCTTGATAACTTCATTCAGACTTTTCTCTGTTATGATGGTTCTTATTGACTCAGTTGTAGATAAGCAAAATGTGGTCCATACATAAAACAGAATATTATTCAGCCATATGAGCTTTGCTAACATGCTAAGTGAAAGAAACTAATGTAAAGGACCACATATTATATGATTCCATTTGTATGAAATGTCCAGATAGGCAAACAGATAAAGGCAGAAAGTAGGTGAGAGTCAATACTGGCAGTGACTGCAAATAGGCACAACTTTTCAACATGGTTTGGAAGTGATGGAAATTCTCAAATTGTATTGTGATAGATGTTATTGTTGTCAAGTGCCATCGAGTTGGTTCTGACCCATAGAGACCCTGTATAAGGTTTCTGAGGAGTGGCTGGTGGGTTTGAACCGCTGACCTCATGGTTCAAACTGACCTTGTAGTTCAGCACATTATCCTGCTGCTCCACCCAGGACTCCGTGATGTATGTACAACTCTTACATTTACTAAAACTTGCTAAAAATTAAAATTGGGACACTTAAAATGAGAGAACTTCATGATACATAAATTAAACCTCAATAAAGCTGTTTTTCTTTTAATGGGCTTGAAGTTTTACCTCCATCAGAGGGTTGCTGTGACGATGAACCAAGATAATGCATTTACAACAGGCTGCCAGGCATAGCCTAACTACTTGATAAATCATCAGCACCAGGATATAGAATAATAAAAGATTATGTAAATGTAGAATAACAACAAATATTATTACTTGAATAGTGCTTAGCATGCCATTTCAATATTTATCAGCTCAATTTACCATCACAACAGCTTTAGGAGGATGGTTCTTTTCATCCATTTTACAGATGGGGAAATGGAGGCACTGAGCAGTTAAGTTCCTTTCCCCAGGTTGTACAGGAAGGAATGGGTGAGCTGGGATCTGAATCCTGGAGGACTAGTTAGGGTCTGTGCTTCCAGCCATGGTACCACATCGCTTCTCAGTTACCTCCTGAGCTACTGCTCAACTAGTGACAGGAAAGGCTCCTAACCCGCTGAAGAGAGGAGGTCATACAGAGACCAAACTGAAACACTGCAGGGTTTAATTCCAGAGGGAACTGCATCTGCAACAGCGGGAGGTAACAGAATGCAAGGCATTCAAGGAATCATGGGAGCTCCCTGGGGAATGAGAGTGGGAACAGTGAGGTGGACTCAAGCAGGTCCAAGGTCAAGAGGTCACTGAGGGCAATGGGGAGCCAGAGAAGGAAACTCAGGGAGCTCTGAAGGCTGCCTTCCTCTGGGAAGGGTTCTCAATCCCCAGGCAGGTGTGTGAGGGAGGGGAGAGGAGGGGTTGACTCAGCCCTGTGGTGAGCTCAGAGGAGCGGGGGAGCTGCCGACCTACGCTCCCATCCACCCCAAGCCTCCAAAACACCAGCTTTGAGCAAGCAGACACAATTCCCAACCAGATGGGAATAGTGGGCTATTCCTGCTGTCAGGAAGTTGGCCAGAATCACCAACCTCACACACTTCTCTGACCCAAACCCAGACATATGTGGACAGGGAACCCCCAAGTCTGCAGCAGAAAACAAGCTACGGCCCCTCCACACCCACCTGGCTGTCCCCAGAGCCAGAAGGATCAGCCTGTGAAGTCCAATATTTTGCTTATTCAAAGGTTAAAATATATATATATATACATAATTTCATTTTTGTTGTTGAGAATATACACAGCAGCACATATAACAATTCAACAGTTTCAACATGACCATGATAACATTCTTCACATTGTACAACCCTTCTTACCCACCTTTTCTGAGGTGTTCTCATCTAAGTTTAATAGGAACTCTGGGAGTGTAGTGGCTATGAATCGGGCTGCTAAACTCACAGTCAGCAGTTCCAAACTGTTCTACCAGCTGTTCTGCTGGAGAAAGATGAGGCTTTCTGCTCCTGTAAAGATTTACAGCCTTGGAAACTCTGTACAGGGTCGCTATGAGTTGGAACCGACTCCACTGCACATAACACCACCACCACCATTGGATCCAGTTCTTTCATTTTCCCGCATCTGTCCTACATAAACATGTTCACTGAGACACAAGCAAAATTACAGGGAATGTTACAGACCCACCAGTGAGGACCTAGTTTAAAAATTCTGGCAAGTCATACCACAGAATACCAAGTGACAATTTAAAAGGTTGACACACCTCTATTGCATCTCATATGTTGTTGTTGTTAAGTGCCATAGAGTTGGTTCTGACTCTATGTGTAGGGTTTCCAAGGCTGTACATCTTTTTGGGTTTCCAAGTCTCATCTTTCTCCCAAGGAGTGGCGGGTGGGCTCAAATCGCCAACTTTGTGGTTTGCAGTTTAGTGCTTATCGTACAAAGCTACTGTGCTCCTATCTCACATGTAATGGCATGAAAATATCTCCGTGATATATTGTAAACTAAAAAAAAAAAAAAAAAATCAGAATAATGCATCCAGTATGCCATCA
Source organism: Chrysochloris asiatica (assembly GCF_000296735.1). Classification (NCBI taxonomy): domain Eukaryota; kingdom Metazoa; phylum Chordata; class Mammalia; order Afrosoricida; family Chrysochloridae; genus Chrysochloris; species Chrysochloris asiatica. The sequence continues at coordinate 611,814 of NW_006408921.1, forward strand.
CTTAGGCACAAACTAAAAAGAAAAAGAAAGCTACCTCTCCATTTCTCTAAGACCACAAATATGAGGAAGTTTCAAGCAGTTCGTAGAAAAATTCCATTTTTCCATACACTTTTGAAATCCTCTCCTACCTACCTAACTGACAGCAGTTGTTGTTGTTGTTAGGTACTGTGGAGTGGACTTTGAGTGGTACTGACCCATGTGACTGAGCAGAGCTGTCCCACAGGGTTTTCTAGACTGTCATCTTTATGGGAGCAGGCCACCAGGGCTTTCTCCTGCAGATGTGATGGGTGGGTTCAAACTGCCAACCTTTTGGTTAGTAGTCACGTGCTTAACCATTGTATAATAAGGAAGGAAGGTGGGAGTGGGGAGAGAATATTTACTCTGCACACTTCTATGTTGGTTGATTTTTCCACGAGAATTTTGTTGTTGTTGTTGTTGTTAAATGCCGTTGAGTTGGTTCTGACTCATGGCAACCCTGTATAGGGTTTCTGAGGAGCGGCCGGTGGCTTTGAACCAAGTCTTGCAGCTCATACAGCCCTTCTGGTCCAGTGTTTATCCTACAGTGCCACACCAGGATGTTTGTATATTATTTGGGTACTTAAATACATAATTGTTGTTGTTGTTAAGTGCCATGGAGTCGGTTCCGACTCATAGTGACCCTGTACATGGTTTCCAAGCCTGTAAATCTTTACGGGAGCAGAAAGCCTCATCTTTCTTCCATGGAACAGCTGGTAGTTTCGAACTGCTGATCGATAGTGAGATTAGTAGACCAATTCGTAACTATGAAGCTACCAGAGCTCCTTCTTAAATACATTACAGTCTATTAAATAAAGACAGATTAAAAATGTTAACAAAATGTCACTGTGCTGGTGAGAGGTTCAAAGAGTAGTACCTCCAAGATCTTGTCTCATTCTTGCCACATGCCCTTGAGGCCAAACAAGCACTCACAGCTCCATTTTACAGATTAAGAAACAATCCAGAGAGAAGAATGAAGCTGCTCAGGGTCACATGGCAGAACTGAAGTGACACTGGTCTGTGGACTCCCAGTCCAGTGCCCTAACAGGGTCCATGACTACAACCTCTGCAGGGGTATGGCAGAGGCCCCACCCCAGTGGGGTGTCTCAGAGGGGAGATGGGGCTTTGTCAGAGAAGTGAGTAAAAGATGAGTGGTGAAATCAGAGCTGATGAACCCCGCCCCCGACAAAGATTAGACATCATGATGTGCCACCCCCAGAGTGGGCTGGGGCTGCTGCGTCACTCGGCAAATCACACGTGGGAAGGAGCCTCACAGGCCGTGTCTCCCAAGCCTTTCTTGTGGGGGTGGCTCACCCTCAGCTCTCAGTGGGGCTGTCTCCAGCTGAGGGGTGCTGGGACTGCCTCTCAGCTCATTTCCCAGAGCCCCCTGATACAAAGATGAAGATGGAATTGTGCTTCTTAGAAAGTTCTAGAACCTGTGCATATGTGCATAAACCCTCTTGTGCCATAAGTGATACCCACCCTTCAGTTTTTTTTTTTTTTTTTAATTTTCTGCTTTAGGTGCCCTAGATATGAGGAGGAAAGAGGCCAGAGGGACCCAGGATACATGGCTAAGGCATCCAGGGACAGCCAGAAAAGATTAGCATGTGCAGGGGTAGTAGTCTAGAGGGACCTAGAGGACTCAGGCACAAATCTTGGCTTTGCAATAAGCAGGCATGAGCCTTTCAGAGCACACTCAGATGTTATTGTTGTAACATCTTAAACACTCAGAGAAGTGGGTTTGGCCATATTGCAGGTCCTCCACAGGAAGCAAACCCACAAAGCCACGAGGGGCATAACGAGAGCTTAGAGCTGGAGGTAAGCCTCTCAGTCTGTAAAATGGGTGTTACAAAGCATACAGATGCCTCTTGGGTATTTTTATATCTGGATCATAGGATACATAATAATAATCCAAGTAAATAAAAAACAGCAACTACAGAGTATTCATAAAATTTGGAAACATATTGAATATAGGCATTGTTGTTAAGTTCCATTTGGGCCAGTGCATTCCAGTGCATAAGCGACCTCATAACAAAGAGTAGAACTGCCCATAGTGTTTTCTAGGAGCAGATTCCCCGGCCTGTCTCCCTCAGAATTGCTGGGTGGGTTTGAATCACCAACCTTTCAGTTAGCAGTAAACAGCTTCATAATTGTGCCACCAGGGTTCCTTATAGGTTTATGTTCATTCATTCACTTCGTAAATTAAAGATGTCCTCAACAACATTGCATATATTCATCTACGTAAAATCTGGGAACATACAAGGGGGCTTCAAAGAATTTGAGAAAAACTGAATTAAAAGATAAAAGAATTTTTCCATGAGCTTTTTTAAGCCCCTCAAATGTTTCCAGATTTTATAGGCACCCTATAATAATATGCATAAATTCAAATGAAATAAAATAATATATAATAAATTATAATAATTATCTATAACTAATAATAATATAATAAACATATTAACAGCCACTTACTAATGTGGCATAGGATGCACGGTGGCTCCATATGATAATCACTGAACTGTGAACCTCAAGGTCCACAGTTTGAGCCCACCAGCCGTTCTATGGGAGAAAGATGAGGTGTTCTGCTTCCAGGAAGATTTAAAGCATTGGCACCCCTATACAGGGTCTCTATGAGCTGGAACTGACTCAGTGGCACTTACCACCAACAACAATGTGGATAGAAAGTTATGGACTCCTGATGTGGCACTGTAGGATAAGTACTGGACTGCAAACCACAAGATCAGTGGTTTGGCAGTTCAAACCCATCAGCTGCTCCTCAGAAACCCTATACAGGGTCTCTATGAGTTGGAACCAACTCAATGGCACTTAACAACAACAACTGGTATGGTACTGTAGGATAAGCACTGGACTATTAACTGCAAGGTCGGTGGTTCAAACCCTATACAAGGTCACTACGAATCGGAACTAAATCAACTGCACTTGAGAACCACTCCCCACCATTTATGTCAGCTTGTATAAAAAGCCTATTTCCATCAAGTCTATTCTGCCTCATAGGGATCTAGAGCACAGGATAAAACTGTCCCCTAGGGTTTCCAAGGAGTCCTGGTGTGGCACTGTGGGTTAATGCGCTGGACTGCAAAATCTATTTGAAACACAAGGTCAGTGGCTCAAGCTCACCAGCTGCTCCTTGGAAACCCTATACAGGTGGCTATGGGTTGGAACTGACTCGACAGCAGATAACAACAACTATAACAACTTGTTTACAGAAGCTGATTGTCACATCTTCCTCCCACAGAGTGGCTGGTGGGTTTAAACCATTGACCTTACAGTCAGCAAGCAAACCAGTGTGACACTGAGGTCCCTATTTATGTCTACAGAAAAGGCTAAATAAACCAGCACAGCGAGCAGATACGCCCTACACGGGCCTGGCACACAGGAAGGGCTGAAGAAATGCAAGATCCTATGAGCTTTGAGCTCCCAGTGGAGCAACCATATCCAACTTGCTCACTACCACATTCCTGCATCTACTATACTAATAAGGAGCTCTGGTAGAATAGTGGTTATGAATCAGGCTGCTAATCTCAAGGTCAGCAGTTCAAAACTACCAGCAATTCCGTGAGAGAAAGATGAGGCTTTCTGCTCCCATAAAGCTTTATATCCTCGGAAACCGCAGGGTCGCTCTGAGTAGGAACTGACTCTATGGCACATCACCACCACCATCACACTAATGGAGTCCTGGTGTGATGCTGTAGGGTAATCACTAGACTTCAAGGTTGGTTTGAACTGCAAAGTTGGTAGGTCAAACTCACTAGCTGCTCCTGGGAGACCTTAAACAGGTTGCTATGAGTCAGAACCAACTTGATGGCACTTAACACCACCACCAATAAGTATTGTCAGTAAGTATTTTGGGCAGAAAAGGAAATTATCACAGTGCTCATTAGTGGAAACCTGGAATTGTTGTTTCCAAATAAAGTCTAAAATAAACTCCGAGGCTTCCCTTCCTTACAGGTGCCTGAACTTGGGGGAGGGTCTACACATCCAGGGACCACAGCTCAATGGTACATAAGCTGGAGTCCAGGGGACAAGACAGGGAAGTGACCTACCTTCCTCAGCATCATTCCTCAGTGAGGCCTCCAGCAGTGCTACACTGGCCTCGAAGGACACCTTCTTGCGCCGGCCCCCAGAGCTACGCTTCCGCTCATGTCTTCGCTTGCGATGTTGCAAGTCCTGCTCATACTGCGCCCATTTCTTCAGCTGCTGTGCCCGGCGCTTCTGGGCGGCACGCAGCCGCTCCAGCGTGGGCACCTTCTCCAGCAGCTGCAGTTCGGTCAGCAGGTCCACGTGGCTGGCCATAGCCACCGAGCCTTGCCACGCCCTGGCCACAGGCTACCACAGGGCGCCAGGAGTCAGCGGGGGTTGGGGGCTTCTGTGGAGCTGGAGCCTCATGGTGGGACCTGCAGCAGCGGAGAGAGACACAGATTGACAAGAGCGTCAAGCCTTGAAGCCTGATGACATCACCCTATCCCATGCTCAGAACCCTCCTGAGGCTTTTCATTGCTTCTGGGACTAAGATGCAAATCCTTACAGTTGCCCATAGGGCCCCAGAATCTGGTTGTGCTGACATCAGGTATTTAAAATTTTTTAAATTCAGTAAAAAATCCAGTTTGCAAGTTGCACCAGCTCCATTTCAAGTGTGTAATAGTCAGTCTAGCAACAGCCACATAAAAAAAAACAAATAAAGCACATTTCTGTCACTGCCGAAAGTAGTGTTGGCTGTCTGACTCTCCAGCCACAGCATGTAGCACGCTCGCAGGAAACTTGCCCTTCCCACTTTCTTATGTAAGGCCCATGTTCTTTAAGAAGTTTGGTATGTGGGTGCTAGAACCAGAAGGGACACTTGGGGACTGCAGAACCCAGAAAGCCTGGGGATTATGTAACAATCCAAATAGAAGTTCAGAAATAGGAACACCTGACATTTCTGCTCAGGTCACTTTTACTCTGCTCATTATGGGATGCAAGTTGTCATGGAGACGGGAGGAGCAGAGCTGGGAAGAGACCATAGGATATAATATTATGGCTCCAAGTGTGATCCAGGAACCCTCTGGGGGAGTCCCTGAGGCCTTTTCAGGGGGTCTGTAATGGCAGAACTACTTTCACAAGGACACCAAGTTATTATTAATCTCTCCAACTTCATTATCTCACAAGGGATTCCTGAAGCTATGTGACAAGCCACACTGTGACAGATTCAACAAAGAAGCAAATATGAGAATGCAGGTACCTCCGATTAAGACAGACTCTAAAGAAACTTGCACATTTTTTAAAACAACTCTTCTCACTAATTTTTTGTTTGAGCACATTTTCCCATAAAAATGTTACATATGATCATTTTGAATAGCATATTGTTGTTTGTTGTTAAGTGCCAGCTCCGACTCATAGCTTGAACCACTGACCTTGCATCACAAACCAACTTTTCAGTCCAGCGCCACACCAGTTTACCTTGAATAGCGTATATGTGGAGACAAATGTTATAATTTCATAAACATGTTCTATAACATAACAATGGGTTTGTTGTTTTTAAAGAATTAATAATAAATATGCTGTATATTTCTAAGTAGTAATTTCTAATATGATCAACAAGGAGAGGTATAATCCACATAAATAAAAACTCTTTTGGGGTTCTCAATTTAAGTGTGAAAAGGGGTTTTAACACCAAATAATTTGATAACTGCTGTACTACTGGGACCTAGACAATCTTAATTGAGGTTTTCCTCCACAGATGGCCTTTGAAAAAATCCTGTATCTTACTCTCATCATTTCTTGGAAAACATAAGGTCAACAATATTTCAGATTCTTCAGCCAATATGTCCCTGTCTTCATGTCAGCCCAGACAGTAGTGCAAACTTGGAACAAACACCTGAACCTAAGTTTCAACTTTTCTACCTGTAACATATCCTATCTACCTGCCAGCATTTATAAGGCATTCAAGGAATTAAAAGAACTGGCCAAAAAGTTGTACACACAAAAGAACAGAGAAGCATGCTTGGCTGAGGAAGGAGAGCAGGAAAATATAAACGCCTCGTATCTGGAGATTATTGGGTAGTAGTAGAAGATTGGCATAGATCTACACCTGTGTCCTGCTAGCACAAAGGGGAGCCCTGGGCTTAGGGAAGTGATTGTTAATCTCCTGGGGCCCCTGCTTTACCCCCTTCTCCCAGAATGACCTTCCTCAGAAAGCCTGAGGTCAGCCTTAGCTTCCTGCTCAGATTGGGTCAGATTGATCCAGTCTCTCTCAGCTCTGAAACTGGAGGGTAAACTGAATACAGGCAGGATGGGAAGGGGGTTGGCTTGGCAATGTTTATAGAGCAAAAGTCCCAGAGATCTGAGTGCATTTGACCTCAAGCATAAACATTAGCTGGTGAGGAATATTGTTAGGAAACAAGTTGACCAGCTTTGGTTGCCATTTGTCTTGTTTTGAAGGCTTTGTAATTTTAAAAACTTAAACATTTGTATTTTGAGATAATCGTGGTTTCTCATGCAGTTGTGTGAAATCCTAGAGCCATCCTAGTACCCACTATCCAGGGCTAACATCTTAAATAGCACATTATCTTTAATATACCGTATTACAACCAGGAAATTAACACTGATAAGAGTCCACAAATCTCATTCATGTTTCCATATTTTACATGTAATAATCTGTACTAAGGAGTCCCAGTATGGAGCTGTGGGCTAATGCGTCAGACTGCAAAGTCGTTTGAACCGCAAGGTTGGTGGTTCAAGCTCACCAGCCACTCCTTGGAAAACCTATACAAGGTCTCTGTGGGTGGTAACCAACTCAATGGCACTTAACAACAAGAACAAAAATCTGTACTGGAGAAGTCCAAAGTGCATTGAAAGAATTGGCAAAGAACAAGGCACCAGGAATTGATGGAATAAAAATTGAAATATTTCAAGAAAGTGAGGCAGCACTGGAGGCACTCACTTATTTGGAAGAAATTTGGAAGGCAACTATCTGGCCAACAGATTGGAAGAGATCCATATTTGTGCCCATTCCGAAGAGAGGTGACCCAACGAAATGTGGAAATCATTGGACAATATCTTTGATATCCCTTGCAAGTAAAGTTTTACTAAAGGTAATACAGAAACGGCTACAAGCATACATTGACAGAGAACTCCCAGAGGTTCAAGCCAGATTCAGAAGAGGCCGTGGAATGAAGGATATCATTGCTGATGTCCAATGGATCTTGGCTGAAAGCAGAGAATATCATAAAGATGTTTACCTGTGTTTTATTGACTACACAAAGGCTTTCGATTGTATAGATCATGACAAGCTATTGCGAAGTATGAGTATTCTGGAACATTTAGTTGTGATCATGAGGAATCTCTACCTGGACCAAGAGGCAGTTGTTCGAACAGAACATGGGAACACTGAATGGTTTTAAATTAAGAAAGGTTTGTGACAGGGTTGTATTCTTTCACCATACTTATTCAACCTGTATGCTGAGCAAATAATCTGAGAAACTCGGTTATATGAAGAAAAATGTGGCATCAGGATTGGAGGAAGACTCATTAACAACCTGCGATATGCAGATGATACAACCTTGCTTGCTGAAAGTGAAGAGGACTTAAAATAATTACTGATGAAGATCAAAGAGCACAGCCTTCAGTATGGGTTGCATCTCAATGTAAAGAAAACAAAAATCCTCATCACTGGACCAATAAACAACATTCTTATCAATGGAGAAAAGATGAAGTTGTCAAGGATTTCATTCTTCTTGGATCAACTTTCAACACTCACGGAAGCAGCAGTCAAGAAATCGAATGACTTATTACATTAGGCAAATATGCTGCATACGACCTTTTTAAAGTATTGAAGAGCAAAGATGTCAGCTTGAGGACTAAGGTGAACCTGACCCAAGCCATGGTATTTTCAATAACCTCATATGTGTGCGAAAATTGGACAGTGAATAAGGAAGACCGTAGAAGAATTGATGCTTTTGAGTTATGGTGTTGGAGGAGAATATTGAAAGTGCCATGGGCTGCCAAAAGAACCAACAGATCTGTGTTGGAAGAAGTGCAGCCAGAGTGCTCCTTGGAGGCCAGGATGGCCAAACTTCATCTCTCATACTTCGGACATATTGTCAGGAGGGACCAGTCACTGGAGAAGGGTATCATGTTTGGTAAGGTGAAGGGTCAGAGAAAAAGAGTAAACTTCCAACAAGATGGATTGGCCAAGTGGCAACATCAATGGACTCAAGTGTGGCAACTCAAGGATCAGTCAGTGTTTCGTTCTGCTGTGCATAAGGTCGCTATGGGTCAGTACTGACTCGATGGCACCTAACAACAACAACATATGTAACAACCAATTCGATAGCAACAATGGCACTGCAGGAGAAAAGGAGCAGGTGATCTGCTCCAGTAAAGATTAGTCTGGAAACCACTAAGGGGCAGTTCTAGCCTGTGCCTAAGGGGCACTCCGACTTGGAATCAACTCAGTGGTATGCAATAATGATAATCTGCTCTCCATTTTTATAATGCTGTCATTTCAACAATATTATATAAATAGTATCATTCAGTAGGTATTCTTTTGGGATTGGCTTTTTCATTCATCATCACTTCCTTGGAATTTATACAAATTGTTGCATGAATCAATAGTTCATTGCTTTTTGCTGCTGAACAGTATTCCATTTTATGGATGTACTATGAGGAACATCTGGATTGTTTCCAGTTAGGGGTATTGCTTTCATGCATGGGTTTTTACACAAACATGTTTTTGTTTCTGTGTAAATGCTCAAGAATGCATTTTGCTAGGTTGCATGTTTAGTTTTAGAAGAAAACTGTCAAACTATTTTCCAGAACAACTGTATAGTTCTTCATTCCCCGCTCCCCACACCCATCGTGGATGAGTGATCCTGTTTCTCTGCCACAATTTGGTGTTATCCCTATTTTGTGTGTTAATTTTAGCATTGCAATAGTATTTTGATTGTCAGTTTAGAAGTCAGAAATTCAAGGGAGTTCGGTGCACAACCAACAGTATCATCATGATGGTCAGACCTCACAGGGAGCTACTGGACCACTGTTTACTTCTCCCCATTTCTTCACTGAACAAGCATTGGATGGACCCTGATTCAAGCTCTGCGACTAGCTCTGATTCAGAGATGGATCCGGAAACAGGTCTGCCTTTTAGAAAGGTCCTATTTCTACTTGTTGTTGTATGTGCCATGGAGTCAGTTCTGACTCATAGCAACCCTGAACAAGGTTTCCAAGGCTGTAAATCTTTACAGGACCAGAATGCCTCATCTTTCTCCCACAGAACAGCTGGTAGTTTTGAACTGCTGACTGTGAGATTAGCAGCCTGATTTGTAACCACTACGCTACCAGATCTCCCTACTTATCTACCTCTAAATCCACTTTAGAATCTTCCTGACATTTGGGTGTAATTACTATGATCATCTAGATAGAGAAACTGAGGCACAGAGGGGTTAAATAACACGTTCAATACTATACATCTAGACGATGGAAGAGCCAGTCAGCTTGGGGTTATCAGGCAAGGGTCTGCAGTGTAGGAGACAACTTATTTCGATTTCAAAGGATAAACAGGAGTTTGCTAGAGGAGAGGGCAGACACGGGCTAAGAGGGAGTTTGGTAATGTTCAAAGGCATGCAGAGGGAGTAACTACAGTGGTGTTATGTCTGGAAAGCAACCCACACAAACATGGCTTAGAGAGGAAGGGGCTGCCTAGTCCAGAAGGAGTAAGTCTGGAGGACAGTAGTGGCCAGCTGGGGCTGTAGGGCAAATTTACATAGAAAGCCCTCTGTGGTCCACATCATGCCTTCTGTTTGTTTGGTTTGGTTCTACACCATGTTTTACAATATTGAAATTCACTACTAACATTTAAAACATAGAGAGTTTATATCCAAAAGTAGATTTTTAGCTTTTCCTAGAAAATCTTAGTATCTAGCCATTCAGGGCTCTCAAAGTAATAATCAGCAGGCACAGAGTTGTTGTTGTTGTTAAGTGCCACCAAGTCAGTTCCAACTCATAGCAACCCTGTCTAGGGTTTCCAAGGAGTGAATGGTGGGCTTGAAACACCAGCCTTGCAGTTAGCAGTCCAGTGCTACCCTTTTTAGAAGGGGCACATGCCCTCTAATTTACCATAGGCCCCCTGCTGACCCACTGCTACTGAGCCAATTCAAACTCACAGCAACCCTATAGGGCAGAGCAGAACTGTTTTTCACTTTTTATTGTGAATTGAGTGAAGCTTTATAGATAAGATCATCAGTTTTACACTCAACAAATCATTCATTTTGTTTTATCTCAATGATTGCAATCCCCTCCTTGCAACAGTAGTTACCCTGCTTCCTCCCTGTGCTTTGTACTTCCATTGCCCCCTCCTTCCCATCCCTTCTCAAGTTTGTCCTTAAGTAATTGTTGCCCTTTTGATTTTGAATGACTGACCATTCCACAGTGAACATTCCTTATTAGTGTTGTTGTCCCCACTATATATCTTGCATTGAAAATTGGGCCAAAAGGGTGAGTTTCTTTCCAGACCTGAAGGGTGGTTGAGGGCCATAGTCTCAGGCTCCTCCAGTCTCTGTCTAACCAAAAGGGCTGATTTTTCATTTTTAAGAAAAATAATTTAGTTTTGGTCCACGTTTTCTCCTACTCAATCTAGGACCATCTAATGTGATCTCTTTCAGAGCAGATGGTAGTGGTAACCAGCCACAATCTAGTTTTTCTGGACTCAGAGTCACCAAGGTTGTAATCTGTATGGAAGTAGATTGCCACATCTTTGTTCCATGAAGCTGCTGGCGGATTCGAACTACCAACCTTTTGTTCAACAGCCAAGTGTTTAACCACTGTGTCACCAGGGCTCTTTCCCATAATCCCCACCACTTCCTATTACTCTCAGCTGACCCCCTTCACTGTGGTCATTTCTGTTTGTAAGCCCTGCCACCTTAGGCAGAACGAGAAATCAATCTCTAAATATCCAGAGGTTGAATCTGCACAAGAAAGAGAAACAAATGCAGAATAGGCCCACAGTATAGTGAAGCAGTTGTGTGCAAAGCTGAAAAATGAATACCCAGCGTTCCAAGCTCCCCAATTCAGCCAAGGTGTTCATGGTCTGGTGATGACCTCAGGAGGTGGCAAGTCCTCCATCACTGCTGGAGGATGAGATTTCCATCAGTGGCAGACCAGATTTCTTCCAGCCCTAAGATGCGGTACTAGATACTTATATATTTTTTCACCATTCAATATTTACTGAACACCTACAATTCAAACCAAACCAAACCCATTGCCAGTGAGTCAATTCCAACTCAAAGCAACCCAGTAGGACAGAGTCGAACGACCCATAAGGTTTCCAAGGCTATAATCTTTATGAAAGTGGAATGCTATACCTTTCTCCCGTGAGTTCAAACTGCCAACTTTTCAGTTACCGAAGGAGTGATTTAACCACTGCACTATTATTGCGCCTCACCTACTAAGTGGACTGTCTCAAAAACATGCTCAAAGGGAAGGCAAGCCGAGCATACCAATCAGGCACTGTTAAGGCACTTGCTCCTTTTCCTTAATGAAGTATCTCCCTACTCAGAAACAGACACTACCCCAAGGTGATCTTCCATAGTACAGGGCAGGCGTCTTATAACAGGAACCCACAGAGAGCAAGTTGTATACCCTCCCCTTTTCTTTCAGTCTTTCAGATAATGTACAAAGGAATGTCTCAGCATAGTGCCAACAGGCCTTGACACCTTTATAAACATGCCAATTTCCCTTGTAAACAAAGAGAAAGCAGGCTTCCGGCTCATAGCCTGGGGCAGACAACTGTATGTAGGATAAAATGTGATCACATTGTTTTGTTGTCTGTAGATATGTTTCACAGTTACTGTTTATTTATGGCTGTGATATAAAATTTCCTTTTCAAGTAAATCTATTTCAATAAAAAAAAACACAGTAAATTGGTAGTAAAAAACAAATAAGTGCTGATGGTATTTGTTGTTGTTAAGTATCCTCCAGTCTGTTCTGACTCATAGTGACACTGTATAGGGTTTTTGAAGTGTGGCTGATGGGTTTAAACCACCGACCTTAACACTCAAACTACAGCGCCAAAATAGGACTCCAATGATGGTATTTGTTTGTTGTTGTTAAGTGCTGTTGAGTTGGTTCCAACTCATAGTGACCCTGTATAGGGTTTCTGAGGAGTGGCTAGTGAATTTGAACCACTGACCTTGTGGTTCAAACCGACCTTGCAGTTCAGTACATTATCCCAGCGTCACAGATGGTATTTAGAATTGGTAAAAATGATGACTGATTGACATTTGGGAAACCTACTTTACAACCAGTCCTCATGACAAAGGTCTTCTTAAAAGCACCCATATGAACTCATTATTCTGTTTGGCAAATATTTCTTGGGCACCTACCTACCTGGTATGTCAGCTTGAAGACTAAGGTGCACCTGACCCAAGCCATGGTATTTTCAATAACCTCATATGCATTCGAAAGCTGGACAGTGAATAAGGAAGACCATAGAAGAATTGATGCTTTTGAGT
>NW_006408921.1:624431-640642 GCF_000296735.1 Chrysochloris asiatica
GCTAGGAACCTTAAGGTTAGTAGTTTGAAACTACCACATGTTCCATGGGAGAAAGATGAGGCTTTCTACTCCCATAAAGATTTACAACCTTGGAAACCCTGTACAGGGGTCACTATGAGTTGGGACCTGCTCCACGGAACATCTTGACCACGACCATATAACATTAAGGAAAGAAGTGGGGGGAAAATGAAAGAATGTAGACAATATATATAGCACAGAGATTGTGGAACAACATCAAATATATCAACATACTTATAATAGGAGTATCAGCAGAAGATGAGAAAGAAAAGCAGAAAAAAATTGAAGAAACCAATGTCAGAAGCTTCTGAAATGAAATATATTCAAGAAGTTCATCAAACCTCAAGTAGAATTATACAAAGTGATCAGTGTTAATACAACATACTCAAACTATGTGAAAGACAATGGCAAAAAACTTCTTCAAAGTCACAAGAAAACATGTCTCAATAAATAAATGCAAACAAGATTAATGACTGATTTTACATTAGAAACAATAGACACCAGAAACCAGTGAAATAAGGTATGTGAGATACTGCAATGGGGAAACAAAAAATCGAATTTAAAGATGGAAGTGACATAAAGACATTACCAGATAAACAACCTGCTATACTACAAACACTAAAAGAACTAATTCAGGTAGAAAAGTAATGACAATCAGATAGTTATTTGAACTGTTAAGAACAAATGAACAGTGCCAGAATAATGGTTAATTAAGAAGTGCAGCCAGAGTGCTCCTTGGAGGCCAGGATGGCCAAACTTCATCTCTCATACTTTGGACATATTGTCAGGAGGGAACAGTCACTAGAGAAGGATATCATGTTTGGTAAGGTGGAGGGTCAGAGGAAAAGAGGAAGCCCCCCAGAGAGGTGGATTGGCCAAGTGGCAGCATCAATGGGCTCAAGTGTGGCAACAATAGTGAGGTCGGCTCAGCATCAGGCAATGTTTCGTTCTGCTGTGCATACGCGGTCGCTATGAGTTGGTACCGACTCAATGGCATGTAACAACAACAACAACAAACCTGGTATGGCACTGTGAGTTAATGCTCTGGACTGCAAGGTTGGCTTGAACCAGAAAGTCGGTGGTTCAAGCTCATCAGCCACTCCTCAGAAACCCAATACAGGGTTGTTATGAGTCAGAACTGACTCCAAAGTACTTAACATCAACAACCACATGCTGAATCAGAACTGATTCAATGGCACTTAACAACAAAACTAAGGAAGATACAGCAGGGCAAAGGACAGACACATTTCTGTCCATTGGACAAAACAGGTGCAAATCAGTAGGTAACATGCTCCAAAGATACAGACTTGGAGCAGTAACTCCAACTTCCACCTCAGTGCACCCTTGAGTGAAGGTCTCAGACAAAAAAACAAAGACTGAAAGCAGAGCCATCCCCAGCTCAGGGTGTCTACTTACCCAAGGAATTAAGGGCAGTTGCACAGGACTCTGGAGAAAGGTGAGGACAGTGTCTCCCAAGGGCCAACAAAAAGGGTCAGAGCACATTTTCTCTGACAGCCACTTCCCCCTCACCCCTTGGGGTTCCCTGAGCTGTAGCTGGGGCTTGAGGACAGCTCCCTCCTGACTGTTGGTTTTCAGGTGACCTAGTTTCCCCCAATAGACCCACACACTTCCTCCCGCCCCTGTCCAAGAACACCCTGCTTGATCTAATTAAAGCCATATGGCTGCTACCACAGCAGCTGGGAGGCTCCCTAGACAAGGCACTGCTGGGTGCTAGGGCTGCCAACAGACCCCTGTTGAGACCCAGGCACACCTTTCTACATGTCCAGAGAAAGCCCTGTATGTTTATGGGGACCCAAGGGAATAATGGCAGCACTAATACTTAATGGGGACCGCCAAGACCTTACTTGGAGGAAAGCCAGCACCATGGAGACATACTGAACCCAGTGTGTTGTGGAAATATCCAGATGGACCATCCTACAGTGATCTGGACATGGAGGGACCACAAGTCAAAGGAGCTGGCAAGTCGGTGTGGGGAAGAGTCTGCGGAGGCCAGAATCATTCAGGAAGCACGTGTGATGGACAGAACATGGAAGCAGAGAGAAATAGGGTGGGATGCTTCATGTTTCTAAGAAATGACTGTGTGAGGTCTAAGTGGATGAATCAAAATTGGCCAACTGTGGCCAGCAGGAAGTCAGAGAGCAAGGCACTTGATCCTCAGTGAAGCAGGGACAGGCTGTTAGGATATCCTCACCTCTCCCCCACTTGATTCAACCTCTGATTATTATCGGGCAAACTCTGATCTTGATTCCTCCCATTGTGACCGCTAACCTTGCTACTCTCAAGAGAGAAACAGAGTTGATGTCTGGAGAGGCTGTGCCTTGGGGGAAGGCAAGGAAGTGTGCCAGGGCTTAGGGGGGTAGGTGGAGCCAGAGCAGAAGGGCTGAATGCACCACAGGACCCCTCCCCTGCCCCAAAATAAAAGGAAGACTGTTTCAAGGGTATTGCTTTGGGAGTGAATCTACCTCTGGGGAAATAAGAGAACAGGGGATAGAAGAGGAGAAAGAAAGAAAGGCCTGCATCCACTGAACAACCCAGGTTTGCTGCTAGGCTTTGAAGCCCCCCCCCCCCCAACCCCGTTATCTCTCTGTGCTGGGCCCTGATTGGACACAGTCTGTTAGCAATGGTCTAAGCAGCCACAGTGAGCCATTCAGGATAAGTATATGGCTTAATTTTGCCATATATGTGAACCGGAAGCATGAACCCCAGTTGCTGCTGCTGCAAGTCATTTTGCCATCATCCACTGGGAACTCGCCTTTGGAGCAAGCCAATACTTGGAAGGCAGGGAGGAGAAACATGGTTCCTTCATTGAGGGGAAGCCTCCTTTATTATTTAAACCAGCTGAGTTGAATTTTGTTACTTGTAGCCAAAAGTGCTCTAACAGACAGCAGTGATCCTTTTGGAGATTCTAGAATGGGGATCCAAGAGGAACTGTTTCTAGAGCACATTTAGTGGCCTTTATTCCCAGAGACATGAGAGAAAGATGAGGCTTTCTGTTCCCACAAAGATTTATAGCCTCGGGAACCCTATGCAGGGCTGCTATGAGTCTGAATGGACTCAACAACACTTAACAACAACAACATTCCCAGATACTTCCTCTTCCACCAAATACAATGGTGGCCATTTATGCTCTTCAAACCCAAGTTGAGGACCAGCCTTGAGGAAGACTGAGAGAAGGCCAAAGCCAGGTTACCCCACCAGCAGCCCCACCCACTAAGGTAGGAGAAAGGGGTTCTAGCCCCTTACAATCCTCCATCTTGGGGGCAAAGCTGGTTGACACATTTTTAAACTCGAGTCTGGTGCTTTGAGAAAAACAACATGAAGGAAGGTGAATTCAAATTGAAGAGACTTTAAAGCATGAGTCAGAAAGTGTTTCAAAGTTCACACTTTTAAAAGAAAATGTTAAGATTTTTTTTCTTGTTCTTCAGCTATTCTTCTCCACACAATATTGGCAGCAGTCTGGAGGAAGGCTGTTTAGTGCTTTCCCCTTGTGCTTCCTGTACCATTGAGTTCAAGGGAAAAAGGGAAAGAAAACAAACAGCACCAGCATTCCCTCCTCCAAGGAGCTCACTTGGGACCCACTTTCTCTCCTAAAGGATGTACACCCCTGCCTTCCTCCAACACTTCTTTGAATAACAATGCCATTTTTTTCTCAGCATAAAGATGCTTTACTTAAGAACAAAATGCTGCTGGGACACTTGGTGCTCTGAATATCTGAATTAGAAATTAGCCTTGAATCCAAGACCCCATTCTCATAGGACTCTGTGGACACAATGTCCTATCTCTGCTGGGATGAGCCTTCCAGGTGTTAGGCACAGTCCTTATACGCAGACCTCCTAGTTTTAAATCTGCTGTGGGCTTTGGGTTCCTGGGGATCTGCTCCTTAACTCTGACCCTCCTAGCTGTGCTCCTTCATTGAGTCCTATGAGTGGTGGCCCTGGACTTGGCCTTGATTTGTCACTGTTCCCTGAAGTCCATTTTGTTGTTATTGACTGCCACTGAGCCAGCCCCCAACCCAAGGCAACTTTATGCACAGTAAAACAAAACACTGCCCAGTCCTGCACTGTTCCCAATGGAAGTCCATTTACTACAACCTCCTTTGTTGTTAAGTGCCTTCGAGTCAGTTCTGACTCATAGCAATCCTGTATAGGGTTTCCGAGGCTTTTTAAATCTTTACAGGAGCAGAAAGCCTCATCTTTCTCCCACAGAGCAGGACTGGATGTCTATATTGGAGTCCTGGTGTGGCACTGTAAGATAAGCAACTGACTGCTAGCCATATCAGTAGTTCAGACCCACCAGCTGCTCCTCAGAAACCCTATACAGGGTTGCTGTGTGTCAGAACTGACTAAATGCAGTTATGTGGGAAGGCAGATCAACAACCACAAGTTCAACAAGAACAGCAAATGCATCTTGAACTCTCTCAAGAAAGAAATTATCCCCCAAATTGGGATGATAATAGGCCAACTGACCTCTGTCTGCACTGGTTGGGCCATGTTGGGGTGCAGGACCAGTCCTTTACAAAAGCCATGTGGAAAAGATGAGCTTTGTTTTGAGCCTCCAAAGTTGGGATCACGGACCCAGGCAATATGAAGAATTATGGTCAGTCTTGCATGGGAAGACAAAGCCCAACACTGAACAATTTAACACAGCACAGCCATGGCACAATCTGGGGTCTCCATGGCCACCCAGGAAACTTCTAAGAGAAAAGGCCCACACTAGGTGGTAGGTAAGACTGACCCAATGGGCCTCAGCCCCAGCGTGCCAGAAAGATCACTCTATCATATCTATTTGTAGCCCAGCATTTGGTACCCACTAGGCTTAAGAGGCTCTAAGGAGCAGTTTTTACTGGAACCTGAGATAGACTTGGTTCTTGTCTACCATTGAGACCACAGTGATTTGGGGTTGTCGTTTGGATAATATAATGGGACTTTAGGGGTCCTTCTACTCAATCTGATCATTTCTAGATATTTCTAATCCTTAAGGCTAGAGGATTTTGAACTGGGGGGCAAAGGCAAGTATTACACTCCAGGTTTCAGCAAGAATGCCGTAGAAGTGTTGTATTCTCATAATCCCTCTTTTCAAGTAGACACTGATGATGTTTTGGATTGGTTTTGTCTATAAATGTGAGCGGCAACTTTCTCAGGTTCAGTTCCAAGAATCCTACAAAGGAGACCCAAGCTCAAACAGTGAAAGGGGAGCTATTCACTGAGCTTCTCCCCATGAACCCAAACCCACAAGGGGCCGCATACTTGTGTGTACGAGAGTCAGTGCAGAGAGGGTTATAAGGGAGCAGGAATAAAGATGCCAAGGATGAGGGCTCACACAGAGCTGACATGATGTCTACAGACATAATAGCTAGTCACAGTCACGGTGCTAAAGCAAACAGCCGGTCTTCCAAAGAAACTTATGTCATGGCTAAGCACAGGGAAATAAGAGTCATATTACACACGCTGTTTCTCCAAGCTTCCAAGGAGTGTGGTCCGCCCCGTCCCTTTTCAGGAAGAGAACAACTCCCTTTGAAGTTGGGGGTATCATTTTCAAAAGGAGGCCACTTATGGCCTTAGAAGCCTCTCCTAGATTGGTGGAGTCGCTTCCAACTCATAGCGATCCTGTATAGGGTTTCCAAGGCTATAAATCTTTTCAAGAGCAGAAAATCTCTTCTTTTTCCTGAGGAACGCTGGTAATTTGTCTCCTAGGTTACACACATATTAAACAAGGCTAGGCCTGGGACAGCCTCTGTCACTCCTCTGTGAGTGTGACATCCTTGGCCAAGCATTCCTCTCGTGCCAACTCTTTGGTTAGTGTGACTGCTTGGAGCACTAAGAGGGATTTTGAAGCTGTGTTGATAACACAGGAGGGATGAATATTGTGAGCAGTTAGCATAGGATAAGCACTCAACTGCAAGATCGGTGGTTCAAACTCACCAGCTGCTTCTCAGAAACTCTATACAGGGTCACTGCACTGAGTCAACAGCACTTAACAACAACAACAGCCCTGGGTAACGAAGTGGGAAGTGGCTCCAATCCTACGAGAATGCAACTCTGTTCTATATCAGACGTGCCTAAATCTGGATTTCAATGCTTGCCTTTGCCCCACTGTTCAAAATTCTCTAGCCTTAAACACAAATAGCTAGAAAAAACACCCACAAATATCTAGCTTGAATAGAAGGGCCCTTTAAGTCTCACAATATAACCCAAACAACAACAACCAAGGACATTTTAGGTTCAAATAGGAACCTGGGCCAACTCAAGCAAATGATAAGAACCTTTACAGCTGACTGCTACTTCTTCTAACCCTGTCCCTGTAATATAGGCCATGAGCATTCTGCTGGGAACTGACTGGGGCCATTCTTGAAGGAGGAGGAAGAAAGGTACAGCTACTAGCTGACACCCTCCTCCACCCAGATTGGGGTCCTGCCTCAGAGCAGAATCAATTCACCAAGATCCATAGGGTTTGCAGTTGCTGATTTGTTAGAAGTAAATTTCCAAGAACTTTCTTCCTAGTCTGTCTTAGTCTGGAAGTTTCATTGAAATTTGTTCAACATTATAGCAACATGCAAACCTTCAGCAGCAGACAGGTGGGCCGTGGCAGGACATGAGGCACATTGGCTGGGAATCTGATGCGGGTCTCTTGCACAGAAGGCAAGAATTTTATTACTGAACCATTGCTGCCTCTGAAATCAGTACCAAGTAAAACAAATACTCAATGAGAGTAAAGGCAAGCATCGCGGAATTTATAAAACAGATGAAATGCACCTCGAGATAAAGAATGCCAAGTTACAATGACAGTTTCTGTCTATTGCACATTTTGCATGTGGCAAGCTCTTTACCTGGAACAGCTGGTGAAATCATTGCACCAAGTCTGCAGTGCAGAGATTATCCCCATTTCAAAGAGGAGAAAAACTTGAGATTCGGAAAGGCTAAGAAATTTGTAAGCAAAGCTGATATTTCAGTTGTTGTGGCTGGCATCTTCTCTGGCTAACTGGGCATCTGTTTTGATAGAGCAGAACCTCTCTATGCATAATGGTTAAGTATATTTAAAATCTCCTCAATTGAAAATAAAAGAAGAATGTCAGACTCTTCTTCGTGCTATCTATTGTGCTATACTGAACCCACATTCCAAACTTGGACCATGGAAGATTGTCTACAATAGCACAATGGCTAGCAAGAAGGAGAGTTCTTGAAGGAAAATAAATGAATCATGTAGAAAGGATGAAATTGATTCAAGCATTACATCCCTGTAAGTTGGAGCCATCATCACTTATGGAAGGTTGGACAGAAAATATGTGTATCTCATTCAATAGTTCATGAAATCTGCCTTCCAAATTCAGTGGACTCAGTGGACCTCTTTGGTGAACATTTTCTCATTTTCACATTGTCCAACAATTCCCAAACCAGATTCATAAATACTGTCACTTTCTCCTTTATTCCCCAAGAGATGATATGGTCAGTGGTACATATCAGAAACTTCAAGATAGACTGCTTTTTGGTAAATTATGCTTACGGCCAACATACAGAGTTTGAAGTCCCTCAGTAATGGATCTGAGACCTTCCAGGTCATGGTACAGAGAAATACGCTGTAGTACGCCACTGTTACAACACTACTTCTGCTCTTCCCTCTCTCTTTGAATTCCAGGCAAAGTCCCCTCACTTTTATTCCTCCTCTTAGTACTTTAAACATACCTCTGCTTCCCCTCTGACCAGCTCTATTTCTTATTTCCTTTGAACATGGTAAGTTCTCTAAAAGGCAGGAGTGTTTCTGTCACAACTGAATTTATATCCCTGTATTAAAATCTCAGGTTCACTTTGTTAACCACTTTGACCTACGTTCTCAGGTATCTGGAGCTCTAACATTATTTCAACCTCCTCTTTCACTCATCATTTTCTTCAGCAAATTTATTTCATATCTGATGTTATCAATTAGTAACTAGTTCACTAGTCTCAGGATTTTCTGCTAACAACTTTCTCCCTTAATTCACTTGCACTTTTCATTTAAAGCCTCATTTATTTATTCAACAAATAGATATTTATGGTCATCTACTATACACTGGAGCTCTGGTAGTGTAGTGGTTACGAATTGGGCTGTGAACCTCAAGGTCAGCAGTTCGAAACTTACCAGCAGCTCTGCGGGACAAAGATGAGGCGTTCTGCTCCCGTAAAGATTAACAGCCTCGGAAACCCTGTACAGGATCGCTATGAGTCAGAACCGACTCCATGGCACATAACAACAACAACAACTATACACTGGTGTGGCGCTATGGGTTAATGCGCCAGACTGCAAAGCCGTTTGAACTGCAAGGTCGGCAGTTGAAGCTCACCAGCTGCTCCTTGGAAACCCTATACAGGGTCTCTATAGGTTGGAACCGACTCGACGGCACACAACAACAACTATGTACTAAAGGAGTTCTGGTGTGGTGCTATGGGCTAATGCTCTGGACTGCAAAGTCAGTCTGAACCACAAGGTCAGTGGTTCAAACTCACCAGGTGCTCCTCAAAAACCCTATACAGGGATACTATGGGTCAGAACCAACTTGGCAGCACTTAATGTCAACAATAACACTATGTATTATGAGCCCTGATATGGCACTGTAGGATAAGCACTGGTCTAGTAACTGCAAGGTCAGCAGTTCAAACCTACCAGTTGTTCTCAGAAACCCTACACTGGGTCACTATGAGTCAGAACCAATTCAACAGCACTTAACAACAACAATGTACTATATCCCAAAGAGAAAGACAATCAGTGAAATAGACTGAGTACACAGTTGCAACGATGAGCTAAAATATAACAACTGTGAGGACAGTGGCACAGGACTAGGCAGTGTTGTACACTAGTTCTGTTGTACACAGGGTCGTATGAGTCAGAAGCAACTCAACAACACCTAACAATAACAATGCGGAAGGGCTGAAATAGGAAGGCTCTGAGCATCCTTCAATGAACAAAACTCTTAATGACAGAGCTTCTGCTCCATAAGGATAGAGTACCTTTCCATGTATCAATATTACAAACCCTGGGCAAAAGAATAATTACCTATCAGAAGGCACTGGATTTGTTCAGCCTAAAACAGCCAGAAACTGAAGGGGAGTCAAGAATTACAAGAAAACAATGGTACTTGATGACTCATGTTTTTATACATTTTTACCAGAAGGCAAAAAGAGCTCTGGTAGCAAAATGTATTACAAGCTGGGCTGGTAACCGCAAGGCCAGCAGTTCAAATCTCCCAGCCGCTCCTTGGCTTTCTGCCCCTGTAAAGATTTACAGACTCGGAAAGCCTACCCAGGGTCACTATGAGTCGGAGCTGACTCTGTGGCATATCAACACCAGCACCACCACCACTAGCAGCAGCAGCAGCAGTTAAAGGCAAGCCCAGTTAATGCTGTGTATGGAAGCTAATATTCAGATAGAAACTCCCAGTCTTACCATTGGAGACATCAGAGGGAAGAGTTCATAACCACAGCTGGACAGTAAGGACAGACATTTCAGAAAAGAATCACAGAGCAGTAGTCCTAGATTTAGTATCAATTCTGCCCAAATCTCTCTTTATGATGCCTACACAGGATGGACTTAAACAACACAATAAAGGCCAAAAGAACTGAAAAAGCCTTCCAGCTCCATCAGGAAGAGACCAAGTTTGGAGTATGGGTTCAGTTAAGTTAACTGCTGAATAAAACAACCAAAAAGAGTTAAAACTCTTCTAAGGAACATAACAGAATCTAGAATCCTTCAAGTCTCATTTACCATGTTCAAGATGCAATCTAAAATTACCAGGCCCTCCTTCAAAAACAAACAAACAAATAGGAAAATGTATTGAAACTCAAGTTACAAGATGACCAACCCAAAGAAGACTTAGATATTGGAATGACCACTAAGGACTTTAGAGCAACCATCGTAACTATGGAGTCCTGGTGTGGTGCTTTAGGATAAGCACTGGACTGCAAACCACAACACTGATGGTTCAAACACACTAGCCAGTCCTTAGAAACTCTATACAGGGTCACTATGAGCTGGAACCAACTCAAGAGCATTTAACAACAACATCATAACTATGCTCATGGATGTAAAGGAAAAGAAGCTTGTAATATACAGACAGAAAATCTCAGCCACAGAAAATACACAGAAAACCTTAACTACTGGTCATATGAGATAAATATCCACCCACACCTTCCTCTCCATCCACGTGAGATGTGCTTCTTACTAGGGACACATGCATAGTTCAAACGTTTACTTCAGTGAGCACCTTTTGCATACCTTCCAAGAGCCAGGCACTGGAAGAAAAAAAAAAAAAAAAAAAAAAAAATTAAAACTGTAGTTCCAAAGACCAAATTTCTTCATCTGACAGCATCTATGTAGACTATTGGTCACTTCTTATGTCCTACCTTCTCATTCAAGTCTTACACTGAAAAGGAGATTAAAGTCCTTCTTTGGCCTCTTTCCAGGACTTCATAGTTCCTCAAGTTAGCTTCCAGATCGCTACTGATATATCCATTTGCACAGCACAAAAAAGAAAAGACGCAAGGGTCAGGCTGTCAGGTTAAATACAACTCCACTCTCTACTTTATGGGAAAAATGTCCTCCACTGGCTTATTAGGTAGGTCAAGTCTATTGAAAACTCTAGGTGCAGGCACCAAAGGAAATCAATGGGAGGCCCCCATCATTATAACATCTCTTTCTCTGGGTCCACTCAAAAGTGTTTTGCTTTTTAAAAATCTGTAGGTAAAGTGGTTCTCAAACTTAGCTACAACTGGAATCACCTGGAGAGCTTTAAAAACCACTAACAAAAAGACCTGGTTCTGGGAATGTATATTAAAACCAAAAGCAATACCTCTACATATCTACCAGAATGGCCAAACAGTTTTTCAAAGACAGGAAATAACAACTCTTGGCAAACTTAGATACTAAGTAGGAGTATAAATTGGTACAACCACTTTAAAAAACTGCTCAGTGCTGACGGCCAGGAAGCAGGCCTGTGGGGTGTACCCTTTGGTTATTTAATGATGCATGGAGGAGATTGTAATCATTGCAATTAAATGAAATACGATAGGATGAATGTAAAACTGATGGTCTCCCATGTAAACCCACATAATTAACAATAAAAACTTTTTAAAAAACCAACTGTTCAGTTAATATTTTCTAAACTTTCACTTGCTGAACCTGCAGCTTTAAAATCACTGAAAATCTTTTCTTAGAGTTTTGAACTGGTTCAGACCCCTGTTGAGAATTTGCATTTCCACCCCAGATATGCTGAATCTGAATCTACATTTTAATAAGATTCCCCAGATGATTCTTATAGATAAATGTAGATTCTGATTCAGTATATCTGAAAGGGGGGGTTGTAGAAATGCAAATTCTTGCAGGGGGTCAAACCAGAATGAACTGTTTGCAACCCTTGTTGTTGTTAAGTGCTGTTGAGTTGGTTCTGACTCACGGCGACCATGTGTATTATGTAGGGTTTCCGAGGAGCAGCTGGTGAGTTTGAACCGCTGACCTTGTGGTCCAGTGCTTATCTTACAGTACCACACCAGGACTCCAATTTCACTACTTGGCATATACTCAGCAGGAATTTCTATATACATTCCCCAAAGACATTTACAAAAATGTTCATAGCACTATTTGTAGCATATCCAAAATGTAAACTACCTAAAATACCAATCAGCAACAGTATGGAAAATGAATGGAGGAATATTCAGACAATGGAACACTGTACACCAACGAGAATGAACAAGATACTATTTCACTCATCAATATGGATAATCTCTTATTGTTAGCCCAAAGAGGCTAAACAGAAAAATAAATATGACCCTCAATGAGATGGACTGACACTGGTTACAATCGTGGGCTCAAGCCTTACAGCGATTCTAAGGCTGGTGTAGGCTCACACAGTGTGGCAGTGTTTCATTCTGTTGTACACAGGGTCATTATGAGTCTGAATCAATTTGATGGCACCTAACAACAACACATTTATTGAATTCTATTTGTGCAAAATTCCACAATTGGCAGAAGGAACTTATTGCTGATATGAATCACGACAGTGGTTTCTTTAGGGGTGTGTTGATAATATTCTATTTCTTGAACAAGAAATGAGTTACATGTTTTGTGTGTGGAAAAAAAAATTTGTTTAGAATCTGTGTACTCTTCTGGATTTGCTAAACCTTTATAAATCATTACATTAAAAAATAAAGATGCCTGGGTCCCTTCTCCGGAGATTTTGGTTTCATTGGTCTGGGGCGTAGCCAGGCCTCAAAACTCTTAATAGCTCCCAAGGTAGGTTTAATGTGCATCCAAAAACCACTGAGTTAGAACTTGGCATCCCTTCTTACTAATTCTTGGAGCAGAAAAGTGCTGCTGCTTCTCCAGATAGTCTAAAGCAAGATATTGTCAATAAGTAGAATAAGCACCAGTGTTATATGGTCAGATTACTACTGCGCTGTTGGAGCTGAACTACGTGCTTTCTCTCCTCTATCTCAGTGAATCCCCACAATAACACTGTGAGAAAGGAACTATATTAACCCCCATTTTACAAAAGGGTAACTAGAGCTCAGAGAGGTTAACTGCCCAAGATCACACAGCCAGTAAGCAACAGGATTTGAATTCAAATCCTGATTGGTCTTGCCAACAAAGCCCATGCTCATAACCACTGTCCTTCCCAGCTGTACTTGATTGCAGGACTTTTGACTATGTTCCTGCTCACTGAGTTGCCAAGACAGGGAATGGAGTCTTTCCTAAAGTGGTTTTCTTGCCTCTATTTCTCATCTTCCAATGCACCATCCACACCACTGCTGGTGTTTTCATTCTTAAACCAAGTATGATGCTGTAAGTCCTCCGTAAGGAAGTATTTGATGGTTCTTCACTGCCTATAGAATCAAACCCACCACAATGAGTATTTCAAAATTACTTAGCCCCTTTCTAACTTCCCACCTTTTCTACTGCCCCACTAGGAATCCTGGTGTGGCTCTGTGGGCTAATGCGTCAGACTGCAAAGTCGTTTGAACTGCAACGTCAGTGGTTCAAGCTCACCAGCTGCTCCTTGGAAACCCTATACAGGGTTGTTATGGGTCGGAATCGACTCTACGGCACTTAGCAACAGCAACAACTAGGAGTAAAAGGCATGATTGTTCGTTTGTATGTTTCCTTTTGAAAATGTCAAGGGTTCCTCCCTGGGACATAGTGCATATTGTATTTTGCAAATTCATTTGTGATAATCATGAAGATAGGGTTTATCAAACAAAAGGTAACTTAGCTTCTGTATTCCTCTAGCTCAGCTTGAATCAAGCTGTTTTGCTCGTATTTGCTCTGCCTCCTCCGGGGACAGGGATCAACCTGAGGGCAGAGGCTGCTTTAATTTAATTTTGGATCTCTCATTTCAATCATAAGGCCAACAAAATGGATTTCTGGAATATTTAACAATCTTTATGTAGGTACAGTCTAAAAGGTCATGAAATCGAATTACTGCAGAATCTGACTCAAACGTTCTGTTTTAAACCTATCAGACGGGCAAAAATTTAAGTTACTTAATACTCAGCATTGGAGAAGGGATGGGGAGACACTGTTGACGGATAAAGATTGGTTCGGCCTCTGGAGAGGTCAATTTGGCAATATGTACTGTGAGGAACTTTCTTCATGGAAAACAGTCCTACCAGTATACACAGGTAAACACTGTACAAACCAGGACATTGCAGCATTACTCATTTGTAGTAGGGAACCATTGCAAACATCACCATCAGCAAGGGGCTGGGGAATAAATGATGGCAAATTCTTATTATTGTAATATCATGTAGCCGTAAAGACTGATGTATAGCTACATATGTGCTGACATGTGTTAAGTGAAATTAACTGGGAAACAAAAAGGTTTCAGAACATTTGTCTTAGTTATTTAGTGCTGCTATAACAGAAAATATCAAAACTGGGTGACATTTGTTTTCTCATAGTTTAGGGACTCTAGGGTGCTACCTCTAAAAAGGGATGCATTTGAATTATGGTGTTGGTGAAGACTATCACCAAGTACACGGACTGCCAGAAGAATAAACAAATCTGGCTTGGAGGCAGCCCAGCCAGAGTGCTCCTTAGAAGCGAGGCTGGCAAGACTTCGTCTTTCATTGTAGTCAGGAGGGACCAGTCCTTGTAGAAGGACATCATGCTTGTTAAAGTGAAGGGTCATAGAAAAAGAGGAAGACGCCCCCACCCCTCCAACAACTGGATTGGCACAGTGGCAGCATCAATGGGATCAAACATGATGGCACAGGACCGGGCAGTGCATGGAATCCTATGAATCTGAACTGACTCAAAGGTGCCTAACAACAACAACAACAACAACAACAACAACAACAACAGAGTGCCAGTTCTATGGGAAGGTTTTCTCTCTGTCAGCTCTGGAGACTGCTTGGTGCTCTACATGTGGCATAGCATCTTTTTTTGATAATCTTTGTTTTCTCACTTGCTTGTTTAATCCCTGTTGCATCTCAAAACAGATTGGTTTAAGACATACCTGCATCATTAACATAACAAAGACAGTCCACTCCCAAATGGGATTATAACATAACCACAGGCATAGAAGTTAGGATTTACAGCACATTTTTTTAGGGAACACAATTCAGTTCATAATAGGCTTGTATGTTGTTGTTGCTGTTAAGTGCTGTTGAGCTGGTTCCAACTCATAGCAACCCTGTAGACGGTTTCCGGGAAGTGGCCTGTGAGTGTGAACCGCCGATACTGCGGTTCAAACCGACCTTGAGGTTGAGTGTTTATCCTACAGCGCCACATCAGGAGGAAAAGCATGTATATAAATATGGGCTTCTATGGCGGCGGCGGCGGCTGCGGTGGTGGTGGTGGTGTGGCGTCGGTTCCAACTCATAGTGACCCTGTATAGGGTTTCCAAGGCTGTAAATTTTTATGGGAGCAGAAAGCTTCATCTTTCTCCCACGGAATGGCTGGTAGTTTTGAACTGCTGACCTTGAGGTTGGCAGCCCAATTCGTAACCACTATGCTACCATTGCTCCTTATGGGCTTGTATATGCATAAGAAATTTAGCGTAGTGGTTACGAATCGGGCTGCGAACCTTAAGGTCAGCGGTTTGAAACTACCAGCCACTCCGCGGGAGAAAGATGAGGCTTTCTACTCCCGTAAGGATTTACACCCTCGGAAACCCTGTACAGGGTCACTATGGGTCGGAACCGACTCTACGGCACTTAACAACATATAAAACTTTCAGGGAATTCTTATTGGGTAAAGGAATGAGTGGCTAGAGTGGCTAGGTGAGGTGGGTGGGTAAGTTTTACTTTCCAATTTCCACATTTCTATACTATTTTGATTTGTTTTATGATAAGTCTGTATTTCTTTTAGAGTTAAAAAGTACAAAATACAGCAATAAGAAAATAAAAGCTTAGCTTTGTATGCTAATAAATGGTGCATTACCCCAGTTGATTTATGTATTTGCTGTCAACAAATTATATACCTGTAAAAAGTTGAATTTGCAAAAGTTGTGTGATAGATGTATTTGCAATGACAAAAAACAAACAAACAAACAAAAACACTAATTATGCCAAGGCTCATTATGCATAACCAAATACCTCATGGGATTTGATTCCTTAGTTTGGAGGTTTATGATCATTGTTTCATGGAACATTGAAGTTTACTGATCTAATTCATGTTTAGTGTTTCTGTCTACCTACTAGTTCATTATGTAGTGCCTGGGGTCTTAAAAGCTTGCAAATGATCATTCAAGGCACAGTTGGTTTCTATATACTTGGAGCAACAGAGGAAAAAGGAGAGTCAGGAATAGGAGGAGGAAATGCAGTGTGTCTTTGATAGAAAGCTGAGGCTGTCTGTTCCCAGGGAGATTTCCAGCCTCAGAAACCTTGGGGAGCAGTTCTACTTTGTCCCCTAAGCTCACTATGAGTCTAGAACTGACTAGAGGGCAGGGGGTGGGCTTTTTAATGCAATGATGGCTTACTGCCTTCATGAACTATTGCCTCTTTTGCCATGAAGCCAGAACTGAACCCAACTATCATGGACATTTTGATTTAAAATTCTATAGAAGAAATCCCTTTACTCGGTATTTACCCACAAGAAAAAGATACACACACACCAATGTTTATAGCAGCAGAAGACGTATGCACACCAATGTTTATAGCAGCACTATTTACCATAGCAAAAAGGTGGAGACAGCCAAAGTGCCCATCAAC
>NW_006408921.1:642798-648202 GCF_000296735.1 Chrysochloris asiatica
AATAAAAAAAAAATTCTATAGAAGATTTTTTTTTGCAGCAAAAACCCTTTGATGCAATTACTGAAAGCTAACACTATTAACTTCTTGACATAGTTCCTTCGAGTATTTTTTCTATTTAATTTTCATTTAGTTGACACAGTACCATGTATGCAATTTTGTATCCAGCTTATAGAATTTGATGTACCAATTTTTGCCTTTTTTTTTTCTTAAATGTTTTATTATGAATTATGTGATGGTTTACATGGGAGAACATTAATTTTACATTCATTCTATCGTATATCGTCTCATTGCCATGGTTACAATCCCCTCCATGCATCATCACCCAACCAAAGGGTATATCCTGCAATCCTTCCCCCTGTACCCCCCAGGTCTTCAGCACACAGTCGCTCTCCCTTACTGGATCTAAAGTCTCCAGCTGCTCCATCGCTCCACCTCATCATCTCTGCCTCCATTTCAGGCATCACTGCTTCTCTGGGTAGGGTCCCGCTCTCTGCTCTTCTCCCTTGATGGTCCTAGGGACCTCTGCTCCTAGTCTATAGAAGATTTTATAGAAGATCAAAAAGGGGGAAATGCAGAACAGAACTTCACATTTTCATGGAATCCAGATTCTATGGCGCCATTGAGGCTGGGTGAACCTCTGAAACTTCTCTGAGGTAACCTTCAAACCTTACACCAAAAATATTCCCTGAATACTTCTTAAAACCAGGGCTTCAAACCAGTTCTTCCAGATTCAGTCATGGCCCACAAAACAAAACTGGGACAGATCCAAATTTCTAAAATGTAGGTGAACTAGAACCCTATCCCAAATGGGAAAAATTACAGGTCAGTGCCTTGCTAGAAACTTAATCTCCCACTTAGACAACAAAGGCAGCACACACATTGCATAGCAACCAAATCTTGAATGGTAGAGTCAGAAACAATGGTGCCCTGCTCAAAAATGGCAGCCTACCAAATCACTTTGAGTGTGTTTTGTTCTCCATAGTCTTAGTAATAATCCAGTCTTTTGCATCAGGCTCCGGGACAGGCTTCCTATGCCTCTTTGGAATCTCCCTTTCCAGGGATACAATCCATAATTTTTTCCATTTGGTTATTATTTTATTTCACCCAAAAATTTTAAATTCAGGTCTTTATTCGATTTTGCTGCATTTGCTATGATTGAAATAGTTTGAACCAGTTCAAAGCTCTGCTTGAAATCAAACAATAATTTAACTTATAGCTAGTAAAGAATGTCTGCTTTGAGTACTGTGCTCTTTTAAGATAAAACTATATAGGATCAAATTTTCAACAGCAACTTGAAAGATCAGCTAGGACCTTAGTGGGCAGTGACTTTATGTTAATGGAATATAACAACTTAGAAAAGGAAGGATAGAGCTTGAATAAAGTAATCATTGTCATTGAATTTTACTTGTAGAAACTGTTGAATTGGTGTCTGTTCTGCTGGGTTTATTCTCAAAAACAATAACAAAGAAAAAGAGATAGTACAGTTTTGGTGAAAATCTTCCCCATTTCCTTATAAAGCAATGTTTCCTTTCTGTCTAGTCTATGGGAAAGCTAATGACAGCAACACAGTTCCAGAAAGAAATCTAGAAACAGGAAAGACCATTCATTGAGAAGGGTCAAGAGCCCTAAAGAGAATAAGTGTGAGGATATGTGCCTTTTACCTGCTCATGATGAGCTCTGGTAGCACAGTGCTTAAGCACACAGCTGCTAACTGAGAGTGATCATTCAAATCCATTGGTCCTTCCATGGAAAAAGGATGCAGCAGTCCTCGTCCTTAGATGACAGCCTTGGAAGCCCTAGTGAGCAGTTGTACCCTGACCTATAGGATCACTGTGAATTGGAATCGATTCGATGGCAATTATTTTTCATTTTTCTTTTTAACATGTTCTTAGATGGCAAGAAATAAAGCCAGTGTGACTGAGACTTTGAACCACTCTGGAATCCAAGAAATTCTGAGAACTCACAGACTGGCAACCACATCAGGACCTTTAACCAGTGTATCAATAAAGGACTGGATACACAGAGTGTGCGACATCCATACAATGGAGCCCCACTCAGCCATAAAGAGAAATGCAGTCCTGACACATGCTGTGACAAAGCTAAAACATTTGAAAACATGTAAACAAAATGTCAGACAGAAAAGGACTAATACTCTTACGTCCCCACTTATCTAAAAGACTTGAATAACATATTATTGTTTGTTGTTAAATGCCAGTTGTGACTCATAACAACCCTGTATAGGGTTTCCAAGGAGTGGCTGGTGAGCTTGAACTGCTGATCTTGCAGTTCAAACCAATCTTGCAGTCCAGCACATTTACTCACAGTGCCACACCAGCTTACATTGAATAGCGTATACATGGAGACAAATGTTTCTTAGTGGCTGCCAGGGGCTAGAGGGAGCTGGTATGGGGAGCTGTTACTTCTGTGGTACTGAGTTTTAGTTAATGGAAAACATTTGGAAACGGATCCTGGTGATGGTTGTACAACATGGTGATGGTTTTACAACATGGCGCATGTAATTAATGTCACTGAATTATACACTTACAAATGCTTAAAATGACAAAAGTTTTGTGAAATACATTTTACCACAATTTTAAAAAACAACAAAAAAGGTGGGGGGGAACCCTCAGCTCTCACAGGCTTTTTAAAAAAAAAAAGGCAAAAGCTATGGATGTCCAGGTAAGTAACAGACATAGAAAACTGGACTAAGAAAACAAATAATACAGTCACGGGGTACTCAAATGACCTAGTGCTGTGCTCATGTTCTCTGCTCTGAAGCTATTTATGACTTCCGGGGCTGACTTTGATGATGGTGGTGGTGGCGATTGTATGCCATGGAGTCACTTCTGACTCACAGCAATCCTGTATAGGATTTCTGATGCTGTAAATCCTATGGGAGCAGAAAGCCTCATCTTTCTCCCACCAAACAGCTCATAGATTCTAACTGCTAACCTTACGGTTAGCAGATCAGCTTGTAATCCACTACACTGCCAGACCTTTGACTTTGATGATAAGAATGGAATAATAATAATTGGCATGTATTAAGCTCATCCTACACATTAAGCAGAGGGCTAAATTCATAAGCATATCATCTCATGCTATTATTATTCCTATTTTATAGTTCTACAGGGTCCCTAAGGTCTCTAAGGAGCTCTGGTAACGTAGTGGTTACGAATCAGGCTGCTAACCTCAAGATCGTTCAAGATTACAGCCTCGGAAACCCTGAACAGGGTTGCTAAGAGTCGGAATCGACTCCACAGTACTTAACAACGGGGTCCCTGGGTGGCACAAACTTGACTGTTAGGCTAAAGGTTGGTGGCTTAAACCTACCCAGTAGAGCTACAGAAGAAAGGCCTGATCATCTACTTCTATGAAGATTACAGCCAACAAACCTTTAACCAAAAAATATACCCTGGAGTCTTCTTAAAATCATGATAAGTGGTTTAGCTTAACTAGCAAAAAGATGTCTACCATGAGCACAATGCTCTTTTAAGAATTATCTATAAGGGACCAAAGTATCAATGCGGTTGTTATTGTTGTTGAGTTGGTTCTGACTCATAATGACCCTGTATAGGGTTTCTAAGGAGTGGCTGGTGGGTTTGAACTGCTGATCTTTTGGTTAACAGTCCAGTGGTTGTCTTACAATACCACACCAGAACTCCAAAGTGACAATGGTGGTAGTGGTTATGTGCTGTGGAGTCAGCTCATAACACTCATAGCGACCCTGTATAGGGTTTTGTTTTTGTTTTTTAATGTTTTGTTGTGAATTATGTGATAGTTTACACGGGAGAACATTAGCTTTACATTCATCCTATTGTATATCGTTTCATTGCCATGGTTACAATCCCCACCATGCATCATCAACCAACGAAAGGATATACCCTTCAAGCCTGTCCCCCGGTTGTCAGCACACAGCCCCTCTCCCTCTCTGGGTCTAGAGTCCCCAGCTGCTCCATCTCTCCACATTATCATCTCTGCCTCCATCTCTGGGTAGGGTCCCGCACTCTGCTCTTCTCCCTTAATGGTTCCAGGGACCTCCGCTCCTGGACTGCAAAGTCAATCACTTCCCTCCTTTTGCTACAAAATGTCCACCTTTACATTTCCAACCTTCCCAGTCAGTCCTGATAACAACTATTCACCATTGTACCACAAGGGACCTATCCACATCTCCTTTCATTAGCCCCGCCCTGACAGATTGGATACTACTCAGTGGAGATTCTACCTTCCTCCATGCCCTCTGGATCTAGGCTCCCTCTTGAAAGCTTGTAAGCCAGTCACTTCTTGCCTTTAGAGCCCCTCCCTCCCACCCCCACCATTTTGGGTAGCCAATGTCCAGTTGCCCATCCCTGTCTACTCTGTGTATGGAGGGGGTGGGAATGATCCTTGCTATAAAGATTTGTTCCCTCTTTTGAGCTACTGCATCCACAGGTGTAGGTCAAGTTCATCAAATTGTATCAGATTACTCTTTTATTCTTCTTCTTTCTTCTTCTAGTTGAGCTCTGATCATCCAGTCATTGAAGCCAGGTCAAGTGAGTATTACCTGCAAGTGTGGGTGTTCTTATGCATATGCCCTCTTTTCTTATCAGCTGGACACTTCACTCTCCACTCTAGTCCTCTTTGGCTATGTCACTGACTCTGGGCCCAAGATTCCCCAGGTCTTGCCACACTGCTGGCCAACTAGGTCTCCACCCGGGTTCACAGGAGTCTATTGAACGTTGTAGGGCTTAGCTCACAGCTTCATTGCTGTTTTTCCCTCATTTCCCATTATCAGTGACAAACGTGGTCACCAATCACAGCACATGTCTGCTCGTGTGTTCCCACTGAGTTTTAGTCTTGGAAGGGAGTTTGCCCTGAAGGAACTGTATAGGGATTTTGAGGCTGTAAATCTTTACAGGAGTGGAAAGCCTTCATCCTTCGCCCAAGGAACCTCGGGTAGTTTCGAACTGTTCACTTTGAGGTTGGCAGCCCCACTGGTAACCACAGCACTACTTGTTGTTATTGTTGTTGTTAAGTGCCATCAAGTTGATTCCGACCCATAGCGACCCTGTATAGGGTTTCCGAGGAGCAGCTGGTGAGCTTGAACTGCCAAACATGCAGTTCAAATGGCTTTGCAGTCTGGTACATTAACCCACAGCGCCACACCAGGACAACTCTAGTTGTTGTTGTTAAGTACCATTAAGTTGATTCCGACCCATAGTGATGCTGTATAGGGTTTCCAAGGAGAAGCTGGTGAGCTTGAACCACTGACCTTGCAGTTCAAATGACTTTGCAGTCTGACATATTAGTCCACAGCGCCACACCAAGACTCCAGCATAATGCTACTGTTGTTGTTGTTGTTGTTAAGTGCCATCGAGTCGGGTCCGACCCATAGCGACCCTGTACAGGGTTTCCGAGGGTGTAAATC
>NW_006408921.1:648427-652546 GCF_000296735.1 Chrysochloris asiatica
GCTATGGGTCGGACCCGACTCGATGGCACTTAACAACAACAATAATGCTACTAGAGCTCCTTAAAGTGATAATAACAACTCAAAAGATGAGATGGGAAGGTTAGGAGGCAGAGACTTTATGTTGATGGGGGAGGAAAGACTCAGAAAGGGAAGATGAGAACAGCTGTCCAACTTGAAGAATGCAGTGTCACTGAGCTGTCCCTGCACAGATGGGTGGGTTGGTGTATGTTCTGCTCTGTATAAGTGTTCCCAACAACAACAACAACCCTACGGTGTAGCTCCACTCTGTAACTCATGGGATTGCCAAACTCAACAGCACTGAGTTTGGGTCTTATGGTTTTATAATTGGGAAAACTGAGGCTCAATGAGGTTAAGCAAGTAAATTACTCAAAATCATAGGAAGTGATAGAGGCAAAACTCAAGCCTAGGTCTGCTTCCAGAGCCAGCCAAGATCACTAGTCTTACTCTCTCTGGGGGAAGAACTGGGGAGAAACCCTCTTGGAGCAGGGACAGTCCCATGAAACAGAGAGCATTTTTGTGGAAAGAAATGATTAAGTACATGAATTTAATATCCTAGATTCAAATACTGACTCTGCTACATACTGGCTCTGCTATATTAACCCTCACTGTGCCTCACTTTTCTCACAGCAAAATCAGGACAGTAACAATACTGCCTCTTAGAGTTATTAAGAGGACTAAAAGAGCTAAATAGGTACTGTCTGGCTGATAAGTACTAAGTGCTAATGAATATTAATCATACATATATATTTTAAACCCACCTTTCCCTAGAGGCACATGCCACACTGAAGGCTGCAGGCTTGGTTAGCAAAGGGCTGGATGGGTTTCAGCCCCTTTCCCAGCTGGGTGTCACTGTACAGGATATAACTGTATACGGGTCCTACAGTTGTATCAGCTCTAAGCATTGGGCTGCTTACCACAAGGTCAAAGGATCAACCCACCAGCCGCTCCACGAGAGAAAGATGTGGCCGTCTGCTCCTTAGAGATTTACAGTCTGGGAAATGATATGGCGCAGGTCTACTCGGGTCCTATAGGGGCACTATGAGGAGTTGACTCAACAGCATTGATTTTGTTTTGCTTTGCTTTGATTTGGTTCTGGGGTTGGTTCTTCCTCCCAGCTTAACCTAAGTTAGCCTGCCTGTGGAATCAAAGTCACCTGATATACTTGTTTAAAGCACAGATTCTGAGGCCCTGTCTTGGTCAGTTAACACATCAGTGGGTTGGAGTGAGGCCCAGGGATCTATATTTCTAACTAGCCACAGGTGACCAGGTAACCCAGAAATAGTGTATTCCTAGACAGAGGCTTAGGGAAGCGCTCGAGGCCCCTCACGTGTTCTGGCTGTTTAGTTGCTCCTGGAGAGCAGGAAGCCTGTTCCTCCTATTGGGTTCCAGGCCTGGGCACCCAGAGAAAGGGGGCAGATGATACCTGTGAAGCCAGCCAGCACACCAGGTGCTGAGCAAACATGAACAAAAGACTTGTTTGTCTTGTGCTTGAGTGCATCATACACTGTGTACCCCTCACTTGTAGGCTTGGAGTCCCAGACCCTGGCTACTCAAAGTATGCTTTACAGACCAACAAAATGGCAGAAATGCAAAATGTCATCCCAAACCTAATCCCACATAATCAGAATCTATAATAAAGGAAGCCCAAGGAGCTTCATGTGCACATTCAATTTTGAGGCCCTTTCCCATGATAAGAATAGACTCTAAGCACTGGGCACATCCAACTTGTCCAAACATCCTCTGGGGTCCATCTTTCCCTTCAAATTCCCACCCAAACCCACTGTCATCGAGTCGATTCCAACTCATTTGTTGTTGTTAAGTGCCATGGAGTCAGTTCTGACTTATAGTGACCCTGTAAGGGCTTTCCAAAGAGCGGCTGGTAAGTTTGAACCACCAACCTTGTGGTTCAAACTGACCTTGCAGTCCAGTGCTTTACCCTACAGCACCATACCAGGACTCTACATATAGGGTTTCTGAGGCTGTAAATCTTTACAGGAGCAGAAAGCCTCATCTTTTTCCCATGGAGCAGCTGATGGGTTTGAATGGCTGACTTTACAGTTAGCAGTCCAGTGCTCAGCCTACAGCACCACCAGGGCTCCTTCAAAGCCCCACAGAGACCCAGAAAGACAGTGTGATCCTTCCTGTCACCCAGATCCACACTCTGCTGCCAACCTGAGGCTCAGGGTGAGCCTTTGCTTTCAGGGGTTATTTATGTAAGTGTCACATTGAAATAAACCTTCTCAATACACAAAAAAGAGACATCCGCTCTGGCATCTATAATTCCAGGGCGGAAAGCACCCCCTCTTTTGTACACAGTTGCGATCCCTGTTCCCCTGCCCCAAGCCCATCCAAAGACATCAAACAACCCGACAATTTCTTCCTGTTGGCTGAGCTTCAAGTTAGTGCATGGATTTCACACTGGAGCTTGACCTCATTACTCCAAGGCCTATCACATTGCTGTAAATGTCAGTGGAAAAATAACTATTCGGTGGGTTTCCTTCATTCCACCAGAAAGGGAAAAAACAGGAAGCTGACAGCAGCTGAGCCCCAGCTTGGCAAATCCCAGGGGCCCAGTGACAGCATTCTCCTCCCCAGCCTACTGGTCCAGATAAAGGTGGGTCCTGTATTTCATGGACAAAAGGTAGCGGTGATTACAATGGTGATTCAGATAATTCCAGTCCTAGGTATGTATGTGCTAAAGGAGCCCTGCTGGGGGTGTGGGTAAGACTTTGGATTGCTAACCGCAAGGTCAGCAGTTCAAACCCACTAGCCACTCTGTGAGAGAAAGATAAGGTTGTCTGATCCCGTAAACACTTACAGTCTTGGAAACCCTAGGGAGCAGTTCTACTTGGTTCTATAGGGTCGCTATGAGTTGGAACCAACTTACAGGCAGTGGGTTTGGGAAGTGCCTGCTGGTAAGGAAAACAGAGAACTTGGTCTGCACATCTTTGGCCTAAATTACCATCACTGTCCAATGTGTAGGTTCATCTGACTCACTGCTAGTCACTCAAACTGTCCTGCAAACTACACCTCTAGGTCTCTGCGGGGCGTAGGCCTTCTAAGTCTTAATTCATCCCTTTTTCCAGTGACGGCTGTTATGCTGGATGCTGGGGACACAGCGTTGAATGAGTTAGACACAGCCCCTGACCTAATGTGGCTTTATAGTCCAGTCCCGAGTTTCTCAACCTCGGCGCAATTGACATTTGGGGCTGGAAAATTTATCCACCAGCTGCTTCAGAGGAGAGATTTCTGGCGATGTGCTTCCATGAAGAGTACAGCCAAGAGACCCCTATGGGGCAGTTAGACAGCTACACAGGGTCATAATGGATTGGAATTGACTTGAAGACACCTAACAGCAACTCACTGCATACTGGTGGCACCCTCCACCTCCACTTATACAACCAAAAATGTCTCTAGACATCGCCAAATGCTTGCTAGGGGCCAAAATCACTCACTGGTCTAGTGGGTGAGATAGAAGATTTAAAAGGATAGTGACCACAAATAAGCATATAATCACAATTACAGTAAGGATTATGGAGGAAAAGTTATACTAATATCTACCATACTTGGAAGCCAGGCACTGTGTATATGATTACAAATCCCTCTGACAATGGGGATTGGTATAAAAATACAATGCTGTATATAATAATCTCTATACAGCTCTGGTAGCGTAGTGGTTATGAATCGGGCTGCTAATCTCATGGTCAGCAGTTCAAAACTACCAGCTGTTCTGCGGGAGAAAGATGAGGCTTTCTGCTCCCGTAAAGATTTACAACCTCGGAAACCCTATGCAGGGTTGCTATGAGTCGGAACCGACTCCACAGCACATAAAAACATCAATAATGACAACATACACTTATATAATGAGCCATGGTGGCACGGTGGGTTAAGCATTAGGATGAAAACCAAAAGGTAGGTGGTTCAAACCCAGCAGTCACTCTGTGGGATAAAGACGAGGCTGTCTGCTTTCATAAGGATTTATAGCCTCGGAAACCTTAGAGAGTAATCTGCTCTGCGCTTCAGCATCACCCTGAGTCAGGAATGACTACCTGGCAGTGGGTAAGATATATATATATATATATATATATATATATATAT
>NW_006408921.1:652646-674568 GCF_000296735.1 Chrysochloris asiatica
CTGTATAGGGTTTCTAAGGAGCGGCTGGTGGGTTTGAACCACAGACCTTGTGGTCAGCAGTCCAATGTCTATCCTACAGAGCCATGTCCCAAGACCCAAGAGTCAGTGGAAGACAGAGCTGGGATTTGAGTCCTTGCCCTGAACTTAGAAAAGGGAATTTGAGCCTGATTTGTTATGTTTTCTATGAACAGGGAGGAGTCCTGATGTGGCACTGTGGGTTCATGCGCTGGACTGCAAAGTTGGTTTGAACTGCAAGATCCATGGTTCAAACTCACCAGCCCCTCCTCGGAAACTCTATACAAGGTCACCATGGATCGAAACCTACTCAATGGCACTTAATAACAACAACAACATAAACAGAAATGATAGTCCTGGTATGATGCTACAGAATAAGCACTGGACTGTTAACCACAGGTTGGTGGTTCAAGCCCACCAATCGCTCCTTAGAAACCCTATACAGGGTCACTATAAGTTGAAACTGACTGGACAGCACGTAACAACGACATAAACAGGGAGGGTCTGTGGTCACATGATCATCTGAACAGTCATCTTGGGCCCACTGTGGAGTTCAGCCACCACCTGCCACATTAGTCAAGCTGCAAACAGCACGCTGGGGGTGTCAGCGGGCAGAGTCATACTTGCCCTGGACTCCATGATAGCCAAGAATGCCTCCCCGCCAAGCATCAATGGACAGGTCTTTTTAAAAACTAGGGCAGGGAAGGAAAATGGCAGGCCCCAAGTACCCAGAGTATACCCATCGGGACCCCATATCCAAGGTGCCCACTGCTCAGCACCCAAGGGTACACAGAGAGAGAGAAACGATATGTCCTACAGTCAGTTCTGGATGTTTACAAAGAACACCATGAGGACAGTGGGACAGGATGGCACAGGCAACTTTGGAGATTCTCAGACATAGACAGGTTCCTGCCCTTCATCAATCCGCCTCACCCACTGCCTCAGTTCCCCCCTCTGTGAAATGGGGAGATAAGTGTATCTACTTTAATGAGCTGGTGTGAGGAGTCAGTGGCAATGCAGGTAAAATTCCTGGGAAGTGACTGGTATCACACAAAGCAGTTGTTCCAGTATCAATAAAGGAGCCAGGCTAAGACATTTCCTCTACCCACACGCCCTCCCTGCAGATGGAAAGTGAGTCTCAAGAAAAGAGAAGCAGGTCCAGAGGTGGAAAGTGCATCTCGGGGGCGGGGTGGGGGGGACATGGGTGATGATGTTGGGACGTGATCACTTCCCAAGGAGATAACTTACCTGCTTAGGTGGTGGTAGAAAGGTGGAAGGAAGAGGAAGAGAGGGTTACTATACTGGCAAATGAGCTCAGGCCAGCCGCTCCTCTCATGCAGAAGTTATTCTAGAACTTTCTCAGGTGCCAGCCTAGGGTCAATGAGCATTGGATCAATCCAGCCTTGGCAGGATATCCTTTGCTTCCTCCCTGACCTTTCCCCCTGCACCTGCTTCAGTAATGCCTTGAGCTGCAGCTGCAGCTCCTGCCTGCTGCTCTCCAAAGACACCAAGCACTTTCAAGCCTCAGTGCCTTTGCACATGCTGCTGTCTGTTTGGGATGCCTTCCCACAAATTACCTGCCACCTGGAACATGTCCCTGAAGGGCTCAAATGTGCTCCCACAGCAGTTTTTACCCATCTGTTGGTAATAATAGATTACCAACAGTTGTTGGTAAGAATAGATTAATAATAGCAGCAACTAATATGTACTTATTGCTAGCTAGAAGGCCCTGTGCTAAGTTTGTTACCCAGAGTCTCATCTTTTTGCTTGGGAGGAGTGACCCTTACCCATCAATACCCAGCTACAGAGTGACAGTTTCAGGACTCCGGTCTGTTCTATTACTGCTTCTCGCTGTCACCTCTTGAGATTGAAGTTTTTCTCACACTGTGTCCTCACTATCTGTCTTCAAGCCTGCCTCTCAGACCCCAAAGAGCGTGACCTCTGTGATCTACCTTGTTGTTTGTTAAGTGCCATTGAGTCACTCCTTACTCATAGTGACCCTGTATAGGATTTCCAAGGAGCTGCTGGTGAGTTTGAACCATGGACCTTGTGGTTCAAACCAACCTTGTGGTCCAGTGCTTTATCCCTCAATGCCTTCTTCATCTCAGAATCCCTTGCTAAATAAGCACAAGATTGAGAATGGAGAAAACATCTGTTGAAGGAATCAATGGATCCTGAAAAATGGCCGCCCGCTGAGGAAGACGAATTAGAGGCTCACAGACTCTGAGTGCTCAAATTCCCAGGTCAGAATCCCTGCCCTCTACAAGTTAAGAGACTTTCTCTGTCCTGGTAGCTGGGGCAAAAGAAGCAGGGTCTGACTGTCCCTGCCCCCCTACACACACACACACACACACACACACACACACACACACACGAGAAGGTGGGACCTATGAAGGCCCAGTGCAAAGGAGGAAATGACGATGATGACAAGAGTCATTTCCTGCATTCCTGCCCATACCAGGCCTAAGCTAAGCACATTTGATGCATTATCAACTCAAAGAATCACAACCCCATAAAGTAGGCATTCGTATTATTCCCATTTTACATATGGAAAAATGGGGCTCAGAGAAGGCAATTCAAATAAAGTCACAGCTTTTAAATACAGAGCTACAATTTGAGCTATGGCTTTCTGTAAGATACAGGCTTCCCCAAGCCTCCTTGAATCTATTCTTCAAGATGTACTAGGGGCAAAGAAGGGTGTTGTGGGTTCTGTCTGGAGAATACCGGCTGGGACCAAAGATCCAAAAAATGTTTTAGGTCCTGAGGAGGTGGGGTGTTCTTGGTAGTACCAGCGAAGCACGAGTACAGGTTTGTGCCTTCTACAGTCTGCAAAAACAGGTGGTTGCAGACTCTACTGGTAGAGAAAACTCACCCTGGGCCTGGGGCCTAAGTTTCCAAAGGGTTCAAATGGACTCTGCAGAAAGTTCCTGCCTCTGGTAAAGTTCCTGCAACAGCATCCTTTTTGGTCCTGTAAATCAGGTCACCACGCAGATTTAACAGTTAGATAGAACTGAACCTCCATCAATGACCAAAAAGTGAAGTCTGAGCATGCATGGGGTCCTGTTTGCAATGGCTTTCCAGGCTAGGGAAGATGCAGAGAGCAACAGGACATATGGAGCCTTGGCATGGGCCAAGGAGTGGCACTGTGTGTGCTGGAAGGAAGACAGTCCAGGGGCTGAGAAAAGCTGGGTCCTAGAGAGGAGCCAGCAAGCTTCAAAGGTGGTTGGACATTGTTGGGTAGACGCCAGGGGGCAGGAAGGTACAAAGTTGAAAGTCCCTCAGTGTAGTGGTTGATATCTTGTCCCCAGCATCCTAGGGTCTCCAACAGAGAAGATGGAGTTTGGATGGGGTGGGAGGTAAGGAGGTAGCAGTTTTGTATGGGAAGGCCCTGTGAGCAGGCAGGATGCTGAAAGGATTCACAGGCCCCCATTGGCCTCTGCAAGCTGGCTTTTTATGAAAGTGAAGGGAGGAGGATGTGGAAACTCCCCAGCCCCTGCAGAACTGCCCACCAGGGTTCTCACTGTTGCCCGGTCTAAAAGAGAAGACACCACCCCATTCAGACCCAAAACCAACAACCACCAATATTTAATTTACTTTGGGGAGTGCCTCCAGCTTGCTCTCCTGCACCAAGCACTTTACAAGAGCCTCTCCTGGCATCCTCCCTCCACTTGATTATTCGCCCCACTTCTTACATAAGGTAACTGAGGCCAGTGGTCTTGCACATGAGCAGGCTGAGCCTGGACGCTTTACTACCGGCTCAGGAGGAGGCCGCAGGAAATAGCGGGGCACAGGAAAGGCCCTGTGAGAAAAGACGCCCGGAGCCCTCCATAGAGGGCGATTCAGCAGCGGCACCTGGGGCCCCGGCCGCGGGGAGCTGGTGGGTGCCTCTGTCAGCAAGAACAGGGACCCATTATGTGGAATCCAATCACATGGGCGCGCAAACATCTCGGCTTTCGGTTCTCCGCCGCATCTCTCTCTCTGGGTTCCCCCAGCGGTCCGGAGCACTGGTTCCAGGCCTTGCGTGTCGCGGAAGCACAACGCTGGCTCCGGGGAAGACCAGGTTCAAAGCTTGGCTTACCTCAATTCTCTGCTAGGGATTGGGAGCTGCATTATTAGCAGCATCTACTGTGAAGCTGAGTCCAAGCTGCGGGCGGGGGGAAGTCCGCAGCAGAAAAGGAGGCGGGCAGCGAGCGCCCCTCCTCCCTTGCTCCCTACCAGAGTGGTCTAGTCGGCTCAACCAGGGCGCTTGGAGTGACCTTGGGGAAACCCCTTTCCACGATCTCTCCGGGGCCGGTTGCACAGCTTCGGTCCATCCCGGGCGCTCGGGGACGCTTCTCCCTGCGGGAGTGGAAGCTGGGAGCGCCAGGCACCCAACAGCCAGCGCACGGCGGCCCTTTAAAGAATCCAGGCGCATCTCTCCTGGGTTCCAACCACGCGAGGGGGGCCCGCGGTTACTGCCAGCCCGAATCCCACTGTGGAACCGAACTGCACCCGGTGGCGCCTGCCTTGGGGACCTTTCGCGCCCGGGCACAAGCGCTCCTTGCGCCCCAGCGCTGACTGCGGGGGCGAAGCACAGGGAAGGCGCCACCACGCGAGGGGGCGGCACCCCTATGCCAAGTCCGGGGATTGAGAGGGGGGCGGTGTTTGGTTTAACACTGTGCCCCTCTACAGACGGCAACACGGAAGTCTAGAACCGGACGAAGACCCCGCCTTCCCACCCCAAGATAAGGCCATGAAGGCCCGGGCCAAAAACCCGCCGATGCATCCCCAACCCCGGCCTCGTCATTGGAGCATGAGGCCCAGGAGAACGCCCCCAGCCTGTCCCGACTTCCGAATACGCACCCACTCCCCTAGCCCCCATTCACACCCGAGCAGCGAGCCCTTGGCCAAGACGCGCCCCCCATCCCACCCCACCCCATCCCTAATCAGGTTAGGGACGCCGGGAAGCCACCTCTGCGCGTCGGACCTGTCAAGCCGCAGAGCGCAGAAAGGGAGGCGGCGTCGCCTGGGAACTCTCACCCGCTCTCCAGAGCCCTGCCAAGGGCGCTCGGGGGTCCTGGCTCGGTCTGTCAGTTCGCCGGGAGCCGCAGCTGCCGGTGCGGATACAGAAGCCGGCTCAGCTATCCGCCAGTCTTCGCACCGCCCCTCGGCCCCTCCCCCGGGGTGGGGCCTGAGCTCGCAGGAGTGGGTGGACACGCTCCACCAGGTTCCCCCGGGTCCAGACCTCGAGCGATCACCGGGAAGAGAGCTAGGGTCTGGGCCCTCCCGGGCTAGGGCCCCTCCTTTGAAAAGCAGGAAGCAGAAGGGGGAGGGGACGGGACAAGGTTTCCGAATAGTTTTCCTTATGCCTTCAGTACCACCACTGTGCAAAGGGGAAGCCAAGGACGGTATTCTTGCTCCCATAACGTAAGGCCCAAAGAAGCGTCCCCAGAAGGGGACTCTACCCAAGACCACAAAGAATTAGTGCTAGGGCTCAGAATTCAAGTCTCCTATTTTGAGATCCCGCGAAGCCTGGCCCTGAAGGCTCCCGGGATGTCCAGGGCCCCAACCAGGTCTGGTCCTAGTACAGAGCTGTGGGGCCAGATGGAAGTATGGGGACCGTGTTCTGCGATGTAGACTCGCATTAT
This sequence comes from Chrysochloris asiatica, assembly GCF_000296735.1. NCBI lineage: Eukaryota > Metazoa > Chordata > Mammalia > Afrosoricida > Chrysochloridae > Chrysochloris > Chrysochloris asiatica. The sequence continues at coordinate 658,289 of NW_006408921.1, forward strand.
TTCCTCTTTCTGGAAAGAAGGGAGGTAAAGCAAAGGAGGAAGGAAGTGACCTTACCTCCACCAACGTCTGCTACCCCTTGAGACACGTGGAATCTAGACAGGGGCTATTTCCTGAGATTTTGTGATAAAAATAAAAAGCAAGACGCACACATTAGCGTCTATTGTTTAATAATCTTCTTACCCACACTGAAGACACCGGCACTTTCAGAACTAGGCTTTTTTGTTCAGGACGACGAACTTAATTATCTTTAATTTGCTGTTCAGAGGAGCCCCACTCCCACCTCCTGCTCCTTTGGAAGAGGAAAGAAACTTAAAAAAAAAAAAGGGGGGGGGGCGGGAAATCTGTCAAAAGCATTCTCTGGAATCTGTACTTGCTGAAGACCGGCCACAGAACAAAGGGCCTTGTTTTCTACAGCTTCCCAGCCTCTAGATTAGTGCCCTAGGCACCCCAGGGCTAGTCAGCTGGGGGCAGACAGAGCTTAAATCTAGGGTTTGGAGATGGTACCCAGTTAGCTCGGTTTCCAGCAACTCCTTTGAGACATTCTCTTGGGTTCTTACTCCTTAGCAATTTTCTTTTGAAGCCAACAGTGTAACCTGAGTTTAGAGATTTCCTGTTTGCCAAGGAAACACAGCTACCTTTCTTGGGGAAGTGAAAACCTGTGGAGTTGGGCTTGTTCCAGACCCTCAGGCTCCCAAGCCCCCCAGGTCCTCTGAAAGCCGCGCCCCCAAGCTTCCTCTCAGTTCATTAATAATCCAGTTGTGAATGACACTGTTTTTGTAGGAGCAATTAAAGAGCAGAGCAGGTGGGGAAGACTTAAAATGATGTTTAAAATAACCCAAGGGAATCATTGTTCTCTGTAGAATGTTTCCATTGATTTATAATGAAGAACTAACTGTGGGTTGGGAGGGTGAGAATTCATCTCGCCAAGTTAGTGTAGGTCTTTAAGCCTGTGCGCCTGAAATGAAGTCCTCAGGTGTGGGACTCCCAAATCCCCACCAACCTGGTCACACACCTCTGTGTTGGAGGTCAAAAATCCAACTATACTCTGAAGATAGTTGGAGGTCTCACATTTCCCAGTTTCAGAACTTACTACAAAGCTACACTAATCAAGAGAGTGTGGTACAGCCATAAAGATAGGCCTATGGAGCAATGAAATAAAAATGAGGACTCAGAAATGAACTCTTACATTTATGGTCAACTGGTTTTCAAGAAATGGTGCTGGGACAACTGGATAGTCACATACAAAAGAGTGACGTTAGAGGATATGCCTGCAAAATACCTCATAACATAGATGAATGTGGAAGATACTATGCTGCGTGGAATTAGTCAATTACAAAAGGATAAATATTGTAGGAGACTATTATTGTAAACTATACTATATGTGTAGCTTGGTGGTTACCAATTGGGCTGCGAACTGCAAGGTCAGCAGTTCGAAACTATCAGCTGTTCCGCAGGAGAAAGATGAGGCGATCTGCTCCCACAAAGATTTACAGCCTCAGAAACCCTGTACAGGGTCGCTGAGTTGGAACCAACTCCATGGCACATAACAACAACAACAATACTATATGTGTGGCACTGTGGGTTAATGTGCTGGACTGGTTTGAACCGCAAGGTCAACTTAAACAGCATGGTCAGCAGTTTGAGCTCATCTTGGAAATCCTATACAGCTTTCCTATGGGTTGGAACCAACTCAATGGCAATTAACATTATTGTAAAAAGTCAAGAAAAGGTTTTCATGCTAAAAGAAACATTCTCTAATGGTTACCAGGGTTGAGAGGGAAGAGAGAATGATTCATTGGCTAGAGCGTAGTGGGGAAGGCCATTAAAAAAAAAAAAAAAGGGTAGGAAAAACATAAATTTAACACGTGGATTCTGATTTTAAAGAACCACAATAAGAACTAAATAATAATTTATTAATTGCTTACTCATCGCTAGGCACTCACTAGCTCTTTATAGAAGATGAGCTCATTTGATTAAAAAAAATAATAAAGTTAGACCCCTATCTCATACCATATGCACAAATTAACTCAAAATGGAGCCGAGACTGAGCTGTAAGAGCTAAAACTATCGGAAGAAAACAGGCACAAATTTTTGTGACCTTGGATTAGGCGATGGTTTCTAAGCAAAAAACAAAAAGAACAGGAAAGTTTTAAAACTACTCATAGGTGCTGATGTTGTTGCTGAATAGGAAATATCTACAAGCCATATATCTGATAAAGGATTTGTATCTAGAATATGTAAAGAAGTCTTGTATCTCAACAGTAAAAGACAGAATGCTCCATTTTTAAGTAGGCAAAGGATTTTACCAGACTGTCCTCAAACAAGATTGACAAGTGGCACATGAAAAGATGCTTAATCTCATTGTTGTTGTTGTTAAGTACTGTGGAGTCATCTGACCCTGCACAGGGTTTCTGAGGCTGTAAATCTTTATGGGAGTAGAGAGCCTCATCTTTCTCCCGCCGAAGCCCTGGTAGTTTTGAACTGCTGACCTTGATGTTGGCAGCCCCACTTGTAGCCACTACACCACCAGAGCTCATTAGCCATCAGGGAAATGCAAATCAAGATAACAATGAGATTCCACTTTACATACACTTTGTTGTTGTTAGTGCCACTGGCTAGGATTGTTGTTGTTGTTATGTGCCATTGAGTCGGTTCCGACCCATAGCAACCCTGTATAGGGTTTCCGAGGGTGTAAATCTTTACGGGAGTAGAAAGCCTCATCTTTCTCCTGCGGTGCAGCTGGTAGTTTCGAACCACTGACCTTAAGGTTCGCAGCCTGATTTGTAACCAACGCATAGGACAAGGAAAGTTGGAAAGGAGATAAAGAAATTGGACTGCTCAGGCCTTGCTGGTGGAAATGTAAACAGGTGCAGCTGCTTTGGGAAACAGTCTGTCAGTTCCTCAAAATGTTGACCATATAGTTATCAAATGACCCAGCAATTTCTCTCCTTGATATATACCCAAGAGAAATAAAAACACATGTTCACACAAAAAAGTTGTACACAAATATTCTTAGAAAACATTATTCATAATAGCCACAAACTAGAAACAATCCAAATGTCCATCAACTGAGAAAGGATAAATAAAATGTGATATAACTATAAAATGGAATGTTGTTTGGCAATTATAAAAAGTGTTAATACATGCTACAACATGGATGAACTCTAAAAACATTAGGTTGTGTGAAAGAAGCAAGCCACCCAAGATCACATGTTCTGTGATTCTATATATGACATACCTAGAATGAGCAAATCTAGAGAGAAAGTAGATTAGTGGTTGCCTGCAAGTGGGGAGGAAGAGGTATTGGAAAGAATAGGTGACTGCCAAAGGATAAAAAAAAAAAAAAGAATTTCTTTTTGGGGTGTTGAAAGTATTCTAAAATGGAGTGTGGTGATGATTGCATAACTCTGAATATACCCAAAAATCATTGAATTGTATAATTTAAATGTGTGAATTGTAGGGTATGTGAATTTTATTTCAATAAAACTATTTACACATACACCATTAGCTATGTTGGGGGCTTGAAAGCTACATTAACTGTATCCTCTAAACCTTTCACCTGGCCCCAGGCAGGAAGATTTTTTCCTTTTTTGGGGGGTTGTATTAAGGAGACTGGGTGGCACAGTGGGTTAAGCATTGGGCTGCTAACTGAAAGGCTGCCAATTCAAACCCTGCTTCTAGGGAGAAAGATGACACATGCTGATTCCAGGAAGATTTATGGTTCCAAAGTCCTGTGGAACCATATACTGTATCCTAGAGGGTCGCTAAGAGTTGGGATCAACTCAATAGGGTTTTTTGTTGTTGTTGTTGTTTATCTGTTTATGGTCCATTAGACTTTAAGGTACAGACCAGGACCTATGGAAGTCCCAAGGGCTATGGGAAATGTTTGAGGACCTGAAAATGAAGGAATTGCCTCCAGCATAAAGAAATCTGAAGCCCAGCTACTACTACCACCAAGTACTCTGAAAGGGACCACATTAGAAGGTCCTGGATGGAGTCAGAGAAAATGTAGAGCAAAATTCAAAATCATAACAAAGATTGGTTACTGGTCAGAGACAGGAAGAACCTGAGACTGTGGCCTTTGGTCACCTGGAGGTCTGGAACTTAACTCACCCCAGGGGTTCCATTTTCAGCTGATTTGTTCCGTAAACCTTTGCGCGCGCGCGCGCGCGCGCACACACACACACACACACACACACATCTGAAAAATTGACTGTTATAAATATAGATTTAAATGCCTATATAGCTGTAGAGGACCCATCAACTTTGACTCAAGTGAACTCCTAGTTGCAGTCGATATAAGGCAGAATCTGAATGAACAATGTGTTTGCTATAATGTGAGGCAAGGTCTGAAGAAGAAGGTAAGCCTAAAGACATCCAAGCCTGTGATAAATGAGCTATAGTAATTCTAGCCTCAAAAGGGATTTATTTGAGAGGTTATTTAATCCAGTGGTTTTTAATTCCAGGTAGACCAGTGCTAAACTAACTTCATTTCTTCATTCATTCCTTCAACAGACTAGTGTCTGGCCTAGGGTAAGTCCTTGATAAGGAAGCTCCTGTCCCAATGCTTAAGTTGCTACTAAAGACAAGGAGCTCTGGTAGCGTAGTGGTTACGAATCAGGCTGCTAACCTGAAGGTCGGCAGTTCGAAACTACCAGCGGTTCAGCGGGAGAAAAATGAGGCGTTCTGCTCCCATAAAGATTTACAGCCTCGGAAACCCTGTACAGGGTCACTATGGGTCGGAACCGACTCCACGGCACATAACAACAACAAAGACAAAGACGCTGGCCCTAGGCCAGCCCCAACCAACGGAAGTGCAGGAAGTTCAGAAGGTGCAGTTCCCGGGGCTCAAGCACAAATTAACCACGTGGAAGAAAGGCATCCTGGGTAAAAACCCTGGCTCTGCCATTAACTCACTGGGCAGTCATTTCCTTTTCCAGGGTGTCAGTTTCCTGACCTGTGAAACTACGGTTGTACCATCCTTGAGTGTGTTGGTGTATGTTTTCCCATGTCCTTATGCTTTTGAAAGCGTAACCTTTCTTCTTCTTCCTTTGTGAGTGCCCCAAAGAACACAGTGGGAACTGTCTTGCCCACAGTGGGAGCTCTGTCCACAGTGTAGGCATTTTCCTTCTATCTGGTGCGCTCAGACCTGTGCTGCTGTGAGAATCGTGGGACTCAGCAGGGAGGGCGACTGGTTTTCAGTTTGGAGAGAAACCTCTTAATCTTGGCTATCTATTAGAATTTTTAAATTATTATTATTATTATTATTTTTGATGGCCAAACTCTAACCCAGACCATTTAAGTCAAACTATATGGAGGTGGAGCTCAAGTATTATTATTTAAAACACAAATCAAAAAAATTCCCCCAGACCAGTTAAGCGTACAATGGGCGTGAGGGTTAGGAGCAACCCTAATACTGTTTCCTAGGCCTGCCCCACGCATCCCTCCTTTTGATTCATTGTGGGGCGAGATAAAGCTTAGGGATATGCATTTTAACAGATTTTAAAAAAAACAGTATGTCTTCCCAAATGCCTTCACCTATCTTGGCAGCAACATCTCTTTCTTCTGTATTCCCTGCCTGGGTTTAAACAGGGCTTCCAAATTCCCAGCGTAGAACAATCACTTGTTGTTGTGAAGTGCCATCAAGTTGGTTCCGACCCATAATGACCCTGTATAGGGTTTCCAAGGAGCGGCTGGTGAGCTTGAACCACCGATTTTGCAGTTCAAACCAACTTTGCAGTCCGGCGCATTAACCCACAGCACCACACCAGAACAATCACTTGGAGGCACTTACTTAACGTGCAGATTCCATTTTTTAAATTACCAAGGAACTCTGGTAGCATAGTGGTTACGAGTCGGGCTGCTAACTTCAGGGTCAGCAATTCAAAACTACCAACTAATCCTCGGGAGAAAGATGAGGCTGTCTGCTCCTGTAAAGATTTACAGCCTCAGAAACTCTGTGCCAGGTTGTTACGAGTCAGAACCGACTCCACAGCACATAACAACAACATTATAATAATGGAATCCTGGTGTAATGCTGTAGGATGAGCACTGGACTGCTAACTGCAAGGTCACTCCTCAAACCCACCAGTTGCTCCTGGGAAACTCTATACAGGGTCTCTGTGAGTCAGAACTGACTTGAGGGCACATACAACAACAACAATATAATAATGGGTTAAGGAGGCAAAAAGGACCACTGATGGATGCTGAAGCTATTGGGGGAAAGTTGTTGTGTTAGGGGATAGTTACATGTTTCAAAACATCTTGTCATTGATTAGTTATTAATTTCAAAGGGAGAAAGGAGCCTTTGAAAGAGAGAGAGCCAGCCAAAGCGATTAGGCTCTGCTCAGTAAGAGTGGGACAAGCTGACATTGTGTGTCCCTGATGTGATGCAATAAGAAGTATGCCACATCTTCTATGTCATATTCTTGCCAAAAATACTTAACCTGATTTTAATCATGAGTAAAATTTAGACAAATCTAGAATGTGGGCCATTCCATAAGCCTGGACTTTTTTTCAAAATGTTAATATCATGGGGGATCTAAAAGTGGGGAGTTATTTAGATTTAAAAGGAACTAAAGGGACATAACAAATATACAATGTATGGGCCTGGAGTGGATCTTGGATTGAAAAAATAAAATAACAACTAGAAAAGAAATTTTGTGGACGACTGGGAATTTAAACTGCGTTGCTGAGTGTCATGGACTCAAAATGAATGGTCAGGTCTTTCTTCCTGGAAGCCAATGGTTGGTTCAAACTACCAACCTTTCTGTTAGCAGCTGAGGATATGAGAATTTAAATATTGCACTGGACCTTGAACCTCAAGATTGATAGTTCAAACCCACCAGCTCTTCCTAGGAAACTCTATACAGGGTCTCTGTGACTCAGACCAACTCAACGGCCCTTAACAACAACAAAGTATTGGTGACATTGCTGGAAAGATTCTTCTATATGGTAATGGTGCTGTGTTTATGCAAAAGAGGGTCCTTATCTTATTCTTCTAAGAGATGCTGGGGAAAAGATGAGAGAAAGAAAATATAAACGTGGCAAAATGAGAATAATTAGTGAGTCTGGATGAAGAGTTTTCATGTGTTCCTTGTATGATTCTTTCAATTTCCCTAAAGGTTTGAAATTTTTCAAAATAAAATGATTGGGTAAGTACAAATTCCTGAGCCTTCTCCCTGGAGATTCTGATCCAATAAGCCTGGGATGGGGAAGAGGAGAAATGAGGTATTGTGAGTTGGCTGCATCCCCCTATTGAAAGTCACAGCCCCTGTTTTGCTCCCTCCCTTTGTCTCGGTTTTCCTATTCATAAAATGAGGGTGATAAAAATACTGACCTCCTATGTTCATTGTGTGGAATAAGGGAGGGGAGGCATTTAGCACAGTGCCTGGAAGGTTATAAACAGTCAGCACAAGTTAGCTTTTATTATTAATCATCACACTAAAATGAATCCTTTTCTAAAAGGAACCTCTGTCCCCTGTTTTAAATTTTATTATCTCATGGCTTCCTTTGATGTTACTTGAAACTTTCAAATGCAGGTCCCAATCCATGATTTGAAATCACAGGAGTCCAAATGTGTTTTAAACTCAGAATCTTTTGGATTTTATAAATGTGCTCTGTCAGTGACTCTTATTCTTAGGTGGGCATCAGAATTACCAGGAAATGTGGTTAGACTACAACTGGCAGGACCCCACCCAGAGTTTGTGGATTCTGTATATTGGAGGTGGGGCCTGAGAACTTGCATTTCTAATAAGTGTCCAGAGGATGCTGATGTAACTGATCTGGCAGCCATCCCCTGAGGGGAGCAGCGCCCCATAGTCAAATATTAATATTTGTGCTATGAAATGATAAATACCATAAACATGCTTGCTGCTATTAAGTGCCATTGAACGGTTCCAACTCACAGCGACCTTGTAAAGGTTTCTGAGAAGCAACTGGTGGGTTTGAAGAATAACCTTGCAGTTAGAAGTCCATTGCTTATCCACAGAACCACCACAGCAGAACTCCATGAATACAGTACTTCACCATATTTATGGAGTTTAACTACTGAATGATCTTGTGTGAACTGATGGAAAAACTTTGTGTTCAAAGAATTTTGGGTTTTGGAAGAAAGATTATGGATTTGCAACTGAAATCTCAAGATGAAAAATGAAAGCATACAAAAAACAGTAATGGTGCAGTTTGCTTTTTGAAGCCACACACCATCAGGGATTGTGAATATTTGTGGAATTAATGAATGATTGAGAATAAGCTTCTCTTTAGGAAGAAGGGAGCAAAGATGTCACTTGAGGAGTAAGGTGCGCTTGACCAAGTCAGTGTTTTCCTGTGCACATGAAAGTTGGACTAGACCGTGGAAAAATAGATCCATTTGAGCTATGGTGTTGGAGAAGCATATTGAAAGTACCATGGATTGCCAGAAGAACAAACAAATCTGTATTTAAAGAAATACAGCCAGACTACTCCTTAGAAGTGAAGATGGTGAGACTTCATCTCATGTTCTTTGGACATGTGGTCAGGAGGAACCAGTCCCTAGAGAAGGACATCATGCTTAGTAAAGCCAAGGGTCAGTAAAAAAAAAGAGAAGATCCTCCCCCTCCAAAAAGATAGTTTGACACAGTGTCAGCAACAAAGGGCTCAAACATAACAACAAAGGTTGGCACAAGACTGGGCTATGTTTTATTATGTTGTTCATAGAGCCGCTATGAGGCGGGAGACTCCATGGCAACTAACAAGAAAGAAAACAGTGGACCTTGCATTGTTTCTGTTGGCCACCAGGTGACGGCATCCATTTTCTGGCAAGGTGAGGAAGGCATTTTTATATAAAAGAGAAAGCCAGGCTGGTGGTAGCTGCTCTTGGAAAGAGCCTTTGAGTGTTATTTCTGTATAACAAACCCACTGCTGTAGAGTCGATTCCAACACATAGTGACCACATAGACAGAGTAGAACTGCTCCATAGTGTTTCTGAAGTAGACAACCTCACATTTCACTCACGGAATGACTGGTGTTTCTTGAACAGTCAGTGTGACAAACCACCCCAAACTTAGTGGTGTAAATAACCACTTTATCATGCTCACGAGGTCTGTGGATCTGGAATTTGGAAAGGGCTCAGCAGGGAGAGCTTGTCTCCATTTCACAACGTCTGGGACATCAGCTGGAATAGACACGATGACTGTGGAGTGACACGGAAGCGTCGTCACTCATACGTCTAGCAACTGATGCTAGCTATCAGCCAGAACACCTACTTGTGTTCTCTCTGTGTGGACAAGTTTGGGCTTCCTCACAGCATGGTAACTGGGCTCAAGTCTGAATATTTCCACCCAGTGTCAGATGGGAAGGGCATAGACCACCCGGTGGTGGGAGGGATGTCAAGGTTACATTGTAAGAAGAGCATGTGGGATGGAGGATGTTGCTGTGACCATCTTTGGAAAATTTAGTCTGCCATGCTGTCCCTCTTCTACTGCCCCCTACACTCCAGATGGCAATGAGCACACAACACTCCTTTCTACCTCGATGCCTTTGAACACACCATTCCCTCTGCTAGGGTGCCGTCTGCTGATCCTCTTGTCCAGAGAGCACGCTTCTTCAGAGCAGCCCTGAACTCTGTCCACAGTCATCATCGCCAATCATTCTCTTTATCACTTTTGTTACACTGTGAATTACTGTCACTGCCGTTTATGGACCACTTAGCAGGTGACAGGCTGAGCTCTTCTGATCTCATTTCATTCCAATACAACTCTGTGAAATTTACTAGCTCAGGATAATGGAGCAAGTACATGTCAGTGAGAAACGGAAAAGCAGGTTGGTATGAGTCCAAAGCCTGTGTTTGTTACCTCTAGCCATGCAGGTACGGTAGGTCTGGCATTGGTTAGTCACCTTCTTCTGTGCTGCCCCAGCACCTAGTTCAATCCTCTTATGAAAACACCCTCCCGCCAATAATAATTCAGACTGTACTGACTCTGGTCCCATCTGCCTGTTTGACTGCTGCTCCAGGAAATGTCTCATAGGAGTTTATCAACAGCCTAAGGGCCAGGCACGTCTACTTTTCAGGATTCTTACATGAATGGCTCCCAATGAACCACACCTCCTGATACCATCCATGCCTTTGTGTATAGTCCTCAGCACAGTGACTTGGGGCAGTGATATCCGTAGCTTGAGAGCTGAAATCGGCTCTCTTGAGATGTGGCCAGCTAATGAGCAAAACTAGAGGAGACTCCTGGAAGATGAAGGACCTCGTGGAGGCCTCAGACCAGAGGCTTTCCTGGATCTGGCAGGGTGGAGGATGTTCTCGGATTTGGGTATGGAGCTGAATTTCCCATGATCATATGTTATTGTGCATATGTTTAGTCTTGTTTTTACTAGCCAGTGTTTTTGTCCTAGATTTTTTTTTCTTAATTCATCTCCCAATCTCCAGGAGTTGCCTTCCTTTGCCCAAGTTTATACAACATGTGAGTGGGAGACGCAGAATTTCAGAACACACCTATTTAGAAAGCTGTTGTTAGGTGCCATTGAGTCAGTTCCAACTCATAGCGACCCTATGCACAATGGAACCAAACCAGTCCTGGGCCATCCTCACAATTGTTAGTCTCAAGCCTAACATTAATATAATAATAATATAATTTTGCTTTCTTGCTATGATCAAGGACATTATAGGTTTACCATCTATTCTTTTTTTATATTTTTCATGATAACACACTAGTCTTCAATTTTTTATTTTTCTCTTTACATTAAATGCCCTTATTATGTTACTTATTTTTGGTACATTTTTGGTTCTATTGATATCCTATTATATTGTTTCTCTGGTTCTTGTATTCTAGATGTACAGTGTTGTTTTATGTTTGTAGCAGGTAGAAGGAAGAGGGGCCCCTGGGGTCCAGTCTCAAATGACTGCTTGGTCATAGAAGTAATAAGAAAGCTTCTCAAGGTTGTTGAATGCAACATCAATCAAGAAACACCAATATAAGAAAATTATGTTGTCATATAACATTAACAAACAATTAGAAAATGTCCCTTCTTACTAATTAAATACTGTAAAAGGCATAAGGTGTTCAGGGAAAAATCTGCATAATGCCTTCATGGAGAAAATGGTAAAGTTGTGATATAAAACATTAAAGAGGACTTTAACAAAATCAAGAGCATACACACCAAATAAAGAACATATACAAAGTCCATATGAAAAACTTGAAATGTCACTTTATCAAAGTAAGCAAAGGACCTGAATGGAAATTTCTCAAAAGAAGCATAAAAACAGAAATCAAAGAAGTATTCACTAAAACCATTGTTGTTGTTGTAGAGTGCAGTCGAATCAGTTCCAACTCATAGTGACTCTGTATAGGGTTTCCAAGGAGCAGCTGGTGAGCTTGAACTGCTGACCTTGCAGTTCAAACTGCTTTGCAGTCTAGTGCATTAACCCATAACGCCACACTAAAACCATAGTGAAATATAACTCACTGATTATAAGAGAAATATTTCAGAACTCATGAATATGCAGAATTGGTTAAAGTATGGCCCCTTTAAATAGCTGGACACCTTCAGTGGGGAGTGTAAACTGGTATCATTTTTGGACAGCAATATGACAATATTGGAGTCCCGGTGTGGCACTGTTGGTCAATGCGCCAGACTGCAAAGTTTGTTTGAACCTCAAGGTTGGTGGTTTAAGCTAACCAGCTGCTCTAGGAGTTGGAACCAACACGACGGCACTTAACAACAACAACAACATGACAACATTGGCTAACACTTTAAAAATCCTTTGGTTCAGGAATTTCAATTACATGTATGCTTCAAAAAGTTCATGGAGAAATGGAATGAAAAGATAATGGGATTTTCCCCATGACTTTTTGAAGCCCCCTCCTATGTGCAAAGTCATATGCACAAGGACATTTATTGCAGCACTGTCTGTAACAGAAAAAATCTGGAAACAGATTTATTCAAATGCCATTCAAAGGTGGATTGATCGAACAAACAATGGCCTGGAACATAATGGAATACAATTCAAAATTTTTAATAAATGAGTTACTTCCCAAGAAATGTGGAGAAAATAATAAAACATCAAAGTCTCTTTATGACAAGCAGCCCAGAATAAAGGGAAAAGTGCATCTCATTTTTGGCTAGAAGATTCAAAAAAGAGAGTGTGTCATTCTCTCTCTTTTCATCTATAATTTTAATGGAATGTAAATCATTTTATCAACAGGGTTGGTACTTGGCAAACTGATTCCAAAGATCATACAGGAAAATCAAGACAAGTTCTGAAAAAGGAAGAGTAAACTCTGCCAGATATTAAAGTATATTATAAAGTGAAAGGAATAAATAGTTCAATATGAAGTCATGGATAGACAGAGAGATGAATGGAGCAGACAAGTCTGGAAGTTGACCAAAAGAGATCAGGTCACTTAATCAATAATAAAGGTGGCATTTAAATCAGTGGGTAAAGATAGATTGTTCAATAAATATTGTTGGTACAACTGGAGAGTCATCTGAAAAGTAATTCAGCTGGAACTCTACCACAGATCTGTGCCAATTTAAAATAAACTCCAACTGGACATATAAATTGTGGAACAAGCATGCAATGAAATACTATACAGCAATAAAAATGAAAGAACCACACTGTGTGCACCATGGATGAATCTTCAAAACAATATTTAGGGATGTATAACTAAGTAGTATTATGGATTGAATTTTGTACTCCAAAATTGTGAGTTGTAAATCCTAACTCCAGTAACAATTGTAATCCCACTTTGGGATTGGGTTTTCTATATTACATTAATGAGGCCATATCAGTGTAAGGTGTATCTTAAATATAATCACCTTTGAGATATCTAAAGGTTTTTTAAAGGCAGAGTAATCACAGAAGCTTGCAAGCAGGATAGAGGGAAGAGAGATACCATGGGAGCTAGCTCAGGAACCCAGTAACACGGGGCTAGAAAAGCTGAGACAAGGATTCCCCCACCCTCACCCCAAAGTGGACAGAGAGGGCTTTCCCATGGAGCCAGTTCCTGAATGTGAACTTCTAGCCTCCTAACTGTGAGGAAATAAATTTCTGTTCATCAAAGTCACCCTGTTGGTATTAAATACACTGTTGGTATTTCTATAACAGCAGCTATAGAGATCTAGGACGGGTGGTAGAACTATGAAGAATACATTTAAGAAGTCAGAATGTTGTTGTTATTGTACCCTGTTGAGTTGATTTCAACACTTAGTGGCTGGGTGGGTTTGAACTGTTGACCATGCTGTTAGCAGTCCAGTGCTTATCCTACACCAGGACCCCAAAGTCCGGATATTGGTTACTATATTGGAGTTGAGCAAGGGGATTTTGGTCAGGAAAAGACATATGGGGGGCTTCTGGAATGGCTACAATCTTCTAATTCTTGATCAGAATTGATGCCATTCTTAGAAGTTGTTAGTTTGTGTGTTTTTTAAAATAATTTTATAATAAATAATTAACATACATTTATGTTAATTATGTTTCTTTTAAACAATAAAAATTTTTTTTCACTTCTCAGGATAAGACTCTCTAAAAGAATGACATAAAGCTCTAAAGAACTTTAAACAATATTTCTTAAGTCCATAAGAAAACATCAATATGGAAAAAACACTTTAACTAAGTCAAAAGATAAACGTCCCTCATGGGAAAATGCAATTCTTATCACATTTCTTAATATAAAAGAGCAAAGGGCTAGAGGGTGGTTTTTCAGAGCCTCATGAATGTGTTAGCCATTAAAAAGAGTGCAAAAACAAAGCAAAGATGTAGATGTTGTGTTTTGAGATCGAGTGCCCTCTAAGATGCACAGCTACATTGGGTAAGGTATGCAAAAGGTAGCTATACAAGTCAGTTACATGTGTGGGCACCCCCATGGTGTTGGTCATCATGTCTGTGACAGCTATGTAACACACACAAAAATCAGAAAGAAGCATTCCATATACACTGATGTTGAACGATGCCCAAAACAAATTGCTGATAAGAAACAAAAGAAGCAGAGACAAGAGTGTTGTTACTTAAAAAAAAAATTTTTAACAGAAAATCTCAAACACATACAAAAGTATGTTGCTATTAATGGCTGTCGAGTTGGTTCCGATTTATAGTGGCCCTGTATAGGGTTTCTGAGGAGCAACTGAGGAATGACCTGCGGGTTTTAATTGTCCACCTTGTGGTTCCACAGTGCCACATCAGAAGTTCATACAATAGTGTAGAGAATTATAATGAATCCTTATATGCCTTCCTAGGAGCTCTGGTGACACTGTGGGTTAAGCACTGAGCTGCTAACCTCAGAGTCGGTGTTCAAACCCACCATCACTCCTTGGAAGAAAGATGAAACTGTTTGCTCCTGTAAAGATCTACAGCCTCAGAAACCCTACAGAGAGTCAGTAGTATTATTAACTCGATGGTAGTGGGTTTCATTTTTTTTTGGTTTTTACTTTATTGTGAATTGAGTGAAGGTTTATTACATAGATCATCAGTTTTACATTTAAAAAGTACGGAGCGCTTCACAATTTTTGTGTTATTCTTGCACAGGGCCCGAGCTAATTTTCTGTGTATTGTTCCAATTTTAATATGTGTGCTGCCAAAGCGAGCACTAAGCTTTGGGTTTTATAGACCTTCCTATATTCAGTGGTAATTGGCATAGGACCAGCTTTGCTTCATCTACACACACCCCTCCCCTCCCACCACACTTGATTCTTTTGGAGCAAACCCCAGATATAGCATTTCATCTGTAAATATTTCAGCAAATATCTCTCTAAAATCATCTCATTCTCTCTCTTTCTTTTTATAACCACAAAATCACAATCACATCTTTTTAAACAACCTATCAATCTTTTTAGAAGAAAATACCACATGTTTAAAAACCTAGCTTTTAACAATGAAGTAGCTGATGATAACAAAATCACAAGTAGCAAGAAAATAAAGAAACAGGCTTTCCTGAAAGTTAGAAACTTTTGTTCATCAAAAGACTTTATCTTCAATGACTGGATGATCAGAGCTCAACTAGAAGAAGAAAGAAGAGGAAAAAAAGAGTAATCTGATACAATTTGATGAACTTGACCTACACTTGTAGATGCAGTAGCTCAAAAGAGGGAACAAATCTTTACAGCGAGGATCATTCCCACCCCCTCCATACACAGAGTAGACAGGGATGGGCAACTTGCAAATTGGCTACCCAAAGTGGGGGTGGGGGGCTATAAAGGCAAGAAGTGACTGGCTTACAAGCTTTCAAGAGGGAGCCTAGATTCAGAGGGCATGGAGGAAGGTAGAATCTCCACTAAGTAGTATCTAATTTGTCTAGGCGGGGCTGATGAAATGAAATGCGGATGGGTCTTTTGTAATACAATAGTGAATAATTGTTATTAGGACTGCTTGTGAGGGTTGGAAATGTAAGGGTAGATGTTTTGTAGCAAGGAGGGGAGTGATTAACTTTTCAGTCTAGGAGCGGAGGTCCCTGAGACCATCAAGAGAGAAGAGCGGAGAGCGGGACCCTACCCAGAGAAGCAGTGATGCCTAAGATGGAAGCAGAGATGATGTGGAGAGATGGAGCAGCTGGGGACTTTAGACACAGAGACAGAGAGGGGCTGTGTGTTGACAACCAGGGGGCAGACTTGTAGAGTACACTCTTTGGTTGGTTGATGATGCATGGAGGGGATTGAGCCATGGCAATGAAACGATATATGATAGGATGAATGTAAAACGAATGTTTGTTCTCCCATGTAAACTATCACATAATTTACAATAAAACATTAAAAAAAAAAATCCTGACTCTAATAGGATTTGAGATATGATTATTTTCACAAGGAATAAATTGCAAGCAAAAAAAAAAAGACTTTATCAAGGGGAAGTGGGGGTAAAACAGCAATGAAGTTATGAGCTAAGTCTGACCACATTCAATAGATTTCTGTCAACCTGGATTGAGACCTGGTTGGCCAGCAGTATGGCAAGACCTGAGGACTCCTGGAAACATGGCCACAGAGGACTAGAGCAGAGAGTGAAGCATCCAGCTAATATCAAGTGAGGGGAGATGCACAAGAACACCCATACTTGTAGATAGTACACATTTGACCTGGCTTCAATGGCTAGATGATCAGAACTTGACTAGAGGAAGAAAGAGAAAAGAATAATCGGCTACATAGTGGGACAGAGGTAAATAGTGATGCATACTCAACCTTGGAACAACAGGGCTCTGGGATACAGGGATCTAGGTATAGCTTGAAGAGGGTAAATAATAGTAAAATCCTTGACTGCCTTATGAATATTAGTTTCCCTTGCCTACTATTGTAAAATAGACACTTGAGT
>NW_006408921.1:680235-687734 GCF_000296735.1 Chrysochloris asiatica
ATCAATGTAATGAAACAAGTTATATGAATGGTTGAATGTGAAACTGATGATGTGCCCTGTAAACTTTCACTCAATCCACAATAAAAACCTTAAATTTGAAAAAAAAAGAAAAAGTAATCAGCTACAAATTGATGAACTTGACCTATATTTAGGGATGTAGTAGCTCAGAGAGGGAACAAATCTTTACAGTGAGGATCATCCCCACCCCCTCGGTACACAGGGTTGACAGGGAAGGGCAACTTAGACATTGACTACCCAAAATGGAGGTGGGAGCTACAAAGGCACTAAGTGACTGATTTACAAGCTTTCAAAAGGGAGCCTAGTTTCAGAGGGTGCGGGGGAAGATAGACTCTCCACTGAGTAGTTTCCAACCTGTCTGGACAGGGCTTGGAAAGGAGATGGGGATAAGACTCTTGTGTTACAATAGTGAATAATTGCTATCAGGACTGATTGTGAGGGTTGGAAATGTAAAGGTAGACGTTTTGCAGCAAACGGAGGGGAGTGGTTGATCTTGCAATCCTGGAGTGGAGGACCCTGGAACCATCAAGGGAGAAGAGTAGTGTGCGAGACCCTATCCAGAGAAACAGTAATGCCAGAGATGGAGGCAGATTTGATGATGTGGAGATATGGAGTGGCTGGGAATTCTGGACTCTGGGAGGGAGAGGGACTGTGTGCTAACAGCTGGGCAGGCTTGCAGGGTGTACCCTTTGGTTGTTTGAATGGTTATATATTCCTGAGTGCTTCGGTGTACATTCCCTCCCCCCACACCCACACAAAAAACACAGGGAATGGAAGCAAATGCTGTTGAATGATGATGCATGGAAGGAGATTGTAATCATTGCAATGAAGGGATGGTATAAGGCTGATGTTCTCCCATGTAAACTATCACTCAATTCACAATAAAAATGTTAAAAAAAAAAAAAAAGACCATCAAAAATGTGAAAAGGCAAGCTACAGACTTGAGAAGATCTTCAGAAACCAGAGCTCCCCTAAGAATCTAATAACCCAAATGCAATGAAACCTGTCGGAGCCTAAGCTTTTTGCCTTTGACAGGGTGCAGTCTTACCACTGTTCTATTGCTCAGTTCAGTGGGAAAGAGTTTATGTTTCCATCTCTGACAGGTTTTTGCCCTTGCCCGGGTTCCAGCTTTCCCAGGTTTTTACAGAGGCAATTCCTGAGTTACAAATCTATGACTTAGGGACAACTCATTTGCCCTTTTGTTGTTGTTATTGCTGTGGAATCATTCCGACCCACAGCGACTCTGTGTAAGGTTTCCAAGGAGTGGCTGGTGAGCTTGTTTGCCCTTTAATGTTATGTAAATTTGACCTTTCTTTAAAATCCTTGAACCAACCCTTACTCAACAAATTCTTCATCATAAAAACCGTTACTTGCTGCACTTGTAGTTTTTTAAATCATTGAAAAATCTTTAAGGCTTTTCTTGCACTAAAACATAGGTGAGGAACATCTGGCCCAAGGGCCACATTGTTGTTGTTAGGTGTCATCAAGTTGGTACTGACTCATAGCAACCTGTGCACAACAGAATGAAATACTGCCAGGTCCTGGGCCAACTTCACAATTGTCATGCTTGAGCCCACTGATGTTGCCACTTGGCCAATCCATCTCGCTGGGGGAGCTTCCTCTTTTTCTCTGACCCTCCACCTTACCAAACATGATATCTTTCTCCAGTGACTGGTCCCTGACAATATGTCTGAAGTATGAGAGACAAAGCCTGGCCATCCCGGCCTCCAAGGAACACCAACACAGATCTGTTGGCTCTTTTGGTAGCCCATGGTACTTTCAATATTCTCCTTCAACACCATAACTCAAATGCATCAATTCTTCTATGGTCTTCCTTATTCACTGTCCAGCTTTCACATGCATATGAGGTTATTGAAAATACCATGGCTTGGGGCAGGAGCACCTTAGTCCTCAAGCTGACATCTTTGCTCTTCAACACTTTAAAAAGGTCTTGTGCAGCAAATTTGCCTAATGCAATATGTCGTTTGAATTCTTCTTGACTGCTGCTTCCATGAGTGTTGATGATTGATCCAAGAAGAATGAAGTCCTTGACAACTTCAGTCTTTTCTCCATTGATAAGAATGTTTTTTGTTTTCTTTACATTGAGATGCAATCCACACTGAAGGCTATGCTCTTTGATCTTCATCAGTAAGTATTTTCAGTCCTCTTCACTTTCAGCAAGCAAGGTTGTATCATCTGCATATCGCAGGTTGTTAATGAGTCTTCCTCCAATCCTGATACCACGTTTTTCTTCATAGAACCAAGCTTCTCGGATTATGCGCTCAGCATACAGGTTGAATAAGTATGTTGATAGAATACAATACTGACACACACCTTTCCTAACTTTAAACTATTAGGTGTTCACTTGTTCTGCTCCAACAACTGCCTCTTAGTCCATGTACAGATTCCTCATGAGCACAATTAAGTGTTCTGGAACACTCATACTTTGCAATGTTGTTCATTGCTTGTCATGATCCACACAATCAAAAGCCTTTGCATAGTCAATAAAGCACAGGTAAACATCTTTCTGGGATTCTCTGCTTTCAGCCAAGATCTATCGGACATCAGCAATGATATCTCTTGTTAGACGAAGGCCTGTGAAATCATTTGGTCTGGCCCTGCCAAGGCAACCACAGTTCCAGCCATCACATTGTTGTTAAGTGCCATCAAGTCGATTCCAATTCATAACAACCCTGGATAGGGCTTCCAGGAGCAGCTGGTGAGTTTGAGCTGCCGACTTGATGTTTCTCAGTCCAAATGTTTGACCAAATATGTTGTTGTTAAGTGTCCTCAAGTCAGTTCTGACTCAGTGATCCTGTATAGGATTTCCGAGGAGCAGCTGGCAAGTTTGAACCGCCGACCTTGTGGTTCAAACCAACCTTGAGGTCGAGTGCTTATCCTATGGCACCATACCAGGACTTCTTAACCAAATATAGCAAGCTAATTTTTAAGTTAATAATTTTGTATGTCCGATAAACGATGTTATAAATTTTGGCAGAAAAAAGGTTCCTCGCCCCTGCTCTAAGGAGTCCTGGTGTGGCACTGTGAGTCAATGTGCCAGACTGCAAAGCTGTTTAAACTGCAAGTTTGGTGGCTCAAGCTCAGCAGCTGCACCCCGGAAATCCTATACAGGGTCGCTATGGGTTGGAACTGACTTGATGGCACTTAACAACAACAACCCCTACTCTAAACTTAAGAACTGTATTCCACCTATTCTGACTTGCATACAAATTTGATTGACGGATCTGAAAGACACACTTAAAAATAAATTTCATTCATAACCTGGGGATTGCCTGTATATAAAAAATTAGATAGCAAAAGATAAATAATCCAATCATAAAATGAGCAAAGGACTTGAATGGACACTTAAATGGTCAACAAATACATGAAAAAAGCTCAGCATCATTAGCCATCAGAGACTGTAAATCTGAACCACCATGTTACTCCCACTAGGCTGGACTCCTGGTGTGCTGCTATAGAATCAGCACTGGGCTGTGAACCACAAGGTCAGTAGTTCACACCCACCAGTTACACCTTGGAAACCCTGTACATGGTTGCTATGAGTCAGAACTGACTTCAAAAACGATACCTAAAAGTATCCCTAGTGGCACTGAGGCTCAAAAGCTGCTAAATGTAAGTTGACAATTCGAGCCCTTTATTGCAGCCACTGTGTCACTCCATCTCCTTGGGGATCTTCCTCGTTTTCATTGCCCTTTCGCTTAACCAAGGATGATATCCCTCTCTAGAGACTAGTCCTTCTTCAGGGACTGGTCCTGCTTAATAACATATCCAAAGTACCAGAGATAAAGTCTCACCATCTACACTTCCAAGGAGCAATAGGCCACACTTCTTCCAAAACTAATTTGTTCTTTCTTCAGGCAGTCTATGGTATATTCAGTACTCTTCACCAACACCATAATTTGTTGGGGTCCTGCCTCGACATAGGAGTTCGGTTCACGAAGTAGGGAGATCTGGCGGCGACGAGAGAGACAAAGAGACACCCTGAAACTAGAGTGGATGCAAAACTGGCGGGCAGACCCTGGACTACAGGCATCTGGCCCCTGCAGGCAGTAAAGCACAGCCCTGCAAACCGTAATGCATGCAGGCTTCAGTCTGCCCCCCTTTTTATTTCAGGGAGGGACTTTACACAAAGGAAGAAGGGGATTATTAAGACAGGGTACAGAAATGAAATGTGATTAATCATTCAAAACAGGACACAATGATTTACAAGAACAAATTCTAAAACATACATCGCAAATTGTCTTGATAATCTAACATCCTTAATTTTCCAGAAATTCAAGCAAATTGTTATAAATTACTTTTTAGGTTCGAATCCCAAGGCAGAAACTCGAGGTATCTCCAGGCTAATTAACATAGCTATAGCACCTAATCTTCAATGGGTAAAGGTGAGAAAAGGATTCAAAAGGTCTGGGAGGAGTCCAACTGTTTCAGCTACCTGGCCTAGGCTTGTAGGAGGAAGAAGGACGCCTAGGTTAATGGTTTGCACCTGGGGACGATTAGAAGAGCTGACACTATTATTCCTTGAACAATACCCCAGAATTTGCCAATCTACTTTGAGTGAATTCCTTGGGCAGACTGTCTCCAGAGCCCCCTTGCAAACTTGCCTTTGGAACTTTTTACAGCCTCAGCTTTAGGAGGGGCTTTTGTTTTAATATTTGTCCATGGGTATCAAGGGCTCATGTATTAAGTTAATATCAAACATAACTGAATAATTTGATAAAGAACAGTTTTGCCATGCTTGCCAGGTGGCCAGAGTTTGTTCCTCAGAGAGATTTGTTCCCAGAACCTTACGCACTGCCAACACAATGGAGACATTAAGAGAGGCACATAAGAAACCATTTTCTCAGAAGCTACAATTACTGGAGTTTGAAGCATAGAATGAGTAATAGGACCAAAGAAAATTATACAGAACTAGCCCAACAGTGAGTTCGTAAAAGCCAATGAACCTGGGACGTCCGGAGGTCACTTCCTTGGGCCCTCAGGGTCCCTGACTAGCCATCTTGAGTGGGGCCATCATGTAGGATTTTCGTCCATGACATAGGACCTCAATATCTCAGTGATTGCGGTCTCCAACAACAATTCAAATGCATTAGTTTTTCTCTAGTCTTCCTTATACACTGTTTAGCTTATGCATGCATATGAAACAACTGAAAATACCATGGCTTGGGTCAGGCTCACCTTAGTCCTCAAAGTGACAACTTTGCACTTTAACACTTTAAATAATTTTTATGCCTAATGCAAATTTGATTTTTCAACTGCTACTTCCATTGAGTGTTGATTGTGGATCCAAGTAAAATGAAGTTTTTGACAACTTCAATCTTTTCTCCATTTACCATGATGTTATTTATTAGTCTAGTTGTGAGTATTTTTATTTTCTGTACATTGATGTGCAATCCATATTGAAGACTGTGGTCTTTGATTTTCACTGAGTATTTCAAGTCTTCTTTGCTTCTCAAAATCAAAGTTGTGCCAGCTGCATATCAGATTGTCAATGAGTCTTCCTCAAATCCTGATGCCACGTTCTTCATACAATCCAGTTTCTCAGATTATTTGCTCAGCATACAGATTGAATGAGTATGGTGAAAGAATACAGCCCTGACACACACCTTAGTTTATTTTAAACCATTCAGTATTCTCTTAATCTGTCAAATGATTGCTTCTTAGTCTAATGGCAGGCTCCTCAGGAGCACAAAAGTGTTCTGGAATACCCAATCTTCTCAATGTTAACCATAGTTTATTATGATCCACATAGTTGAATGCCTTTTCATAGTCAATAAAGCACAGGTAAACATCTTTCTGGTATGCTCTGCTTTCACCCAAGATCCATCTGACATCAGCAATGATGTCCTTGGTTCCATGTCCTCTTCTGAAACCAGTTTGAATTTCTGGTAGCTCCCTGTTAATGTACTACTGCAACCAGTTTTGAATTATCTTCAGCAAAATTTTACCTGCATGTAATATTAATGATATTGTTCAAGGATTTCCATACAATTAAAAGCCTTTGCATAGTCAATAAAGCACAGGTAAACATCTTTCTGGTATTCTTTACTTTCAGCCAAGATCCATATGATGTCAACAATGATATCCCTCATTCCTCATCCTCTTCTGAATCCAGTTTGAACTTTTAGAAGTTCTCTGTCAATGTATGGTTGCAGCTGTTTTTTATTATCTTTAGCAAAATTTTTCTTGCATGGGACATCAATAATATTGTCCAATGATTTCTGCATTCAGTTATGTCACCTCTCTTTGGAATGGGCACAAATACAGATCTCTTCCAGTTACTTGGCCAGGTAGTTGTCTTCCAAATTTCTTAGCATTGATGAGTGAGTGCCTCCAGTAGTACATCAGTTTGCTAAAAGATTTCAATTTGTATTCCATCAATTTCTGGTGCCTTGTTCTTTGCCAGTGCCTTCAATACATCTTGGACTTCAGTGTCATTGGCTCTTGATCATATGCTACCTCTTGAAATGGTGGAACAACAACCATTTCATTTTGGTACAGTGACTCTGTGCATTCCTTCCATATTCTTTTGATGTTTTCCGCATCATTCAATATTTTGTCCAGAGAATCCTTCAATACTGCAAGTTGAGGCTTGAAGTTTTTCTTCAGTTCCTTCTGCTTGAGATATGCTGTGTGTGTTCTGTTGGAGACTGCAATCACTGAGATGTTGAGGCCCTGTGTCATGGACGAAAATCCTACACGATGGCCCCACTCAAGATGGCTAGCCAGGGACCCTGAGAGCCCAAGGAAGTGACCTCTGGACGTCCCAGGCTCATTGGCTTTTATGAACTCACTGTTGGGCTAGTTCTGTATAATTTTCTTTGGTCCTATTATTCATTCTATGCTTCGAACTCCAGTAATTGTAGCTTCTGAGAAAATGGTTTCTTATGTGCCTCTCTTGATGTCTCCACTGTGTTGGCAGTGCGTAAGGTCCTGGGAACAAATCTCTCTGAGGAACAAACTCTGGCCACCTGGCAAGCATGGCAAAACTGTTCTTTATCAAATTATTCAGTTATGTTTGATATTAACTTAATACATGAGCCCTTGATACCCATGGACAAATATTAAAACAAAAGCCCCTCCTAAAGCTGAGGCTGTAAAAAGTTCCAAAGGCAAGTTTGCTGGGAGACTCTGGAGACAGTCTTCTCAGGGTATTTACTCAAAGTAGATTGGCGACTTCCAGGGTATTGTTCAAGGAATAATAGTGTTGGCCGCCTCAGACTGTCCCCAGGTGCAAACCATTAACCTAGGCGTCCTTCTTCCTCCTGCAAGCCTAGGCCAGGTACCTGAAACAGCTGGACTCCTCCCAGACCTTTTGAATCCTTTTCACCTTTTCCCATTCGAGATTAAGTGCTATAGGTATGTTAATTAGCCTGGAGAAACCTCGAGTTTCTGCCTTGGGATTTGAACCTAAAAAGTAATTTATAACAATTTGCTTGAATTTCTGGAAAATTAAGGAT
>NW_006408921.1:688784-690976 GCF_000296735.1 Chrysochloris asiatica
CAGCCCCAGCTAGTCAGATTGAATACTACTCACTGGAGATTCTACCTTCCTCCAGGCCCTCTGGATCTAGGTTCCCTCTTGAAAGCTTGTAAGCCAGCCACTTCTTGCCTTTGTAGCCCCCCACGCCCCATTTTGGGTAGCCAATGTTCAAGTTGCCCATCTTGTATGCTGTTCTTGATGTCATCCCACAACTCTTCTGGTCCTCAATCTTTAGCATCTAATGCATAAAATCTGTTCTTGAGATTATCTCTAAATTCAGATGGGATATGTTCAAGGTCATATTTGGCTCTTGTGGAATTGTTTTAATTTTATTTAGTTTAAGCCTGAACTTGCAATGAGCAATCGATGGTCTGTTTCTGTCTGCCCTGTTTCTGTTTGGCTGATGATATGGAGTTTTTCTACTGTCTCTTTCCACAAATGTAGTCAATTTGATTTCTGTGTATTCCAGCTGATGAAGTCCATGTGGAAAAAAAGTTTGTGTTGTTTAAAAAAGGTATTTGCAATGAATAAGTCATTGGTCTTGCAAAATTCTATCATGTGGTCTCCAGCATTGTTTCTATCACCAACTCCATGTTTTCCAACTATTGATCCTTCCTCTTTGTTTCCAACCTTTGAATTCCAATCGCTAGTATTTATCAGTACATCTTGATTGCATGGTTGATCAATTGCAGATTGAAGAAGTTGGTACAATTCTTCAGTTTCATCATCACTGGCTTTACTGGTTGGTAGGTTAATTGGAATAATAGTTGCTTTAATTGGTCTTCCTTGTAGGCTTATGGATGTTATCCTATCACAGACAGTATTATACTTCAAGACAGACCTTAATATGTTCTTTTCAATGATGAATGCAACACCATTCCTCTTCAATTTGTCATTCCCAGTATAGTAAATCATGTGATTGGCAGATTCAAAATGGCTAATACCAACCCATTTCAGCTCACTAATTCCTAGGATATCAATGTTTATGTATTCCATTTCATTTTTGACAATTTCCAATTTTCCTAGATTCATACTTCATACATTTCACATTCTGATTATTAATGGATGTATACAACTGTTTCTCTTCATTTTGAGTTGAGCCGCATCAGCAAATGAAGGTCCCAAGGGTTTTACCCTATTCGCATCATCATGGTCAACTCTACTTTGAGAATATAGCTCTTCCTCAGTTTCATTTTGAATGCCTTCCAACCTGGGGGACTCATCTTCCAACACTGTATCTGACAATATTCTGGTACTCTTCATGTTTTAATATTCAATATTCTAATGCTGACAGTGTTCAACTGCTATTCATAAGGTTTTCAGTGACTAAATATTTAGAAGCAGTTCATCTCTCCTTCTTCTTAGTTTGTCTCCATGTGGAAGTTCAGCTGAAACTGAAACCTGTCCACCATGGGTGACCCTATTGGTATTTAAAATACTCGTGGCATAGCTTCCAGCATCACAGCAACACACAAGTCACCAAAGTATGACAAAGTGACAGACAAGTGGTAGTTTGTTTCTCTTAGGGTCAGTTTAGTAAATTCCTAGGAAACTATTTCATATAGATTTTCAAATGCATTTTCACAGATTTGTGCAAAAATATTAATGATTTTTAAATTTCTTCTGTTTTGTTGGTTGTTGTTGTGTTTGTTAAATATCGTTGAGTTTGTTCCTACTCACAACAACTCTGTAAAGGTTTTCTGAGGTTGTGAATCTTTTTGGGAGCAGAAAGCCTCATCTTTTTCTTGCAAAGTGGGTGGTGGGCTTAAACTACTTACCTTGTGGTTTGCAGTCCAGTGCTAATCCTACAGAAAGCTGTTTTTAAATTATTTTTTAATTATTCAATTTCTTTGATTCATTTTCTAGTTTTAGATATTACATGGAGGCCCAGAGAATTTCTTTTCTCTTTAAAGCCTAATGATTTTACTAGGATCTTCTAAGATACTTAATGAGTCCATTTTCCCAGGCTTATTGTCCTTACCAGTATTTTGATTCAGGATTTGCTATTTCTTTGGTTTGTTTGTTTTTTGGTGAGGTGGAAGTTCTGTTGCATTTTCTTTTAAAACATCAATTTTAGAATTTTTTATTTCTTTTTTATTTTTTAATTTAAGGTTTTTATTGTGGATTGAGTGAAGGTTTACAGGGCACATCATCAGTTTCACATCCAACAATTCATATAACTTATTTCATTACATTGATTATAATCCCCTCCA
>NW_006408921.1:708526-710326 GCF_000296735.1 Chrysochloris asiatica
TGCATCCCAGAGCCCTGTTGTTCCAAGGTTGTGCATACATCATTATTTACCTCTGTTCCACTTAGCCCATGCAAACCTGCCTAATTGTTTTCCCATGCAATTTTTTCTTCCATTCCCCTCCCCCTTCTTGTGTACTGCTCCCCTTCCTAGCACCCAAACTATCCTGTGTCTATTCCCTATCCTGTGCTCCACCTTCCTCTTCATCCCTCACCCCACCCCCCCACATCCTGGTAACAAGCAAAGAATCCCCCTCCCCCGCCCCTTTAGTATGTGTTCTTTTTCTTAGTCTTTTAAAGTAGTGGTCCTATGCAGTATTTCTCGAAAAAGGTTTTCTTGATAAAAAGAAACACTCTATGATGATTACCAAGGGTGGGAGGGAAGGGAAAATTATTCGCAGGCTAGAGAATAGAAACATGTTAACATCGGTGGCAAGTTAAGCAAATAGATCAAAAGAGGGAGGTTGACAAAGGAAGACGAAGGTAGTGGAAGGATAAGAGTGAGCACAAGTAAAGTAATTGATTGTACATGGAGAGGATTGTAATCCTTGTAATGAAATGAAAGAAATGATTTGTGAATGTAATGCTGATAATCTGCTTTGTAAACCTTCACTGAATTTGCAATAAAAAGAAAAAAAAAAAAAAAAAGAATGTCTGAAATCAAGTGAGTGTCTATGAGCATGAATAAACTGGGTGATTAAAGTTGAGGGAGAACATGATGAAAGAAAAGGAATGGTGAGAGGGTTCGTCTGCCTCTGGATACTCCCCAGGACTTCAGTGATTTTCCTTAAGTCAACTTGGGTCCTCACAGTGCTTCTGATTGGCAGCTCCCAGAGGGAGTTTCAGCTCATTGTAGAGAAAACAAAAATTCTCACCACTGGACCAATAAACAATCTCCTTATAAATGGAGAGAAGATTGAAGTTGTCAAACACTTCATTTTGTTTGTATCAACCATCAACACTCATGGGAGCAGCAGTCAAGAGATCAAACGATGTACTGCATTAAGCAAATCTGCTGCACAAGACCTGTTTAAAGTGTTGAAGAGCCAAGTTGTCAATTTGAGGACAGAGGTGTGCCTGACACAATCATGGTATTTTCGGTAACCTCACATGCATGTGGAAATTGGACAGTGCATAAGGAAGACCATATTGATGCATTTGAGTTATAGTGTTGTAAGAGATTATTAAAAGTACCATGGACTGCCAAAAGAATAAACAGGTCTATGTTGAAAAAAGTGCAGCCAGAATATGCCTTAGAAGCCAAATGACCAGACTTCATATCTCACACTTCAAACATATTCTCAGGATGGACTAGTCCCTGGAGAAGGATATCATGTTTGGTAAAGTGGAGGGTTGGAAAAAAGTGGAAGCCCCCCAACGAGATGGATTGGCACAGTGGCAGCAACAAAGGACTCAGACATAGCAACAATTGTGAGTTTTGCTCAGGACTCAGGAGTGTTTTATTTTGTTTTGCATAGGGTCACTATGAGTTGTTACAGACTTGATTGCACCTAGCAACAACATAGAGGTTCTTGGCTATCTGGCTGAGTAGTAATAAAGGAAGGGCAGAGTTGTTGGCACAGGTTCCTCTGCCTCAAGCTTTGCTGAGCAAAAGAGGAAATCCTGGGACTGCCCTTGCTGCCAATGGCTGAAGGATGGGGCTGACAGAAAAGGGAAGAAGAGACAGAGATAAAGTAAGATATATACACAACCTTGGAACGGCAGGGCTCTGAGATACAGGGACTGAGTCATGATTGGAATGGGGGGGGTACCATGTTAGGATGCTGGAATGTTTCTTTATTAC
>NW_006408921.1:711725-716040 GCF_000296735.1 Chrysochloris asiatica
AGATGTGATCAGGAAATGGGCTTCCCTTTTCACTCTTCTTCCTGAGAATTTTCAAGATACCACTGTTGGTCGTTTTGATGTAACTTAGGATTTAATTTTCAGCCTATTTCCTCTTTTGTCTGCTTGCCCTGCTCCACAATCCCTGTTCAGTCCTTTTTTCTAGTTGAAACAGTTCAGGGCCAGCTATGACCGTTTGGTTTTAATTGGAAACTGTCTCTTTAAATTTCGAGGAGATCTGTGCGCATGCGTAGTAGAACCCTCCGAGGATGGGGTTGGGGTACCCACTAGCTCAGGCTCCCCTATAGTCACCAGAATGGAGGTGCGCAGACAGCAATGGACCAATGAAGATACCAAAAGAAAAGAATGTCCACACCTTTATCTCAGCGGTTCTGCCAGGCATCTGTGGCCGCTCCGATCTTTCCCCCATGTGGTCTCACCCAAGATGGCTGCTCCTGGCGCAGCCGAGCGTCCCGGACTAGAAAGCAATAGATTTCCTGCTTCTGCCACAGATTCCCCCAGCTGTGAGCCTTCCAACCTTCTAAGTATTCCTTTATATGTGGTTCAGAGTTCTGGGACCAGCCCCTGAACCTGCTTGGTCAGGTATTCTGTGTTGTTGTTGGCGGAGCTCTCTGCTGTACGTCCACCCGATCCGCCATCTTGTTTGTTGTCTCCGAATTTTTTATTTCTAATGCAGATTTCTGAGTGTCTTTAAATTCAGATTGGGAAGTTGTATTACATTTTTTCTCTGCTTTGCAATGACTTTTTTTGTGTTTGCTCAGCTAAAAGGTTTTAATTTGCATTTGTTAGTCTTGTTCTTTGACTACAGCATCTTTGTCAGGATGCTACAGCTTTATTTTATTGTTGTTCAAAACTGAGCATGTTATATTGACCTAAACAAATACTGTAGTGGTTACTAGTTGCCATCGAGTATATTTAAAATCCTGTCTGTCCCGAATGTGCAAAGTAGTCACCAAGGTGCTTTTTGGAGAGCTGGAATTGTCAGCCTTCCCTTCAGTTGGTTAGTCTGTAATTTTACCATTTGTACCTTCCTGAGTCCTGGTGTGGTGCTGTGGGTTAATGTCCTGGACTGCAAAGTCAGTATGAACTGCAAGGTTGGCAGCTCAAACTCACCAGCTGCTCCTCAGAAACACTGTACAGGTCAGAATCGACTTGATGGCACTTAACAACAACAACCTCTTGAGGGATAAGGGATGGGGCAGCAAAAGGATTTGAATGGGTTTCACCTTTCTCAAGGGCTCCCTCTTCTGTTGCTGGGATGAAGGACAAATTTCTTAATAAGATGTGGCACCTTTTTGTGATCAGCTTTCCTCTGGCCTTTTATCTTACTTCCTTCAGTCTCTCTCTTTTCAAGTTTTAATTGTGAATTGAGTGAAAGTTTACAGGGCAGGTGTTAGAAATGAATCCCGATGTTACACAAAAAGACACTTGGTGAGACTAAATTACCTTGGCAAAGCAAAATTTACTTCTGCAAAAGGTGTGTGTGCATAGTTGTACAGAAACAGGCCAGCGAGCACACCAAGTGGGCAGTCCACTGGGGTTTTTATCTCTGACGCAAGTCTTACGGCTGTGTTTCACCCCATTGGCTAGGGCTTCAACTGTACAGTCTTTCCCCTTACCTGGTTGGCTAATTCAAATTTCTAAGAAGCACATTCTTCTTACTTAAGCAAGTAATAGAAAAATAAAAGAAAGGTCATACAGTCCCTACTCACTTCAGGAAGTAGCAAAAAGTAAAAGAGAGATCATAAAGTCCCTACTCACTTCAGGAAGAAAAAAAGAAAAAGAAAGGTCACCCGGATACAATGAACAGGATTATAATAATTTTGAAGAAAAGACACTCATTCCCACACAAGTTATCAGTTTTACATTCAACAAATTATATTTTGTTTAATTGCAATGATTACAATCTCTTCCATGTACCATCAGTTAAAAGTATTTACCTCCAGTTCCCTTTTTTGCCTTTTATGTACACATACCACACAGAAAATATATATTCATTTAAGTGTCCAAAGGGTACATTTTGCAAGCTAACCTCCTGCCTGCAGGCACACAGCCTTTCCCAGTCCATGGGTCTAGAGTCCTCAGCTGCTCTATTTCTCCATGCCATCCTGTCTGCTGTCACCACTTTTCTGATTAGGCTCCCACCCTCCACTCATGCTCTTCTCTCTTGATGGTCCTAGGGTCTTCTGTTCCTGAAATGGAAGATTAATTACTCCCCTCTTCTAGTTATATGTCTTGTACATTTACAGTTGTAACAATCACAATTAGTCCTGCTAACAATTACTCTCTATTGAATCATCCCATCATCCGCCATCCCCTTTCATTAAACCCATCTGGACAAGATGAAAATTATTTAGTGGGCTTCTTCTCTAGCCTCTTCATTCTAAAACTAAGCACATTCATGAACACTTGTAAGCCAGCCACTTTGTGCCTTTATTATTGCTTTTAGGTGCCATTGAGGCCGTTCCAACTCATAGTAACCCTGTATAGGGTTTCCAAGAAGCAGCTGGTAGGTTTGAACCTCTGACCTTGTGGTTTTTCAGTCAGTCCAGTGCTTATCCACAACACCATATTAGAACACATTTTTTTATAGCCAATGTCAAAGTGGCCTGTTCCTTTCAACCCTGTGTACTGAGAAGGTAAGCTTGATCCTTGATGTGAAGAATCTTTCCCTTTCGGTTAGAATTTTGAGCAACTATATCCATAAGCAAGGCGCTCTTGTAGCATAGTGGTTATGAATCGGGTTTCTAAACTCAAGGTCGGCAGTTCAAAACTACCAGCTGTCCTGCAGGAGAAAGATGAGGCTTTCTGTTCCTGTAAAGATTTGCAGCCTCAGAAACCCTGTGTAGGGTCACTATGAGTCGGAACTGACTCCACGGTACTTAACAACAACAACAGCATATCCACAAGCAAAGGTCCAGTTCATCAAATTGTAGCAATTTACACAAGCTCCCTGTATCAAACTTCTTTATCTTCATCTGGTCCAGTTCTGGTCAGCAAGCCATCCAAGCTACATCACATGGGGTTCTATCTGAAAGTTTGGGAGTTTTTGCCCACCTCCCCTCACTTCAGACCAGCTGATGGCTTCCCTCTCAACTCTAGCCCCTAGTGGCTAGGTGGGTGTACATGGGCTCAGGAGTTTACACATCTCCCTGAACTTCAAACCAGTCAGCCCTTCCTCCTCTCTCAGCTCAAGAAAAACAGGTGTTTATGGGACATGGCCAAACTCAGCCCATGTATGTCTTCATTGCTGCATTTCCCCCACTTCCACTCACAAGTAAACCAGGGTGGTCACCAGTGAGCATACAAGACTGCTTTTGTGTTCCCTTTGAGTTTCAGTCTTAGAAAGGGGTTTACCCTTCCCAATGAACTGACTTTTCTTACTTTGATGGCTGCAAGGTAAAACAGCTTGCTTGATATTGACTCTGCAGTTAGCTGACTGGTTTCTGCACTGGGATTATTCTCTTGACTGTCAATCAACTCACTTCCATTCAAAATGGTTGCAGCGGAACACGTTGACCACCCCAAATTAGGAGAACCTCCTTTCTTGCTTCTGTTCCAAATCTGATTCCTGGTGAGCACTTGATCCTCTTATTTATCCCTTTGTCTAAAGTTTCTCTGAATCTGAATCTGTTTCATCCAGGTTTCCATGTCTTTACTGATGTGGGTCTGCACAGTCCTACTTCCTACTCCCCCATCAAGCCCCACATCCCTTCCTTTAGTCTCCTGACCTTTCTTTCCTTCACATCACATCTTCTCTAGAAGTGGTGTCTTTCCAAGGCTGTCAGCTCTGTCCTGTACACTTTCCCATTCCTTCACTGCCAATACTGCATCCTACTAGGTGGAGAGACACTTTCCTGGGGACAAAGCTTTGCTGGTGCTATCTGGTTCTGTTACTGATTTCCAGGACTCTTCCATCGCTAAGGCTTAACAGCTGCCCACCTGTGCAAAGACTCCTGCCACACTCAGCTTGTCAGTTAGCCAGAGTCCATGTTGACCTCATGTGGACTTGTTGGTCAGTGAAAATAATTGCTCAGGACATGTCTCTTGAATCTCAAGGACCTCCACTCCGAGGGGCTCCCTGGGTCTGGGAAGGCAAGAGGGGGGCAAGTAGGCAAGGGACTGAGACATGATGCCTGGAACCATCACGATGAATGCCTGTGAAACACCTCACAACATGGATGAACCTGAAAGACATTATGTTGAGTGACAGCCAATCACACACACACACACACAAATCACTGTTTGATGTCACTGCTGTAAAAAGTTAAGAAAAAGTTTTTTTTTTTTTTTTTTT
>NW_006408921.1:721145-727304 GCF_000296735.1 Chrysochloris asiatica
ATGGTTGAATGTGAAGCTGATGATGTGCCCTGTAAACTTTCACTCAATCCAAAATAAAAACATTTAATTTAAAAAAAAAAAAGAAAGAAAGAAAAGGGAAGCAGAGAATGAAGCATCTGGGATGGGGGGTGGGGGTGGGAGAAGTGAGAGGCTGGAGTCCAGGCAATCTCAGGGTTATCAGAATGTGTTTCAGGGCATTATTTGCCTCCGACTTTCCTTCTGGATTTTATCCACAAACTTTTGCAGATGTCTGTTTCTACTGTAGGAATGACTCAAATGGTTTGCAAACCAAAGGAACCAGCAGAGACACTGTTGTTAAAGGAGAGGAAGAAAGATGTGGCTTCCTGCTCAGGGTCCTTCCTTTTTCCTGAGCATAAGTTATATTCTTAGGATGGAAAGGCAGAACCCTAGAAAGAGCTAAGGGTGCAGGTATAGCTGCTCCAGCCTAAAGTTCCACTTTGCTCCCATAAGGACCGACCAACCCTAACCTCTGCTCTGCTGCCAAGAAGTACCAGGCCCACCCTCTGAGTCTCATAATCATCACAGATCCTAAATCCTGAGTGAGCCAAGCATCCCATATTTGTCAATTTCAGTTTATAACACTATCAAATTTGTGTTTTATATACCAGGATGATTCAAAACTTATCTGCACTCCAGTTATACTAAAATGCTCATCCACATCCACGACTGATGACAATATTGAGCGTGCATGTGAAATGATTCTGTTGAATAAATAAGTGACAGTGGATTAGGTGGCAAATCATTTGCAAATCAGCCATGGCTCTGCCTATGAGATGCACACCAGACTTGGGTTTCAAAAAGTTTTATGAGATGGGTACTGAAACAACTCACAGAAGAACATAAACAGAAGCATTTGGACATCTACAAATAAAATTTGGACCGATACTTGCAGGAAGGTAAAAGTTTCTTTAAAACAACTTTCTGATGACAAGCCATGGATTCATCACTATGAGCCTGAGAGTAAACAGCAGAGTATGGAATGGAAACAGCCACAATCACCCACCAAGAAAAAGTTCAAAAGCAAAACACCAGCTGGAAAATTGATGCTTACAGTTTTCTGGGATTCTCAGAGGCCAGTAGTGGAACACTATTAGGAAAAAGATCCAACAATCAACAATACTCTTTACAGTGAGATGCTCACTGAAGAGCTGAAGTCTAAACTTCAGATTAAACACAGAGGACTGCTATCCAAGGGCGTTGTGATCTTGCATGACAATGCATGTCCTCTCACTTCTGCCCACATTGTTGATACTCTGCAAAAACTTCCTTTTCAGGTCTTAAAGAATCTTCCCTAGAGTCTTGATCTTGCTCGATTGGACTTTCACCTGTTTGGTCCCCTGAAAGCAGCCCTTTGAGGATGAAGAGTCACCTCTGATGAAGAAGTGAAAACAGCTGTGCATTTGTGGCTTGCAGCTCAGCCTAAAACATTTTTAAATAAGGGAATGTGAAAGCTTGTTGACAGATGGACAAAGTGTATTGAAAAGCAAGGAGATTATGTAAAAAAAATGATGTATTTGTCTTTTCTAAAAGTTGATTAAAATTAATTCTACAGCCAGAGAGCAGATAATTTTGACTCACCCATGTATTTTGAAGTTTTTATCAGGGGCATACAATTCATTTCAGGATTGTTACACCTTCCTGTGAATTATTTTATTACGCAGTAAAGGTTCTCTACTTTTTTGCTTTAAAGATTATTTTGCTTTGGCAGTTCAGCCGCTCCTCAGAAACCCTATACAGAGTTGCTCTGAGTCGTAACCGACTCGACAGCACTTAACAAAAGTATTACTATGGAAGTTAAATTTGTATTCATTTGCCTGGTTTATCTTATTCTATTGAACCACAGGGTTGGTGGTTCAAACTCACCAATCGCTCCTTGGAAACCCTCTATACAGGGTCACTATGAGTCGGAATACTATAAACAAACAAAATCCCCTTATCTTTGTATCATGTTTTCAATGTGCTTTTATAAATACCATACTGTTGTATTTTTTTAATGTTTGTTTTCCTTTCGATAGGTTTTAATTTATTTACATTGATTATGATTATCAAGGAGCCCTGACGTGGCGCTATAGGATAAACATTGGACCACATGGTCCGTTTGAACTGCAAGATCAGCAGTTCAAATTCACCAACTGCTCCTCAGAAACCCTGTACTGGGTCGCCATGGGTTGGAACCAATTCAATGGCACTTTAACAACAAATGATTGAGCTCGTTTCTATGTTGCGCCCTCTCCTCTCCTTTACTATTTGATTTGGCTTTCTTCCCGCTCATGTTTGGCTTTATATACTCTATTACTAGTCTTTTTGAGGTTACCCTTATTGCTTTAGTACTATTTATTCAAAGAGCTTACTCTAGCTTCCTCCTAGATGAGTGGCCTTTGCTCTGAGCCCTGGTGTGGTTACCTGGACTGGTAACTGCCAGACCGGCAGTTCAAACACAGCAGAAACCCTATACAGGGTCACTATGAATCAGAAGCGACTCAATGGCACACAACCACCACCAGGACCCACCCGGGTCTCATTTCTCTGTAGGAAACCCCCAGGGTATGCTTCAGTGGCAGCTTTAGGTTACTACTCTGGCTTTGATTTTTATGTCCGTTTCTGGCATCTATGATTTTCCTTCTTTCACCTTCAGCATTACAATTTTCTTGTTTTAGTTATATTTTATCCAAACAAGAAATGGAAAAGTCAACTTCACACAAATAAGCAAAATTGGCTTGGCAGAGGCCGACCTAATGCAGGAAGGGGTGCTGCTGGATCAGTTTAGCCTTCCTTCCATGTGCCCTGAATCCTGAGGGGGTTGGCTGCACTCATTACGGCAGTTAATCCTCCAACAAAACGAATGACTTTCCCTTCCTAAATGAGGAGATACCAGTTACATGATTCACATATTTATTTTTATTATTCCTACCTAGCAAATCCCCCTAAGCATGAAGGGTTTTCAAATGGTGTTCTGACTTATAACCTGTTTCAGTTAGAATACAGCTAGCTGCTTTAACAGGCAAGCCCACAATTCTTAGGGCCTGGGCTTCTTTCATTTTGCAGCCCTATGCTCCTCTTCTTAAGGAGCTCTGGTAGCGTAGTGGTTACAAATTGGGCTGTGAACCTTAAGGTCAGCAGTTTGAAACTACCAGCTGTTCCATGGGAGAAAGATTAGGCTTTCTGCTCCCGTAAAGATTTACAGCCTCGGAAACCCTGTATAGGGTCACTATGAGTCGGAACTGACTCCATGGCACAAAACCACCACTACCATGCTCTTCTTGGGCCTTAGACTTCCACTGAGTGAGGAGAGAGGCTCTCATAGGAAATAGTGTTTCCAACATCTTTTCTGCCTATAGTCCAATGGCCAGAAATCAAATAACCAAACAAGACCGGAAAATGTAGTCTAGCTGTGTGCCTAGGAGGAAACCAAAGTGTATTTGGCAAACTAGCAATCCCCTTGCCTATACCTTTTAACCTATCGGGGTCTTAACAATTTTTTGGTCCTTCTAGAGGTTTACTATCAAATTCCTGTAATGATAGACTTCCTTTATTAACTCAATCAATTAGGTATGTCTCTATCAAGTTAATTGCGTATTGTACTTGCATGAACTTGACTTTCCCATTTCTTGTTTTAGCTTTCTCTAGCTCTGGTAGTGTAGTGGTTACCAACTGGCCTGACCTGAGACCCGCAGGGTCAGCAGTTTGAAACTACCAACTGCTCCGCGGGAGAAAGATGAGGCTTTCTGCTCCTGTTTAGATTTATAGCCTCGGAAATCCTGTTCCAGGTTGCTATGGGTTGGAACCGACTCGACGGCGCATAACAACAACAACATCTTTATTGTTTATTTCACTCTTAACTTCTTCCAGTCTTAACCTTTACACCTTTTGTGTCTTGTGCTGCTATAACAGAAATACCACAAAAGTGGATGGTTTTAACAAACAGAAATTTATTCTCTATGCTTAGGAGGCTAGAAGAGTCCTGGTGTGGAGCTGTGGGTTAATGTGCCAGACTGCAAAGCTGTTTGAACTGCAAAGTTGGCAGTTCAAGCTCACCAGCTGCTCTTTGGAAACCTTGTTATGGATTGGAAATGACTCGATGGCACTTAACAACAAAAGGAGGCTAGAGGTCCAAATTCAGAACACCAGTTCCAGAGAAAGGTCCTTGCGTCCCTTCAGCATCTGTAGACCCAGCATTCCTTGGAGAGCTCTTTGTTTCTTGGCATCAGTCTTTCCCTGGATCTAAGAACGTTTCTCGGTGCAGAAAGCCCAGGTCCAAAGGACTCACTCCACTCCTGGCTCCTCTTTCTCGACAGTAGTTGGTCCCGCCTCCTCTGCTCTTCTCTTTCCTTTTAGCTCTTGTGAGATCAAAGGTGTTGCAGGCTACATCCTTGAGGAAACTTCCTTGCAATAGATTGGTCATAGCAAGTCTCATCACGAAAATGACTTCATTAGATCTCATCATGAGAATTATATTCGATTTCATCATGGGTCATTGAGAATTCTGGCCCAGTCAAGTTAACAAAAAACCTTTAACTATCACATTTGGTGGAATTGTTACTTTTCAGATGCCAGCAGGAGGCAGAGGCAGCATAAATGGGCATCAGGCAGCCCCCACTGTAGTCAAGGGAAGCAATCCTGACCATTCTGGTGGCCACTCAACCTTCAGACACAAATTTGGAACTAGGTGGTCCTAGTAAGCAGGACAGAATATCCTTTTCCTGTGCCAGCTTTTTCTGTAGTCCCACCGACAAGAGTTCTCACCTGGGCTTTGATAGTCCATTTATTGGTAGCTGAACCTGGAACATTGGCTAGTCATAGCCATGGCAGGGTCATGGATGGGGGAAAAGCCCTTAGTGGGGAGTCCTATATGTTTCTCTGAACAGAGTTGTTATTAAATGTTGTCAACTCGGTTCTAACTCATGGCGAGCCTATAGTTTCCAAAGAGTGGTTGGTGGATTTGCACTGCCATCCTTGTGGTTAGCAGTCTAGTGCATATCCTATAGTGCGACACCAGAAATCCACAGGGTGGACTATGTCCAATTCTATTTGTACAGATATAGCCATTCACCCAGTTGGTCATTCACTAAAAACCCTGGGAATCCTTGTGAAGTACCATCGATTCGATTTCAACTCATAGTGACCCTATAATAGGGTCTCCGAGAAGCAGCTGGTGGGTTTGAACTGCCGACCTTGTGGTTCACAGTCCAGTGCTGATCCTACAGTGCCACACCAGAAGTCCTGTGAACTCTTGGCACCCTTCAAATTTGGCACTAGACTCTGGATACTCCAAGTTTAACTGAATACATGAAACTGCTCTTGGGGGAACAGTTTACCATCAAGGAGCTCAAACAAAGCCCATGGCTCTGTTGATAGTTTCTGTGAGGTGCTGGGGTACCCTGAGAGTAGCAGATCCCTGCCCAGTGTGCTGGAGAAGGACCAGTAGGAGTCCTTAAGGAAAATCACACAGGCAGCGGTGGTCACTGAAGGTCATGACATACTTAATGTGAGGGGTGAGCCATCAAACAGGAGCCTGTCTGTCGCCACAGCCCCACTCTCCTCCTGCAGTTCCAGCCTAGTGAACCCACAGGAGGTCCAGTTTCAAGCATGTCGGGCCATGCTGTATCCTGCCCTGGCTGTCCACCCCTTCACACCCCCATTCAGACTGTCAAGGGCCCTCCTATTTAGGCTGCTTGATTTGCTGAGGGTCAGAGAAAGACCACCAGGCCTCTGAGAGCAGTCAGCAGGGCTCCTCTTCCTGGAACTGTGGTATGGAAACCTTTGTCACAAGGAGTTGACCCTGCCTCCTTCTTCATATTTGTCACTTAATAGCTTACCATCTCGTTCATTCTTGGGCCCAGCTCTGAATGGTCAATGGTTCAGTGTACAATGCCTTGGGCAGACCTTGTGTTCACTCAGCTCTCCCACCTTCTCCACCCACCGCCCCTTCTGCAGTCTCTAAGCGCTTGAGAGTCAGACACAGATGACTGCCCTTGGTAAACTGAATAAAGAGATTCAGTGGTGGCTTCATCTAGGGCGGGCTGGAGGCTCTGTGGGATTGCCCTTGGTAAACTGAGTAAAGAGGTTCTGTGGTGGCCTCATCCAGGGTGGGCTGGAGGCTCTGTGGGATTGGCCTTTGGTAAACTGAGTAAAGAGGTT
>NW_006408921.1:727404-728229 GCF_000296735.1 Chrysochloris asiatica
TTTTTTTTTTTTATGTTTTATTGTGAATTATGTGATAATTTACATGGGAGAACATTAGCTTTACATTCATCCTATCGTATATTGTTTCATTTCCATGGTTACAAACCCCTCCATGCATCATCAACCAACCAAAGGGTATACCCTGCAAGCCTGCCCTCCCCAACTCCCTTCGTCAGCACACAGCCCTTCCCCTTCTCTGAGTCTAAAGTCCCCAGCCACTCTATCTCTCGATGTCATCATCTCTGCCTCCATGTCTTGTGTCACTGCTTCTCTGGGTAGGGTCCCGCTCTCCGCTCTTCTCCCTTAATGGTTCCAGAGACCTCCGCTCCTAAACTGCAAAGTCAGTCACTCCCTTCCTTTTGCTACAAAACATCTGCCTTTACATTTCCAACCCTCCCAGTCAGTCCTGATAGCAAATATTCACTGTTGTGCCACAAGAGACCTATCCCTATCTCCTTACATCAGCCCCACCCAGACAGATTGGATACTACTCGGTGGAGATTCTATCTTCCTCTGTGCCCTCTAGATCTAGGTTCCCTCTTGAAAGCATGTAAGCCAGTCACTTCTTGCCTTTGTAGTGTCCCCCCCCCTCCCCGCCCATTTTGGGTAGCCAGTGACCAAGTTGCCCATCCCTGTGTACTCTGTGTATGGAGGGGGTGGGTATGATCCTCGTTGTAAAGATTTGTTCCCTTTTTTCAGCTACTGCATCCATAGGTGTAGGTCAAGTCCAACAAATTGTATCAGATTACTCTTTTTTTCCTCTTCTTTCTTCTTCTAGTTGAGCTCTGATCATCCAGTCATTGAAGCCAGGTCAAGTGGGTATTA
>NW_006408921.1:729379-743305 GCF_000296735.1 Chrysochloris asiatica
GGGCTGGAGGCTCTGTGGGATTCACCCTTGGTAAACTGAGTAAAGAGGTTCTGTGGTGGCCTCATCCAGGGTGGGCTGGAGGCTCTGTGGGATTCCTATGAGTGGACTCTGTGGGATCAAGTTGGCCAATGGGGGGCCTTCTGGATTCAGTTATTGGGTGTGTTGTGTAGGAGAGTTAAGAGTCTCACCGAGCAATCTCTGTAAGAGAGGAGTTACTGTCTATATGAGATGAAGCTGTGAGGTTACAGGGAATGTGAGATTATAGGAAAACTGAAGAGGATGCATGAATTAACTTTTTGTGAGTCTCTTTCTTCAAAAAAGGCCTTAAAAAATTAAGCAGCCAACAAATTCAAAGGGACAAAAATATTTGCAAGGAGGTCTTATCCAGTGGCAAAGTTTCCAGCAAAGACAGTATGAGGATCCATTCAGATGTGAGCCCCACATGGTCCCTAATATCCACGTGGTTACCCTCTTGGGGCCTTTTATTTCTATTTGTAAGGAAAACAATAAGAGGAGATAACTATTTCCAGCTTCTGAGAGCCCAGCAACGACTGCTTTTATTACATCCATATTACATTTTTATACAGATGAAGATCTCCCCCTGCTGGACATTCAAACCATTCCTCAGCACTATTGTTAAGTGTCCCGAGTGGGTTTCCACTCATAGCCAACCTGTTTAGGGTTTCCAAGGATTGGGAAACTGCGTTTGAATCACCAACCTTGCAGTTAACAGATCAACAGCAGGACTCCAGAATAAATTTAGAATAAAATATCTACACTGACAAAATAAATCTTTACAAGAAAAAGCAAAAAAACAACAATAATAGGTTTGTGCATTCTGTCCATCCCTGTCTTCCTCCCTCTGTCCTGTTTACTGCTGCAGGGCATTGCCGGGAAGGATGCCACAAGTTTCTTCATGGCCCAAGTCTCCAAGTGAACACAACTGTAATGGGTAACTCCCATTGTGCCTAACTCCATTCTCCCCAGGAGAAATCCAGTTCACAGCAGACTCTAGCACTGTCACTTTGTATCACATGAGCCGACGTGGCCCAAGGACATCGTGTGCAGGTCAGTCTCTGGAAGTACCCTTTGCTAAGCATGCTCTCCAGCACCGCTCCCACTGGTCCCCCCACCCTTGCCAGAAGCCTGGGAGTCCGAGAACCGTGAAGCCTGTTTGGGGAGGCGGATGGGAACGTAGATGTTGGAAGCACGGTGCTCCTTAAGGTACTCCCCACCCTTTTCCTCATATTCCTTCCTGGTGACCCAGACTTCTTCATTGTCTAGGTGGTCCAAGGCCCAGTCACGAGCACCATACCAGGCATCCAGCACAGGGTTAGAGGCAAGTTGAACCTGCAACATAAAAGGAACAGTCACCTGTAGAGGACAGCAGGCTCAGCTACACCCCTTGTATTTTATTCCCAGAAAAACACACACAGACGGGGCTCGTTGAATTTCCAAGCAGGGCAGGAGAACTTCTGCACTACTACCAAGCAAAACTAAGCTGAAATGCCAAACTCCATGAGCACACACAGGAATGCAGAGTCTCTCAGAAATGGCCTTACACTATAATAGAACTCTCTGGATTGGACAGTTCTGGACCAGTTATCCAGCCTCACTGCCAAACTGCTGTCAGTTACAAGTTGTCAGGTGGCAAGGGGACAAGAGGAGGAGCTCCTACTGCCCTCTAGGAGGCAAAGGGAAGCAGCTGGTGCAAGGCAGCACTTGTCATGGTGACAAAAGAGCCTCAGAAGAAACGAGAGCAAAGAAGGATGACCTGGGAGTTCTCTGGGATGCTGCCGATTACTTTCCACTCCTTCTTATCCAAAGGAGACAGGGATGGTGGGGGAAAGGGAGGCCAGCAGGTCTGGAGGCCTCTCAACTAGGCTGCTCTACTCATTCGGAGGAACACTCTCTGCAGCTCGAATCGGACTTCTGAGTTTGGGGAGTCGCCTACCTAAGTTCCCTCTTCCTCTCACCTCCCTTTCTTCACCAACCACAGGAGTTCCAGGTTATAAATTTCCCCAAGTAAGGGGTAGGTGGCACAATGTGAATCAAGCTCACATGGATGGAGGAGAATGAAGGAGATGAGTGAGGCACAGCTGCGGGCTTGCTCCCACAGACAAGTGACTTCTGAGCAGGGACCGACTCATCCTCTCTGGGAACCATTTCCCACCAACAAAATTAGAAGAGCATAAACCCCCACGGCTCTGCCTTAGGAGTCAGTGAGAATGAATGTGAAGTGCTTGGTACAGTGCCTGGGATAGACAAAGTATCCCAGTAATGGGAGTGAGCACTGTTATGAATAAAAAGTATAGCAAACAATACAAGGGTGCTTCAAAAAGTCTGTGAAGGAAGCCATCAAGGCAAGCAATCAAGTCCCTTCAGGACAAACCCCCCTCCCCTCCAAGACTGAAACTCAAAGGGAACACATGAGCAGGCATGTAAGCTTGCTGGCAACCACGTTGGTCTACTGGTGAGTGGAAGAGGGGGAAAGGCAGCAACAGAAAAATGGGCTGAGTTCAACCACATTCCATGGACTTCCGTTGACCTGGAGATGAGAGCGAGAAGAGGAAGAGCTGGTTGGTCCAAAGTGTGGTGAGACCTGGAGGACTCCTGAGCCCATGGACAAGGACATAACCATGGAGGGCCAGAGCTGAGAGTGAAGTATCCAGCTGATGTGCATTGAGGGGAGACACATAAGAACACCCAAACTTGCAGATAGGAACCATTTGACTTAGCCTCAATGGCTTGATAATCAGAACTCAACTAGAGGAAGATAAAAAACAATTTTTGATAAAGGAAACGAGTGTAAATTGCTACAATTCGATTAACTTGACCAATACTTATGGATGTTGTTGTTGTTAAGTGCCGTCGAGTCGATTCTGACCCATAGTGACCCTGTAGAGGGTTTCCAAGGAGCAGCTGATGAGCTTGAACCACTGATGTTGCAGTTCAAACGATGTTGCAGTCTGATGCATTAGCCCACAGCACCACACCAGGACTCCACTTATGGATGTGGTGGTTGGTGGTTATGTGCCAGGAGTCAGTTCCAACTCATAGCAACCCTGTATAGGGTTTCCGAGGCTGTAAATCTTTACGGGAGCAGAAAGCCTCATCTTTCTCCCACGGAACAGCTGGTAGTTTCAAACTGCTGACCTTGAGGTTTGCAGCTCAATTAGTAACCACTACACTACCAGAGCTCCTTACTTATGGATGTTGTTGTTGTTGTTGTTAAGTGCTGTCGAGTCAGTTCCGACCCATAGCGACCCTGTACAGGGTTTCCGAGGGTGTAAATCCTTATGGGAGTAGAAAGCCTCATCTTTCTCCCGCGGAGCGGCTGGTAGTTTTGAACCGCTGACCTTAAGGTTCGCAGCCCGATTCGTAACCACTACGTTACCAGAGCTCCTTACTTATGGATGTAGTAGCTCAAAATACTAACTGAGAGGGAAGGAGTCTTCACATCAAGTATCAATGCTAGTTCTGTATACAGGGTAGAAAGGGACAGGCAACTTAGACATTGGCTACCTAAAATTAGGGGGTGAAAAAGGCACGAAGTGGCTGGCTTACAAGTTTTCAAGAGGGAGTTTAGTTTAAGAGTGTGTGGGGGAGGATAGAGTCCCCACTGAATAGTTTTCATCTTGTCTAGAAGGGTCTGGTGAAGAGAAATGGGGATAAGACTCTTCTGATTCAAAAGTGAGTAACTGTTATCATGACTAATTGCGACTGTCACAACTGTAAACGTAGAAGTTCTGTAACAAAAACGGGAGAGTAGTTAATCTTACAGTCCAAAAACAGAGGACCCTAGGACCATGAAGGGAGAAGAGCACAAGTGGAATGTACGACCCAATCCAGATAAGCAGAGACACTAGAGATGGAGGCAGAGATGAAGACATGGAGCAGCTGAGGACTCTAGACTCACGAAAAGAGAGGGACTGAGTGCTGGCAGCCAGGAGGCAGGCTTGCAGAATGTGCCCTTTGGTTGTTTAAATTATTATATATACCTGAGTGTGTTTGTGTATGCCACCTCAGAAAAAAAAGAAACAGAGGGAATGGAAGCAAATACAGTTGAATGATGATGCATGGAGGAGAGTGTAATCACTGCAATGAAACGATGGTGTAAAGTTGATGTTCTCTCATGTAAACTATTACTCAGTTCATAATAAAAACAAAACAAAAAAGTATGTGGAAAATAGAATTCAAGGACAATGGAATTTCCCTACATACTTTTTGAAGCCTCCTAACATGTTTAATAACAGAATACTAAATAATCATTTTTAAAACGGATGCTCTGAATTTGAACAGACATTTCACCAAAGCAATACAACAAGCACACGAAATGATGCTCAGCGTCATTAGTTACTATGATTGCTGTTGTGAGCCATGGTGTCGATTTCAATTCACAGCAGCCCTGCAGCACAGAGTAGACCTGCTCCAGAGTTTCCACCTATAATCTTCAAGGGAGCAGGTCGCCAGGTCTTGTCGCCCACAGAGCAACTTATGGGGTCAATCTGCTGCCCTTTCTTAGCAGCTGAGCATTTAAATAGTGCACCACTAGGACTCCCTCCATTGTGTTGGAAGAAGTGCAGCCAGAGTGCTCCTTGGAGGCCATGACGGCCAAACTTCGTCTCTCATACTTTGGACATATTGTTAGGAGGGATCAGTCACTGGAGAAGTTAAGTCACTGTTTGGTAAGGTGGAGGGTCAGAGAAAAAAATGGAGACCCCCCCCCAGAGATGGATTGGCCAAGTGGCAGCATCGATGGACTCAAGCGTGGAAACAGTAGTGAAGTTGGCCCAGGATCGGGCAGTGTTTCGTTCTGCTGTGCATAAGATTGCGATGAGTCAGTACCGACTCGATGGCACCTATCAACAACAACGTTAGCTATTAAATTATTCATTGATGCTGAGTTGATTCTGACTCCTCGTGGCCCTATAGGCTAGAGGAGAAGTGTTCCCTAGGGTTTCCAAAGCTGCAAATCTTTATGGGAACAGAATGCAATATCTTTTCCTCATGAAGCCACTGCTGGGTTTAAATCACTGTCCTTCCAGTTAACAGCTGAGTGCTTAACCTTAACTGCTGCACCATTGAAACTTGTCATTAGCTATTTTTCTTGTTAAGTGCTGCTGAGTCAGTTTCGACTCATAGCAACCCTGTACAAGGTTTCTGAGGAGTGGCTGGTGGGTTCAAACTGATGACTTTGCGATTCAAACCAACTTTGCAGTCCAGTACTTATCCTACAGTGCCACATAAGGATACCATCTTAGGGAGAAACAAGTCAAATCCATAATGATATATCACTTCACACCCCCTAAAATGGTTGTGGTTTAAAAAGCAAACAAACAGATAACAGGTGTTGGCAAGGACACAGAGGAACTGGAACCCTCATCCATTGCTGGAAGGATTGTAAAGTGGTACAAGCAACCACTGTGGAAATCAATCTGGTGCTTCCTCAAAAAGTTAAACTCAGAATTACCATTTGACCCTGTAAATTTACTCCTAGGTATATAGCCCACAGAACTCCAAGCTGGAATTCAAACAGATACACGTACATCAGTGTTCACAGGCATATTCTTCAAATAGCCAAAAGGTAGAAACCGCCTCAATGTTCAATGACAGATGAATGGACACATACAATGTACTACATACATACTATGGAATATTATTTAGCCATGTAGAAAAATGAAGTACTGATACATGTGACAGCCTGGATATGCCTTGAAAACATTATGATGAGTAAAATATGCCAGTCACAAAGGGGCAAATACTGTATGATGCCCCTTAAATATC
The DNA here is from genome assembly GCF_000296735.1 of Chrysochloris asiatica. Lineage (NCBI taxonomy): Eukaryota > Metazoa > Chordata > Mammalia > Afrosoricida > Chrysochloridae > Chrysochloris > Chrysochloris asiatica. The sequence goes on from NW_006408921.1 coordinate 735,167, forward strand.
TAACATGGACAAATATATAGAGACCAAAGTTTATTAGTGGTTACCAAGGGCAGGTGGACAACACTGAGCTTCTGTTAAGGGTAATGGGAAAATACAGAAACGAGTAAAGGCAGCGTCCGACTTACGACACAGCTGAGTTACGAAGAACTGCACTTTTGCTTTTGTACAACTCCATGTCATCATCAGGAATATGCACAATGTTGCAACACATAATGTGCTAATGTTATCAATCTCAGGTGTTCACTCACGGACAAATAAAAATACTGACAATAAAACACAATAATAATGAAAATGAAAAAATTTTTTTTAAATATAAGTGTTTGATTCATGTAAGAACTGATTTATGTCAGAGTCCTCAAAATAAACCCCTGACATAAGCCAGGAACTACCTGTAATGGTGGACTCCTGGTGTGGCGCTGTAGGATAAGCACTGGCCTGCTAACCACAAACTTGATGGTACAAACCCACCAGCCACTCCTTGGAAACCCTAAACAAGGTGGCTATGACTTAGACCCAATTCGATGGTATGAACAACAACCTATAATGGCTAGGGTTGGACAACATGAGAAATATAACTAACGTCACTGAGTTGTAGCCATGAAGGTTGAAATAGCAATAATTGTTACATGCATACTTACCACAATAAAAAAACACAATCACTGTAGGGGGTATTTTGGATAGAAACCTACTGATACCAAGAATCTCTCACAGTAACTTGAAAAACACAGGGCACAAAACAGATGATTGAGCAACACTATCTTTTTTTGGTTAAAATCATATACATGAAAAAAATGACCTGAGGGTACATGTATAAACTGGCTAAATCTACAAGCAATTTTTTTCTCCATCCTTAGGCTTGTTTAAGTCGTCTGCCTTCATGTTGGTACCAAATAATAGTGACCCTACGCACAACAGAACAAAACACTGCCCAGTCCTGCGCAAACCTCACAGTCGTCACTATGCTTGAGCCCACTGCTGCTGCCACTGTGCTAATCCATCTTGTCGGGAGATCTTCCTCTTTTTCTTTAACCCTCCACCTAACCAGGGACTGGCCCCTCCTGGTAATATGTCTGAAGTATGAAAAACAAAGTCTTGGCCATCTGGTTTACAAAGAGCACTCTGGCTGTACTTCTTCCAACACATATTGGTTTATTCTTGTGGCAGTCTATGCATCAATTCTTCTCCAGTCTTCCTTATTTACTGTCCAACTTTCACATGCATATGAGGTTATTGAAAATACCATGACTTGGGTCAAGTGAACCTTAATCCTCAAACTGACATCTTTGCTCTTCAACACTTTAAAGCGGTCTTGTGTAGCAGATTTGCCTAATGCAATATGTCATCTGATTTCTTGACGGCTGTTTCCATGAGTGTTGATGGTTGGTGTGAGCAAAATGAAGTCTTTGACAACCTCAGTCTTTTCTCCATTTATATGAATGTTATTTATTGGTCCAGTGGTGAGGATTTTTGTTTTCTTTACACTGAGGTGCAACTCATACTGAAGACTGTGGTCTTTGATCTTTATTTAAGTCGTCTTCACTTTCAGCAAACAAGGTTGTATCATTTGCATATCACAGATTAATTAGTCTTCTTCCAATCCTGAAGCCATGATTTTCATCGTATAATCCAGCTTCTCAGATTAATTTGTTTAACATACAGCTGAATAACTTTGGTGGAAGAACACAATCCTGTTGTACACCTTTCCTAATTTTAAACCATTCGGTCTTCCCTTGTTATGTTCAAACAACTGCCTCCTGTTCTATGGACAGTTTTCTCAGGAGCACAATTAAGTGTTCAGAAATACTCATTGTCCTCAATGTTGTCCACAGCTTGTCATGATTCACACAACTGAAAGCCTTTGTGTAGTCAGTGAGCACAGGTAAACATTTTTTCTGGTATTTCTCTACTTTCAGCCAAGATCCATCTGACGTAAAAAATGATATTCCTTGTGCCATGTCCTCATCTGAATTCGGCTGAAAACCTTTGGAAATTCTCTGTCAATGTATGGTTGCAACTGATTTTATATTATCTTTAGCAAAATTTGACTTGCATGTGGTATTAATGATGTTGCCCCATGATTTCTGCTTTCTGTTGGGTCACCTCTCTTTGGGACGGGCACACATATGGATCTCTTCTAGCAGTTGATCAGATGAGTGAGTGCCTCTAGTGCCGCATCAGTTTGCTGGAAGATTTCAATTTGCATGCCATCAAGTCCTGGTGCCTTGTTCTTTGCCAATGCCTTCAATGCACCTTGAACTTCTTCCTTCAGTATCATTGGCTCTTGAGCAATTGCTACCTCTTTAAACAGTTGAACAACCATTTCTTTTTGGTACAGTGACTCTGTATATTCCATCATCTTTTTTTTAAAAAAGAAAGTTTTTAGTGTGAATTGACTGATAGTTTACATGGAAGAACACCAGTTTTGCACTCATCCTATTGTATTTCGTTTCATTGCAAGGATTACAATCCCCTCCACGCATTAACAAGCAACAGTATTTGCTTCTATTCCCTCTGGGTTTTTTTTTTTTCTTGATGTACACAAAAACACTCAGGAATATATAATCATTTAAACAACCAAAGGGCACATTCTGCAAGCCTGCCTCCTGACTGCCAACACACAGCCTTTCTCTTTCCATGAGTCTAGAGTCCTCAGCTGCTCTATCTCTCTCCATGTTATCATCTCTGCCTTCATCTCTGGTGTCACTGCTTCTCTGGATAGAGTCCCACATTCTGCTCATGCTCTTCTCCCTTAATGGTCCTAGGGTCCTCTGTTCCTGGAATGTAAGACTAACTACTCCCCCCACCCCCACCCTTTATGTTACAAAACTTCTACCTTTACAGTTGTGACCATCGCAATTAGTCATGATAACAATTACTCACCATTGAATCATAAAAATCTTATCCCCATCTCCTTTCACCAGACCCATCTAGACAAGATGAAAACTATTCAGTGGGTGTTCTACCTTCCCTGCATACTCTGAAGCTAAACTCCTTGAAAACTTGTAAGCTAGCCACTTCATGCCTTTATAATCCCTCCCCATTTTAGGTAGCCAATGTCTAAATTGCCCATCCCTATCAAGGGGGGAAAGGTTTGATCCTTGATGTGAAGATTCCTTCCCTCTCAGTTGGTATTTTGAGCTACTACATCCATAAGTATAGGTCAAAATCATTCAATGTAGCAATTTACACTTGTTTCCTTTATCAAATTTCTTTATCTTCCTCTAGTCAAGTTCTAACTACCAGCCGCTCCGCGGGAGAAAGATGAGGCTTTCTACTCCCGTAAAGATTTACACCCTCGGAAACCCTGTACAGGGTCGCTATAGGTCGGACCCGACTTGATGGCACTTAACAACAACAACAACAGTCAAGTTCTAAGGAGCTCTGGTAGTGTAGTGGTTACGAATCAGGCTGCAAGCCTTAAGGTCAGCCGTTCAAAACTACCAGCTGTTACGTGGGAGAAAGATGAGGCTTTCTGCTCCCATAAAGATTTACCGCCTCGGAAACCCAGTACAAGGTCACCATGAGTTGGAACCAAATCCATGGCACATAACCACAACCACCAGTCGAGTTCTGATCATTTAGCCATCGAGGTTAGGTCAAATGGGTACTTATCTGCAAGTTTGGGTGTTCTTGTGTGTCTCCCCTTAACTCATGTCAGCTGGATGCTTTACTCTCAGCTCTAGCTTTCCTTGGCTAGGTCCTTGTCTATGGGCTTAGGAGTCCTCAGTTCTCACCACACATCGGACCAACCAGCCCTTCTCTTTCCCATCTCCAGGGGTCGACAGGAGTCTATGGAACGTGGTTGAACTCAGCCCATTATCTTCATTGCTGTCTTTCTCCCACTTCCACTTACATGTAGACCAACATGATCACCAGCAATCTTACATGCCTGCTTGTGTGTTCCCTCTGAGTTTCAGTCTTGGAAGAGGATTTGTACTGAAGGGACTTGATTGCTTACCTTGATGGCTACCTGGCAAACAACTTGCTTGTTCTTGTAGTAGCCAATCAGACTGCCATTTTTGTTTTGGATTTTCCCTGCTGGTCTTTCTCTCAAGAAGTATCTTCTGTTCCTCTAGCTATTCCAGGTTGGTCTGCTTTTCCTTTCAAGTGCAACTGTCCCACCTCAGAAGGTTCTGGATGGGGCTCAGGATTCCACCTAAGGTCCTGTACAGTATAAAGGCTCTGCAAGAAGCCTATTTCACTGGGCAAGTTCTAGAATCCCTTTTAGATATTCCAATCAGTTATAGGCTGAAGATGGGCTTATAAACTTTCTATAATCATGTTTCCCAATATTCCTTTCTATCCCACTCAAGTGTCAAGGAAACTGATATTCGTAAGACAATCAGGCATCTTAACATTACTTCCCCTCTTTTACCTACTCAGACTATGCCTCAATCCCTTTGTCACAGAGCCCTGCTGTTTCAAGGTTGAGCATACATCACTGTTTACCTTTGTCCCATTTAGCCCACTTTCCACCTTCTTTTGATGCTTTCTGTATCATTCAATATTTTGTCCATAGAATCCTTCAGTATAGCAAATCGAGGCTTGAAATTTTTCTTCATTTTCCTCAGATTGAGAAATGCTTCCCTTTTGGTTTTCTAACTCTAGGTCTTTGCCCATTTTATTATAATATTTGACTTTGTCTTCTCGAGCTGACCTTTGAAATTTTCTGTTCAGCTCTTTTACCTCATTTTGCCCATTTGCTTTACCATCTCTATGCTAGAGAGCAGAGTCCTGGTATGGCACTGTGGAGTCCTGGCGTGGCGCTGTGGGATAAAGCACTGGACCAGCAAGGTTGGTTTGAACCACAAGGTTGGTAGTTTAAATTCACCAATTGCTCCTTAGAAACCCTATACAGGGTTGCTATGAGTTGGAACCGATGCGACAGCACTTAACAACAACATGCTAGAGAGCAAGTTTCAGAGTTTCTTCTGACATCCATTTGGATCTTTTTCTTCTTTCATGTCTTCTTAATGACCTCTGCTTTCTTCTTGTATGATGTTCTTGATGTCATCCTATAACTCTTCTGGTCTTTGGTCTTTAGAGTCCAATGCATCAAATCTGTTCTTGAAATGAACTCTAAATTCAGATGGGATATGTTGAAGGTCATATTTTGGTTCCTGTGGACTTGTTTTCATTTTCTTCAGCTTCAGCCTGAACTTGCATATGAGTAATTGATGGTCTGTTCCACAGTCTGCTCCTGGCCTTGTTTTGGCTGATGATATGGAGCTCTTTCCACAGATGTAGTCAATTTGATTTCTGTATATTCTATCTGGTTAGGTCCATGTGTATAGTCGTCTTTTAAGTTGTTTTAAAAAGGTATTTGCAATAAATCATTGGTCTTGAAAAATTCTATCATGTTATCTCCAGCATTGTTTCTATCACCAACACCATATTTTCCAATTACTGATCTTCCTTCTTTGTATCCAACCTTTGTATTCCAATTGCCAGTAATTAACAATACATTATGATTGCATGTTTGATCAATTTCAGACTGAAGAAGTTGGTAGAAATCTTTAGTTTCATCATCACTGGCTTTAGTGGCTAGCACATAAATTTGAAATATAGTGGTATTAACTGGTCTTCCTTATAGGCGAATGGACATTATCATATCACACAGACAGCACTGTACTTCAGGGCAGATCTTGATATATTCTTTTTGATGATGAATGCGACAGCATTCTCCTTCAATTTATCATTCCTAGCATAGTAAACTCTGTAACTGTCAGATTCAAAATGGCCAAACCCAGTCCATTTTCACTTACTAATGCCTAGAATATATCTCTGTTTATACATTCCATTTAATTTTTGAGAATTTCTAATTTTCCTTTAATTAAAAAAAAACCAAACAAACCCAAACACCACAAGAACACAAAAACAACCAGTTAACACCACCTGTATGAGGGTTAAGTGCATCATGGCATTCTCTCCCTTCTAAAGACCATGCAGGGCAACAAAGGGTTGGTATGTTTGAACCACTGCTGTTTTCATCTCATGTAAAATGAGTATATTGAGGATTAAGCACTGCCTGACATGCACTCAACACACATGGAGTGGGGAAGGGGCTTCCTGGGAAGAAGGTAGAGCTGGATATACCACATGTATACACAGCTACCAGATGGAGCTGGAAAGATGAAGCAGCATGTCTGTCCCTGATACTTCCAATGCATGGGAAAGGCTTTAGGATCAAGAAAAAGGTTTCCAAAGTCAAATTCAGTTTTCTCTCAATTACTTATCACAAGTCAACTTTGTCACTGTGTACCCATGTTCGTACTACAAGGGGGATTCAATAAGTTTGTGGAAAAATTCCATTGTCTTCACATTCCATTTTTCCATAAACTTTTTGAAGTCCTTTCCTATATCAGTTCACCCCTGGCTTTGGTACCACTGCTCCCTCCTAATCCTCTCTCTACTGCCTCTTTCTTAGACTTCTTCATTGGCAGCTCCATCTTCCAACTGCATTTAAATGCTGGTGTTATTAAGGGTTTCAGCTTTGACTTTGCCACTTTCCAAAAGAGTGCCCATTGGCACATAACCCTGCTGTTGTTGTTTAGTGCATTCAAGTTGGTTCCGACTCATAGAGACCCTGTATAGGGTTTCCAAGGAGCAGTTGGTGGGTTTGAACCATCAACCTGATTATCCTAAAACACCACACCAGGACTGGCAAATAATGCTAGGAGATTCAAATCTACCTTTCTCCTGCGCTCTCATCAGCTACCGAGGGCCATCTCTTCTTCCTGTCTGAGTGCATTCCACTCACTCCACCTCCCACCCATCCACCAACCCATTTAGAAAAGGAATTCATCACTATCCCTTCAAACTCGTTTTCCTTCCCCTACTTCCGAGCTCAGGGAATGTTACATGTAGCTAACAATTTTTCCAACCTAGAACCTGGAAGTTTCAGTCTATGTCCCACTTCTAGCCTGATATTCAATTTATTACTAAGTACTGATGAGTTTACGTTCTTCATCGCTCTTGTATCAAACCCCTCCTGTCCTCTCTCTCTGCCACCTGGCTTCATATATACTGCATGGTGACCAAGCCACTGACCCTGTGCCAAAGCCTTAGAACACAACAGTACACAAGACACTCATTGTTCCTGCCCATATCAAGGCAGCTCTGGTAAGGAATATATAGATACAGGGAGGAGAAAAAGAAGTATATAAAACATGATTCTAATTCAGCTTTAAAAATGAAATATAGACTGACAACCAGAGAAAAGCCATATACATGTTAACAGCAGAGACTTAGGATAACTAGACTTTAAAGCATTTTTGTCATCTGCAATTCATTTTATTTACACTTGATTTTGCTATTTTTACAACAGAAAGCAAATCATTAATGCTATTTGCCAAACAGTTCCTGGCCTAATCAGTACCTGGAAGGAAGACTGGAAAGGCCTCATCTCCAGCAGCTCCTTCTCAATCCTGGCTTTCATCCCCGGGTACATCATGTTCCCGCCAGTGAGGAACACATTCTGAACCAGCAGCTCCTGGACATCTTTTGGATACCTAGGAGAGAAGTGATTTTTTCTGGTATAGTCCTTCCAACTCGAATATTAAAAACAACAATGTAGATGTGAAAATGTTAAGCTCTAAGTTCAAAATATAAGACATCTTCTCTATAAGTTTAAAAACAAAACAAAAAATTTTGTGTCTTCACAAAATGCCAGCCAAGTGTTTCTTCTAAATATCTAGTTAAAGAACTGAATTTGAATGTTCAATTCATTTTCGTAATGTGATTAGAATTTTTGTACCTTTCTTATTTTTATTTTTAAAAATCAACTTTATGAAGGACGACTTTGTGTACGTTTTGATGAAGTTTGACAAGTTTATATCCCTGGTAACCACAACCACAATCAGGAGCATTTTCACCACTTCAAAATGTCCTGCTTTTCTTTTAGTGGCCTGTCCCTCATCTGTGTTTTCAGCAGTCTTATTTTATCCCCATGAGATCACTTTTCCATCCATTGTTATGACAAAGCTCAAAACTGCTCCAACCCGGGTGAAGACCTGGTTGGCCAGCAGTGTAGCAAGACCTGGGGACTCTTGGGCCCAGAGACAGTGACATAGCCACAGAGGACTAGAGTGGAGAGTGAAGCATCCAGCGAATAAGAAGAGAGGGCATCTGCACAAGAAC
>NW_006408921.1:743835-745269 GCF_000296735.1 Chrysochloris asiatica
AGTGATGCCTGAGATGGAAGCAGAGACGATGACATGGAGAGATGGAGCTGTTGGGAACTTTAGACACAGAGAGAAAGAGGGGCTGTGTGCTGATGACTGGGGGGCATGCTTGTAGTGTATACCCTTTGGATGGCTGATGATGAATGGAGGGGATTGTAACCATGGCAATGAAATGATACACTATAGGATGAATGTAAAACGAATGTTCTCCCATGTAAACTATCACATAATTCACAATAAAACATTAAGGAAAAAAAAAAAAAGTTACAGGCAAAAAAAAAAATTGCTCCAAAAAAATAGGTGCAATCACTTTTTCTCCTTGCTAGGTCCTACTGGCTATAACAGGGTTGGTATCCAACAAACCATGTTCCCTGCCTACCCCAACCTGAATCATAAAAATCCACCTGCAGGAAAAGGCCTGTACAACTGGGAGTAGGGAGGAACAGTGTGAAAAAGATGAAGACTCTTAGTGAAGATGTCTGCAAGAAGTGAAAAAATCTTTGACAAATTCTGTATAATTTTAGGGTGATTTAAGTTGCTAGTCTTGAATGTAAAATTTTTAAAAAAATATTTTATTGTGAATTATTATGTGATAGTTTACATGGGAGAACATTAGTTTTACATTCATCCTATCATATATCATTTCATTGTCATGGTTACAATCCCCTCCATGCATCATCAACCAACCTAAGGGTATATCTTAAAATGCCTGCCCCATCCACCCCCGTCAACATAAAATTTTTATTAAACTGAGTGAAATTAATCAGTCACAACAGGACAAATACTGTATGAGAGGCCTGTTGCAAAAAGTTAAGAAAAGGTTTTCTTCATAAAAGAAACACTATGGGGGAACAAACAAGATGGCGGATCAGGTGGAAGTGCAGTAAGGAGCTCCGCCAGCAACAACACAAAATACTCGACCAAGCAGGCTCAGGCGATGGTCCCAGAACTCTGAACCACACATAAAGGAATATTTAGAAAGTTGGAAGGCTTACAGCTGGGGGAGTTTGTGGCAGAAGCAAGAAATCCATTGCTTTCTGGTTCAGGATGCTCAGCTGCTCCAGGAGCTGCCATTTGTGTGGGGCCAAGTGGGGGAAAGATCGGAGCAGCCACGGATGCCTGACAGAGCCATGGAGATAGAGGTGTGGAGATTCTTTTCTTTTGGTATCTGTTCGTTGGTCCCTTGCTGTCTGTGTACCTCCGTTCTGGTAACTATAGGGGTGCCTGAGCTCGTGGACACCCCAGCCCCACCCTCAGAGGGTTCTACTACGCATGTGCACAGATCTCCTCAAAATTTAAAGAGACAACTTCCACTTAAAATCAAACAGTCACAGCCAGCCCTGAACTGTTTATAACTAGAAAAAAGGCCTGAACGGGGATTGTGGAGTGGGACAAGCAGCTAAAAAAGGAAATAGGCTGAAAATTAAATCCTAA
>NW_006408921.1:749307-763076 GCF_000296735.1 Chrysochloris asiatica
TTAAAAAAAAAAAAAAAGATCACCATGAATTGAAGCCAAAAAAAAGAAACATTATATGATGGTTACCAAAGGTGGGATGGAAGGGAAACTTTTCACAGGCTACAGGGTAGACATATGCTAACTTGGGTGATGGGGCAGGCAATATACAATAAGAGGGAGGTTGGCACTGGAAAAACAAAGGCAGTGGACGTCATGGGGAAGAATCTAAGAGTTAAAGTGAACAGAGGTGAAACACTGATGGTCTTCGGAGGGGATTGCGAATTACTGCAATGTAGCCAAGTGTATGATTCACTGAATGGAAACTGATGATCAGCTCTGTAAACCTTCACTCCATTTACATTTAAAAGTTAAGAAATTTTTATATAAAAGCCAATGCACTGGGGAGACAGAACAGTTATGGGCTTTAGACACACAGCTGTGTGCCTGCAGGCAGGAGGCTGGCTGGTAGATGTGCCCTTTGGATATCTAAATGAATATATATATTTTTGTTTTGTAAGTGTACATCAAAGATTTTTGCTTTGTTCACCTGTGAAACGTAAGATGTAAATGCGGAGCCACAGGGAGGAAACAGGATAACTGTTATAGCAGGGAAGGGATTGCAATCATTGAGATGAAACAAAGTGTGTAATTTGCTGAACTTAAAAAAACTGTGATCTTGTCTGGAAACCTTCAACCAGTTCATAATAAAAAAAACTAATAAAAAAAAAAAGGTCAATTCACATATATTATTGTCTAACTTAAATATATAAGAAATTGTGAAAGTTCCTTAAAGCGGCTGAGCATGTGCATGTTCAAAAAAGAATGGCAGAGCTGCACAGTGTGCCTGGCCTACGGTGAAGATGAAAGAACACTATCTGAGCAGAACATGTCAATGAAAAGCAGTGAGATAGGCCTATTTCCAGGGTGCCCAAACACCAAAGCTACTCTTCAATACTATATCCAGAGGAAGGGCTCAGGGCACTAGAAGGAGAAGGTGCCTATAGTCTCACCTGTCCAGAATGTACTGAAGGATCTCCGCTATCCCAGCCTGTTCTTCTCCAATAAGAGACGGCTGGAAAATAATCTCTGGAGCTCGAATTCTTTCTGTTCCAACAAACAGCTGATGATATGCTGCCAAATTAAACATGGGCTTTGAAAACCCAAAGTTTAGAAGATATTTTTAGGCTATAAAGACAAACATCCCAGTTGCCAGTTTCCTCAAACTCCCATTTCCTATTCCAGTATTGCTCTTGTCCTTTGTTCAGGCCAGAAAAGCCTTCCCCAACTTTCCTGATTTGACAATCCAATTTTCTGCCTTCTTTTAGCCTCAGAATTATAAAAATTTAGGATTTGCATCAAGGAGCCCTGGTAGCATAGTGCATATGAGCTGGGCTGCAAACTGCAAGGTTAGCAGTTCAAATCTGCCAGTCGCTCCTAGGGAGACAGATGAGGCTTTCTGCGCCCATAAAGACTTACAGCCTCAGAAACCCTAGATAGGGTCGCTATGAGTCGGAACTGACTGGACAGCACACAACCACCACTGTGGTCTACATCATGCAATAGTCCCTGAGAGTTCATGAAAAGACACCTCACAGACTGAGGCTGAGTGGTGGAAATCTAAGTCTCCTCCCCTCCTGCCCACCAGTGTCTGCCTTGTTACCCTTGATCACCTCCCTGGCCAAGAGAGCATTTACCCAGGTGGGTCTTAGACTCAGACATGTTTATCTGGCTGCCACTTTAATGATAGAAATTCAGTTCTAGGTAAGAATTAACCGTAATAACACTGCCCATTGTTCAAATGTCAGGCAGATTGTTTCTCACCAATTCACAGATCCTGGTTAAAAAAACCCTCTGATTTCAGCGGTTTTATGTAGTGGTGCCCTCTTTTCTAAAAACTATAAGTGGGATTTTTTTTTTTTAAACTTTCCTTGACTCGTCTGGTCACTCATGTCAACTGTGAACCAAAAGCTTGATCTAGACAACAGGAGTCCAACCTGGACAGTGGTAACTGGCTTCTCCACTTCAGGTGTTTCCTCTGAAAACAAGGGCTCAAAGTCCTGGATATTTTCCACATCTTCCAGTGGCGGCTCCAGCTGCTCCAGGTCAGGTGTCTAAGAACAAACAAAGCGACCGAGCTTGTGATGTCGGAGAGTCTTAGTTCTAGTAGGTTCAGCATCACAAAAAACCGGGGCCCTGTCTGATGTTTATGTGAAAACTATGCTTACATAAAAACAATGAAAAAATTTCTAAGCTATCACCCCCAAAAACACACATATAAACACAAAGATTATAAGACTACAAAACCAGGAATGGACTTTGTTTTCCTCACCTGCCTTTTCCTACTTATACAAGCCTAACCAACCCCTTCCTTCTCTCTCAGAAACCTTCCCAAGGACTTTGCTTTCCTCACCTGCCTTTTCCTACTTATACAAGCCTAACCAACCCCTTCCTTCTCTCTCAGAAACCTTCCCAAGGACTTTGCTTTCCTCACCTGCCTTTTCCTACTTATACAAGCCTAACCAACCCCTTCCTTCTCTCTCAGAAGCCTTCCAAAGGTGTCAGGTGCAGGCTGAGGCCCCCTGGGAGACTTGCTGCCTGCATCAGCCAACCCACCCCACTCAGAACTCTTTGGGAGAAGGGTTTGATAGCTAGTGTCCTACAAAAGAACTCAGATTAAAAGCAAAATCAAATAGATTCCTTAATAGTTAGTAAGTGTATGGAGCGCTGGTGTGGTACTGTAGGATAAGCACTGGACTGCTAATGACAAGGTCGGAGTTCAAACCCACCAGCCTCTCCTCGGAAATCCTGTACAGGGAAGCCATGAGTCGCAACCACCTTGATGATACTTAACAACAACAATGCATCATACTGATGGTTCCTTAAGGACCAGGTCCTACAGGGATAGGGATGCGACTAAGGGCCGCAAGGGAGCTGGATACTTCCTACCTGTGGCATCCCTCCTACCTACTGAACAAGCACTGCTCATCGATGACAAAGAACCTGAACCTGCTGGCATCGCTCCCAATAGAGGGCCCAAGGCATTTTAATTTTAACCTGCACAAAACAAGTTGTACAGAGGGAGGAGTTCTGGATGACAGCTGCGGCCATCTGTCATTCTGTCATGAGAACTTACCTTTCTGGACTCAAAGAAGAGAAGTTATAGGGAGAGCTATTTTGTTACAACTCAAGGAAGAATGTTCTACCAATGACAGCTGCTGTACAATAAGTACACCTTAGAGGGATTCAAGTCGTGTCAAGAACCAACAGTCAAGCATGCTGGAGATATGCCTTCACTGAGTATGTGTTCTCTGGGTCCCTCCTGACTCTAGCAATCCATGAAGGACGTGCATTACCAATGCAATTCAGTGACACGTTTCTGGAGAACCTGCGTATATACTACAGCTCTAAACACGCATTCAAACTCACTTTCAAACAAGGCTATGAGCCTCAATGCCTACCCCGGGCCCCACAAAAGTCATGTAGCATGTATGGCACGAGTGGGTGACAATGAGGTCTAATTTCTGTCCTGGAGTGGTCCTGCAGGGTAAGGCACTGAACCGCAAGATCAGTTTTAACCACAAGGTCAGTGGTTCAAACCCACCAGCTGCTCCTTGGAAACCCTATACAGGGTTGCTATAGGTCAGAACCGACTCAACAGCACTTAACAGCAACAATATTGTAGAGTTGTAGGATAAGCACTGGATTACTAACTGAAAGATCGGTGGTTCAAACCCACCAGTTGCTGCTCTGAAACCCTATAAGGGTCACTGAGAGTTGAAATCAACTCAATGGCACTTAACAACTACCACCACCATATTTATGGAGAATTTTCCAGGCTTGAGGATAAACCCTGGAAAGGAAGGGGTATATATTTCTTCATCTGAGACTGGAAGACAAGACGAGAAGAATTGGTTTGTTGTTGTTGTTAGGTGTCATCGAGTTGGTACCGACTCATAGCAACCCTAAGCACAACAAAAGGAAACACTGCCTGATCCTGGGTCAACTTCACAATTGTTGCCACGTTTGAGCCCACTGACGCTGCCACTTTGCCAATCCATCTCACTGAGGGTCTTCCTCTTTGTCTCTGACCCTCTACCTTATCAAACATGATATCCTGACTGGTCCCTCCTGACCATATGTCCGAAGTATGAGAGACGAAGTTTGGCCATCCTGTCCTCCAAGGAGCACTCTGGCTGCACTTCTTCCAACACAGATCTGTTGGTTCTTTTGGCAGCCTATGGCACTTTCAATATTCTCAAAAGCATCAAATAACTCAAAAGCATCAATTCTTGTACAGTCTTCCTTATTCACTGCCCAGCTTTCACATGGATACCATGGCTAGGGTCAGTCGCACCTTAGTCCTCAAGCTGATTATCTTTGCTCTTCAATACTTTAAAAAGGTCTTGTGCAGCAGAGTTGCCTAAGGTGAATCAAAAGGACCTCCCACTCAGTCAAGGAGGCAAGGGCTCTCTTGACCAACTCTGCATTTGATTCTGGGGCAGAGCAGACTGCTGACAACACTCACCCTCCAGTTCCCCAGTTCTCACTGTGGATATTATCCTACATTTTATGGCTGAGGGTCAGGGGGTGCAGTGTGGTGGCTGGATCTATACAGTCTTTCTGGCCATGGAGTCAGATTGCTCATGTTTGAATCTCAGCTTTGTGACTTGGAGCTGTGTGACTTTGGGCAAGTTTCTTCATTTCTGCTTCCTTATTTGTAGCACTGGAGTATGATGACACCTACTTACAGAGCTGTGAAAATGAATCAGGACAGAGCTGACAGAAGTGCTCAGCATGGGTCGGACACATGTCATGTGCTCTACTGTCATCAGCCACTGCCACTGCTGCCACCTGCTTCTGAATGGCACCCAAATTTTTAGATTTTGAGTGCCCACCCTCCACCCCCATAACTACTGACAAATTTCAGTTCTCTTCTGAACTACGACATTTCTATCCCATCTTCCCACCTCTAGTCTCATCTCTCCCTACAACCATCCTCCTTCCTGCTATTGGTAATTTTCCTAAAAGAAAGTCCTATGACTTCTCCTTGTTAACACAGGCTGAAAGCTCTGTATGTCTAAAGGTTGCTTAGTCTGACTAATGGAGACCTCTGGAGCCTGGTCTCCCTTCCCCACCCCATGGCCCCTCGGCCCTGAATCTGTACACCAAGCATGCCATACTTCCCTATACATGTTGACTGTCCCATCAAAACCACTCTTTCTCCTTGTTTACTACTTACTGAAATCCTAATAATCTTCCAGGCCCAACTCAATATCCCAACCCTTTCTCAAAACGCCATCTTTATTCCACACACATAGACTACCCACCTGGCCTGATATACCTCACTTCAGTCAGCCAAGTATGGGACATGTTTGTTGTCAGTAAGTGCTGTCAAGCTGGTTCCAACTCATAGAGACTCTGTATAGGGTTTCTCAGGAGCAGCTGGTAGGTTTGAACTGCCGACCTTGTAGTTAGCAGTTCAGTGCTTATCCTATAGCGCCATACCAGCACCCTATTTTTTCTGAGGCACCTGGGAAGACAGGCACCATATGTAATTACCACTGTGTCCCTGGCATTCCATGCTGGCACTGAGTTGTGGGCCACCAGGTACACCCTCATATAGCTCTGGAATACAGGTTTCAAAAAGCTTCTGCTGTGAAAAAACAGCACCATCTACCGTCATCTAGGACTCCTGGTGTGGAGCTGTAGGATCAGCACTGGAACCATAAAGTCGGCAATTCAACTCCACCAGCTGCTCCTCACTATGAGGTCACTATGAGTTGGAACTGACTCAATGGCAGGTGACAACAACAAACCTTCATCATAGCCAGAGACTGCCATGGGAACCGGGTGGCACAATGGTTAAGTGCTCAGCTACTAACTGAACAGTTGGTGATTCAAATCCAACCAGTGGCTTCTCAAGAGGAAACCAGTCTAGGAAACTGTATGGGGCAGTCCCCCAATCACACGGGCTCACTATGAGTGGAAATCAACCTACAGCACCTAACCACAACAACTTAGTGCTACTAAAAATGGTCAAAAGAAATTTTCCTTCTCCCAATTCCTATGACTCACACAGAGGAACAAAGTTAATCATTTTAACACAGAGGATGGGCATGCATTAGGGAACAGATTTCTCTAACCATACCGGCTTCTCTCTGGTTAGGGTTTACTAGGGGATTCACATTTATTGTGTGGCAATCAGAAACACAAATATGACTGTTCTTTTAGAACTGAAGGGAACAATAGTTTGCCAAAGTGCAAAGTAGTGTAGATCCCTGAAACAGCCTCAAGCAACAGTGACTGACTTGGACTTAAGCCACTCAAGAGAACATTTCAAATTTGCCCACTGAGACTTCCAACAAAGGACTGCTGTTGTCAGGCACTGTCAAGTCAGTCTGACTGATAGCAACCCTATGTACAACAGAACAAAACTCTGTTGGATTCTGTGGCATCTTCACAATCGCTCTGTCTGAAGGTTAGCTCTAAAACTGTGTCCCTCTTCCCACTGTCAGCAAACATGGCCTGTTGCGTACAGTTACGGAAAAGCAAGCATCCTCTAGTTTCAAATATTCCATTAGGAATGCTAACAAAGCTACTCCTTTACAACATCCTATAGGAATACAAGCAGACTAGCAAGGACTGAGACAGATTTCTTTTTAAGAAAAAATGGATTTTACAGAATATTTTAAGTTAAAAAGCTTAGCTGTACTAACTCATCTCATCCATTACTACTTATGCAGCATTTAAACATGACTCTGGTCTGTACAAATGTATTCTCTTTACTTCAGGGAGTTCTATAGTTAGAAAATACTACAAATACTTTTTGAAAGGTAGAAGTGGCTGGTCAGTACTAGGGTCAAATTTATTCCATAAATGTTACTGGAGCAGACTTTAATCACTAACAATCACACTCAATAAAGACTGACTGACCATTAAAGATTTGGTAAGAAACGAATTCATCAGATTTTTAATTATATGTAGAGAAATGTTTTGCAGTCCAACATTTTCAAATCTCATCAAGCCCAGGGACATTTCAGTACGTGTCCCACAGCTCAGAATAAAGTTGGTACTTAATTAAGTCCCTGCTAAGTGAATGAAGCAGCTCTGGTAGCATAGTGGTTACGAATTGGGCTGCTAACCTCAAGGTCAGCAGTTTGAAACTACCAGCTGTTCTGTGGGAGAAAGATGAGGCTTTCTGCTCCCGTAAAGATTTACAGCCATGGAAACCCTGTGCAGTCAGAATCGACTCCAACAACAACAACAGCAACAACAAGTGAATGAATGAGTGGCTGAATCTCAGTATGTTAACAAATGCAGAAAAAAATGATAAAAAATCAGGAAAAATTCTTCCCCAATGGCTCCTGATCACACCTCTATAGGTGTTTGTTCAAACTTGAAATCTGTCTTCGTAGTGGCTTAGTGGTACATCTCTGGAATAAAGATGTTGATGCCCTACTAACACTGCCATGTTACACATGATAAAAAAAAAAATGCATGTGGACGAGTGAACAACAAAGACAGTGTGGTTCTCGAGACTAGTAAACAGACAGGAAAGTGGAGAGCAGGAGACAGAAGAGGAGCAGAGGTTAACCAAAGCTGATCAGTGATGCTGCAGGGAGAAAGACAGTAGTAAAGTTCCGTTATTCCAAGATGGTAGTGATCCGGAAGCTGCACTGGTAAGCCTGACACAGGACCTGCTCTACGGTAAAGAGGTGGAGGATGGAAGCCTGAGAGGAGGCACTACAAGAGTGAGCATGCAGCCGCGAGGTAGTCACTGCCAAAGTGAGCTTTAGGCTGTGTCCCAGACAGCTTGGAGATCACCGAGGAGCCCCTAACACACTGACATCAAATGGCACTGACTTGGATTCTTCCAGTGTAGTTCCTTTCCAAAGACATAGCCAACAACTTAAAGTGAGCTAAAAAACAAAAAGCCAATAATCCAGATTGATTAACCTTGCCCTCTCAAGTGTTACAAGACCATAAACAGGCCTCTTTGCTTGTTGTCTATGGATGACAAATTATCACCACTAATGCTTAAGGTCAGCGGTTCGAAACTACCAGCCGCTCCACGGGAGAAAGATGAGGCTTTCTACTCCCGTAAAGATTTACACCCTCGGAAACCCTGTACAGGGTCGCTATGGGTCGGAACCAACTCGACGGCACTTAACAACAACAACAACAATGCTTCTTCCCAGATCTAGAGGCAAAAAAGAGCCAACAGTGGCCTCTGGGGCCGAGGTGTGACCTGTAGCCAGCCCCTTCCCCACGCTGGGTCCAGAGTTGGATTATTTGGGCCCAAGTTCAGCCCTGCTGCCTGACCTTAACAGTCCACAGGTAAGGAAAGAGAATTCGTCTTCGGTAACTTTTGCTGAACACAGATATGACGTCTGCTGTCCACCATGGGTCTACTGGATTTTTGTACTTACACAGCTGGAGTGTTGCAAGAAGCTATGCAACCAATATTTCAGATACCAGCCGGATCACGCATGGTGGACAGATTTCAGTGGAGCTCCCAGACTAGGAAGAAAGGTCTAGCTGGCCATCTTTTATTTTTTTAATTAGCCAATGAAAAGTCTGCAGATCCCTCACAATAGTGTCCGATACAGTGCTGGAAAAGAAAGCCCCTAGGTTGGAAGGCACTCAAAATACACAGCAGCCACAATGAGCTTGAGCTCACGAAGAGGGTCAGGATCGGGCAAGGTTTCATTCTCCAGACCACAACTAACAACAACTAGTTGTCGTAAAACAATTCAGACGCTATGTATAAAGCACAATTCCTATCTTCAAGGAATATCAAGATGGAAAGGAAGTTAAGTGAAAGACCAACCACAATAAATTTAGGAAATATCAAAAAAGAGCGAATGGGAGTATGTGAGCAATTGCCAAACAGCTGCCAGAGAAGCAGGCTCAGGTTCAAGACCCAGCCACATGAGCAGTCCATAAGCACACTTCCCTCCCCAGTGTCCGGCCAGAGGACTACAGGGTGAAATTCTTCCTGTCAGTGTCAGCTGGCACAAAGTTAGCACCGCTGATGTCCCTGCAACCTCAGGCATCACTGCTCTCTCCCCAAGTCTGGTCATAACTCTGGTACATTCGCCTTCTCAGGACTCTCCTCCAACCCCTCGGGAGAGGCTGTTTTCTCTGAATGGCCTGTGGAATCCAAGGAAGGGCCCTGTCTTACCTCTGGCTTGCTGTCTACCACATCCACCACAAAGCTGACTTCTGCCTGAAGGATTTTCTGCTTAGCTTGCTCCACTGCTGAACTGAGCTTTTGGATGTAGGACTGCAGCTCCTCTGGTGAATCCATGTTCAGCTCCATCAGGGCTTTGTGAAACTGATCCATCTGGCCATCCTCTAGAAGTTCCTGGAACCAGAGCAGTCATAAGTCACCTCAAAGGTAAAGAGTGCAACCACACAGAGGAGGGAATGAAAAGTGGCTTCAAAGCCAGACAGAAGCGCCAGGGCAGACGAGAGCTCCAAGACGTCCCTAATAAAACCCGTAACTGAAAAACAAAAAAGACTACCACCTGTTTAGACACAACTCATCTATGGTGATGGATGTCAGCAATGTTGCCTTTGGGGTGGGGACAGGTGGGAGGCTGCTGAGGTACTGGCAACCTTCTGTTTCTTCATCTGGTCGGCAGATACATGGCTCTAGCCACTTTGTCAACCTTCACAGACCTGGATATGCTTAAGATTTGTGACCTGTGCATTACATGTGCCATCCTTACACACATTAAAAAATTTAAAAACATAAATAACGCCAAAGTACGGAGCTCTTTCAGAAACACCTGCTACTCTGCAGTACTTTAGCAATCCTGACATTGCTGACGCTCTGGACTCCTTCCTGACACCAGGGATGAGACACAGACGAAAACACTGAGGTGGCCCACTGGCATCTGCTCTTACTTGCACGTAGAGCAGCCTGTCCAGCCGCTCCTGGTCGAGCTGCAGCTTCTCCTCCCGCCGGCGGGCGTTGAGCTCCTGCAGTCGCCGGAGTTGCTGCTGCCGCCTCTCCTGCTTCTCCTCAGAGGTCAGAGTGCTGCCCAGGAGCTTGCTGGAAAAGGGTAGCTGCATCTTGTGGACGTTGTTCTCATAATAGTCAGGGCACTGCCATTTCTGCAATTCTTTAAGGAAATCATTTTGGAAGTTAGGAACTGGTAACACTTTTAACGCAGAAATTTAAAAATCAAGGCAAGGGTTCCAGTGCCAGGTAGGATGGCAAAAGCACACACCCACTTCCCTCTTTAACTAGATGCAGCCACAAATACAGACAGAATGGCATCAGGACCACTGAAAGAAGTGTGACGTGATAGGTGAGAAATGATACCCAAAGGAAACACAGAAGATCCGCAATGAAGGAGGTGCAAGAGAAATGATAAAATCAGCAACATTGAGAAAGAATAAAAAAATAGGTAATGGCAAATAAAAACCATTGCTACAAAATACTGTCGTAATTTTGTTAAGTGCCTCAAGTCAGTTCCAACTCACAGTAACCCTGTATAGGACTTCTGGGGAGTGGCTAAGGGGTTTGAACCTCTGACCTTGCAGTGCTTATCCTATAGTGCCACACCAAGACTCCCACAAATTGTTGTTGTTGTTAAGTGCCGTTAGGTCGGTTCTGACCCATAGTGACCCTGAACAGGGTTTCCGAGGCTGTAAATCTTTACGGGAGCAGAAAGCCTCATCTTTCTCCCGTGGAGCAGCTGGTAGTTTCGAATTGCTGACCTTGTGGTTCGCAGCCTGATTTGTAACCACTACGTTATCAGAGCTCCTTAAATAATAGCTACTTTTATTAAGCAGAAACACCAATATGCAAAGCTATTGTTTCTTGAAACATTCATTAGGTCTGTCTACTTCTAGAGGCAATGTCTCCGTCTCTAACCCTTGACTGAAGGGTGCTGCACTCTTTAAAATCGATAAAACATCAAAACAGCCATTTTAACATCCTTAAGGGACTCAAACCAGGTTCCTTTTAAATGCTTTTTGAGTTTTGTGAATAAAAAGTCTGATGGGGGCAAAATCAGAGATATAGGGTGGAATGGAGTAAGGTGTCCCGAAGGACAGTCTTTGCTACCCTCAAAGAACAAGCAGGTGCATTGTTGTAATGGAAAAAAATTCTTCGCACAATTTTCCAGGCCTTTTTCTTGCCAAAGCAGTTTTCAATTTTCTTAACATTCTGTCATAACAAGCTCCTGTGATTGAGCTATGTTCTTTGAGAAAATCTATCAACCTTCTTTTTGTTGCTAAGTGCCATCGAGTTGGTTCCTCCTTACAATAACCCTGTATAGGTTTTCCAATGCTGTAAATCTTTGCAGAGGTACAAAGCCTCATTTTTCTTCTGTGTAGCAGCTGGTGGGCTTGAATGGCCGACCCTTATCTTTAGAAAATCTACTTGTAAGGTCGGCTCTTAACTGGTATGCAAGAACTTGGATGATAAATGCTGTAGTTCAGCACTGGACTACAAAACTATAAGGCTGACAGTTCAAATACAGCACCTGCTCCTGGGAAATTCTATACAGGGTCGCTATGAGTCAGAACCGACTGGAAGGCACATAACAACAATGATATAAATCTCCCAAATGATTAAGTGGCTCACTGGGCCTAAACTTCGTGCAAACAGCATGGTTTATGCTGAATACCTTCTTTCCTTCTTGAAGTCTGGAATTTTGTTATGTGCTAGGCAGAGGGTGCCTATGTGACAATCAGGCTGAATCTTTAATGAGTGTCCCTGGTAGACAACATTTCATGTGCTGTTTTAGTTCATTACTAAAGGAAATACGTGTGAGGAAATTTGAGCCTGCTTTCTTCTGGATGTTACACCATGTGACTGATGTGGCTTTTGTTTTGTATCCTTTTGCTGTAATGAACCCTGCCCATGAGTGTTCACAACTTCTAAATCCAGTAGTCCTTCTAGAGTATCAATAAACCCAGGGGCACAGAGATAACGGACGGCATTGTAAGAGGGAGTGGCTACTGTGCTCTCCACCAGTCAGCTCTGTGTATTGCTTGGTTTGCACACTATTCAGCTCTCAATGATTTCATTTTTGATTTACTACAAATGGATTCAGTGACTGACAAAACTTGAATATGATTGTTAAACATAAAAGAGTCAATTTACATATTGTACATTGTCATATTTAAACCAGAAGCATGATTTTGACTTAACTCATAAACTGGCAACACAAATTAATGAAAAATATCAGTACTGGAGAGTCATTCTGCAATGCATTTACTGTCATTTTAACAACTGCTGAACACAGATTATCTTTTTGAGGAACAAATGAAGTGTTTGGGTCTCTCCAAATGGAAAATTTGGGGGTTTATTTGAATTTGTTACTCAATCTTATAGTAATTAAAAGTTATTACAGAATACCCACACTTGCAGATAATACCTACTTGACCTGGCTTCAATGGCTGGATGATCAGAACTCAACTAGAAGAAGAAACAAGAGGGAAAAAAGAGTAATCTGATATAATTTGATGAACTTGACCTACACCTATGTATGCAATAGCTCAAAAGAGGGACCAAATCTTTACAGCGAGGATCATTCCCACCCCCTCCATACACAGAGAATACAAGGATGGGCAACTTGGACACTGGCTACCCAAAATGGGGACACTACAAAGGCAAGAAGTGACTGGCTGGGGAAAAACAAGATGGCAGATCAGGTGAAAGTGCAATCAAGAGCTCCATCAGCAACAACACAGAATACTGGACCAAGCAGGCTCAGGGGATGGTGCTAGAACTTTGAACCACATATAAAGGAATATTTAGAAAGTTGAAAGGCTTACAGCTAGGGAAATTTGTAGCAGAAGCAAGAAATCCATTGCTTTCTAATTCACAAGAAGCTCAGCTGCTCCCCAGGAGTTGCCATCTTGGGAGAGACCATGCTGGGGAAGGATCAGAGCAGCCACAGATGCCTGAGAGAACTGCAGTGATAAAGGTGTGGACATTCTTTTTTTAGGGCATCTGTTCATTGGTCTCTGGCTGTCTGTGCACCTCCATTCTGATGACTAGAAGGGGTGCCTGAGCAAGTGGACACCCCACCCCTGGAGGGTTCTACTACCCATGCACACAGATCACCTTGAAATTTATAGTGACAGTTTCCACTCAAAACCAAATGACCACAGCCAGCCCTGAACTGTTTATAACTAAAAACAAAGGCTGAACGGGGATTGTAGAGTGGGACACGCAGACTAAAAAGGAAATAGGCCAAAAAGTTAAATCCTGAGTTATATCACAGCGACCAACAGTGATATCTTGAAACTTCTCAGGAAGAAGAGTGAAAATGGAAGCCCATCTCCTGATTACATCTACCTGAAGGCAATCAGAAAGCCTAAAAAATACCATAATACTCACCTATCTAAGTATTAAGGCCACAGATAACTCCTGAAAGATGGGCAGGCTTTGGAAATGCCTGAGAAGGAATTCAGAAAAATGATTATAAAATGTACCAAAACACGATAAAATGGTGTTGAGAAAAATAAGGAAGAAGTCAAGAAAGCGCTACAGAAACAATCACATAAATAGATACAGCAATGGAAACAATTAAAAAATCTACAGAAAGAGGTCCAAACGATTAATAATAAAATATCAGAAATGGACAAGACACTGAAAAAGCTAAGGAGTAGAATTGAAGAGATAGAAGCCAGAACTAGCGAGCTAGAAGATAAATCTCTCAACACTACTAAGATAGAAGAGCAAAAACAAAAAGAATTTAAAAATCTGAAGAAGGCCTAAGATTCATGTTGGACAACATGAAGAGGAATAACTCAAGAATTAT
>NW_006408921.1:763299-830670 GCF_000296735.1 Chrysochloris asiatica
AAAGGCAAGCAAATCAGATTAAGCTGGGATCTCTCAACAGAAACCATGCAGGCAAGAAGGCAATGGGGAGACATATATAAAACCCTGAAAGAAAAAAAAAACTGCCACCCAAGAATCCTCTACCCAGCAAAGCTGTCAATCAAATATGATGGTGTAATCAAAACATTCCAGGATAAACAGAAGCAACGGGATTTTGCCAAAGCCAACCCTGCTAATGGAAGTTCTGTGGACTGAGAACCAACTAGGAAAACAGCTAGAGAATGATGTGCATGGCCACATCACCCTGAACTCAATCGACAAATGGAAGCGTCAAGAACAGAAAAAAATGATAAGAACAGAGGATCTGGGAGGTCAGTCTATGATCAAAACAATTACAATGTGAAAGAAAGTAAACACAGAGGAACAGAGATCCAGGTGGTGGGAAGGTCAGGTAGACTATAGGATAAAATAGACTGTCTAAAATGGAGTGAAGAGTTAATGGAATATAAGGTAATCACAACGGTGGGGTTGGGGTGGGAGGTTTAGTTCGGGTGTTGGGGAGGGCAATACAAGAAGCGGGAGGACGCAGAAGAACAAGATAGATAGGGGAACACTGAGACAGGTTTGCATTTCCTAAGTTGTTGTTATGTGACGTGGAGTTGGTTTCGACTCATAGTGACCCTGTACAGGGTTTCCGAGGCTGTAAATCTTTACGAGAGCAGAAAGCCTCATCTTTCTATCGTGGAACAGCTGGTAGTTTCAAACTGCTGACCATAAGCTTCACACAGCCCGATTCGTCACCACTATGCTACCAGAGCTCCTCGTCCTAAGTAGGAGAGGTAAATAGTGATGCATGCTCAACCTTGGAACAACAGGGCTCTGGGATACAGGGATCTAGGCATAGCTTGAAAAGGGGAAATTCTACTAAAATGCTTGACTGTCTTATGAATATTGGTTTCCCTTGCCTACTATTATAAAATAGACACTTGAGTGTGATAGAAAGGAATGTTGGGAAACATGATTAGAGAAAATCTGTAAGCCCGTCTTCAGCCTATAACTGATTGGAATACCTCAAAGGGGTTCTACAACTTGCCCAGTGAAATAGGCTTCTTGCAAAGCCTTTGCAGAGTATAGGACCTTAGGTGGAATCCTGAGTCCCATCCAGAACCTTTTGAGGTGGGGTATTCCCACTAGAAAAGACAAGCAGACCAGCCAGGAACAGCTAGAGTGAAAGAAGATACATCTTCAAAAAAAGATCATCAGGAAAAACCCAAAACACAAATGTCAGCATGACTGGCTACTACAAGAATAAGCAAGCTTCTTTGCTCGTTGCTGGGATGTGGGGGGTGGGATGAGGGGAGGGAGGGGAAGGTGAAGCACAGGGCAGGGAATAGATGCAGGTTAGTTTGGGTCCTGGGGATGGGGGCAATACACAACAAGGGAGAGGGGAATGGAAGAACAAAGCGGATGGGAGAATAATTAGGCAGGTTTGCATGGGCTAAGTGGGACAGAGGTAAAGAATGATGTATGCACAACCTTGGAACAACAGGGCTCTGGAATACAGGGATTGAGACATGGTTGGAATGGGGAAAAGGGGGGAAATAATATTAAGATGCTTGGCCGTCTTTTGAATCTTGGTTTTCCTTGCATTATATTATAAAACAGACACTGGAGGGGGAGAGAGGGGAAAAGCCAGAAATATTACCATAGAAAGTGTGTAAGTCCACCTTCTGCCTATAACTGATTGGAATACAACATGCCCAATGACGGAGGCTTCCTGCAGAGCCTCTGCATTACATAAGACTATAAGTGGAATCTTGAACCACATCCAGAATCTCCAGAGGTGGGAAATTTCTATTTGAAAGGACTGGCAGCCCAGCCTGGAGACTGCTAGAAGAACAGAAGATACTTCTTGAAAGAAAGACCAACAGGAAAAATACAAAACAATATAGGCAGACTGACTGACTACTACAAGAACAAGCAAGTTGCTTGCCCAGGAGACATCAAGGCAAGCGGTTGGGTCCCCTCAGAGCGAACCCCCTTCCAAGACTAAGACTCAATGGGAATACACGCTCTGATTGGTGAACACGTTCGTCACCAATAAGGGGAAGTAAGGGAAAAACAGCAATGAAGCTGCAAGCTAAGCCCTACAACATTCAATAGACTCCTGTGAACCCAGGTGGAGACCTAGTTGACCAGCAGTGTGGCAAGACCTGGGGACTCTTGGGCCCAGAGTCAGTGACATAGCCACAGAGGACTAGAATGGAGAGTGAAGCGTCCAGCTGATAAAGAAGAGGGGGAGTGGCTGGGGACTCTAGATTCATGGGAAGACAGGGACTAAGAACTGGTGGCCAGGAGGCAGACTTGCAAAATGTGCCCTTTGGAGATGTAAATTATTATATATGCCCGAGTGTTTTGTTTTGTTTTTTAAAAAGCTAAAGTGGATATACAGAAACACTGTTAACTGATGGTACATGGAGGGGATTACAATCATTGTAATGGAACAAGGTGTATGATTTGTTGAATGTAAAACTGATGATCTGCCCTGTAAAGTTTCACTGAATCCACAATAAAAAAACTTTAAAAAAAAAAAAGAAGTAATTGGGTTACAAGCTTTCAAGAGGGAGCCTAGACCCAGATGGGGCAGAGGAAGGTAGACTCTCCACTGAGTAGTATCCAATCTGTCTAGGTGGGGCTGATGAAAGGAGATGGGGATAGGTCTCTTGTGGCACAACATTGAATAATTGTTATTAGGACTGACTGTGAGGGTTGCGGTCCAAGAGCGGAGGTCCCTGGGACCATCAAGGAAGAAGAGCAGAGTGTGGGACCCTACCCAGAGAAGCAGTGACGCCCGATATGGAGGCAGAGACGATGACGTGGAGAGATGGAGTGGCTGGGGACTTTAGACCCAGAGAGGGAGAGGGGCTGTGTGCTGATGACCAAGGGGCATGCTTGCAGGGTATATCCTTTGGTTGGTTGATGATGCATGAAGGGGATTATAATCATGGCAATGAAACAATATACGATAGGATGAATGTAAAGCTAATGTTCTCTCATATAAACTATCTATCACATAATTCACAATAAAACATTTTAAAAAAATTAAGTGGTGATTAAAGCAAAAGGAGAAAAAAATGTTTACAATCTTCTGCTCAATTACTAGTAATATTGTTACTAATAAAGTTATAAACCAATGCAGAAAGATTTTTTAAAAAGTCATTATAACATACAATAAAAAATTCTACTTTGAAAAGAAAAAAAAAAGTTCCTAAAGCAAAAATTCTGCTTTAACATTGTGATGATATAATTTCAACTGTTTAAAAAAAAAATCTTAAACTAGTTATGTTCTGCGGCAGTCATCGGCTTTCTTAAAAATGCTTTAACATCAGGATAAGTTGAAAGCTGTATAATTCTAAGATCTGTATTTGGGCAAGTTGAAAAGACTACGATGAGGACAAGAGTGCTAAAAAACAGTAAGATCAAAAATGTAAGTGCACATGCCAGAGTGTCATCATTGCTGTAGTTGTTAAGTGACATCGAGACTCATAGTGAACCTCTGCACAACAGAACGAAACACTGCCTGGTCCTGCACCAATCCCAGGGTTGTTGCTATGTCTGTGCCAACCCATCTCGTTGGGGATCTTTCTCTTTTTCTCTGACCCTCCACTTAATGAATCATGATACCCTTCTCCAGGGACTAGTCCCACTCATATGTCCGAAGTATGAAGAGACAGTCTGGCCATCCTGGCGTCCAATGAGCATTTGGCTGCACTTCTTCCAACACAGATTGGTTTGTTCTTTTGGCAGTTCATGGTACTTTTTAAAAAATGTTTTACTGTAAATTATGTGATAGTTTACATGGGAGAACATTAGTTTTAGCCTACTGTATATCATTTCATTGCCATGGTTACAATCCCCTCCATGCACCATCAAACAACCAAAGGCTATATATACCCTACACACCTGCCCCCCGGTTGTCAGCACACAGTCTCTTCCTCTCTGTGTCTAAAGTCACCAGCTGCTCCATCTCTCCACGTCATCGTCTCTGCCTCCATTTTGGGCATCACTGCTTCTCTGGGTAGGGTCCCGCTCTCCACTCTTCACCCTTGATGGTCCCAGGGACCTCTGTTCCTAGACTGCAAAGTTATTCACTCCCCTCCTTGCTACAAAATGTCTACCTTAAGTTCATGGTACTTTTAATATTTTCCTTCAACACCTTAACTCAAATGTGTCAATTCTTCTGTAGTCTTCCTTATTCACTGTCCAACTTTCACATGCATATATTATTTCAAATACCATGAGTTGGGTCAAGCACACATTAGTCCTCAAACTGACATTTTTGCTCAACACTTTAAGGTGGTCTTGTGCAGCAGATTAGCTTAAAGCAATACGTGGTCTAAGGATTTCTTGACTGCTGCTTCCATGAGTGTTGATAGCTGATCCGAAGTACAATGAAGTATTTTGACAACTTCCATTTTCTCCATTTATGTGAATGTTGTTTATTGCTCCAGTGGTGAAGATTTTTGCTTTCTTTACTTTGATGTGCAATCCATACCAAAGGCTGTGGTAGTTAATCTTCATCACTAAGTATTTTAAGTATTCTTCACTTTTAGCAAGCAAGGCTGTATCATCTGAATATTACAGGTTGTTAATGAGTCTTCCTCCAATCTTGATGCCATGCTTTTCTTCATATGATTCAGCTTTTTGGAGTATTTGCTCAGCATACAGACTGGATAAGTACGGTGAAAGAATACAACCCTGTCACACACCTTTCCTAATTTTAAACCATTCAATGTTCCCTTGTTCTGCTCCAACAACTGTACAAGTTCCTCATGAGCACAAATAAGCATTCCAGAATACTCATTCTTTGCAATGTTGTCCATAGCTTGTCATAATCCACACAATCAAATCGTCTGCATAGTCAACAAAGCACAGGTAAACATCTTACTGGTATTCTCTTGCTTTCAGCCAAGACCCATCTGATGTCAACAATGGCATTCTACGTTCTATGTTCTCTACTGAATCTGGCTTGAACCTCTTGAAGTTTCCTGTCTGTTCCTGTCATGTATGGTTGCTACCTTTTTAAATTAATTTTAACAAAATTTTACTTGCATGTAATATTAATGATACTGTCCAATGAGTTTCACATTCTGTTGGGTCACCTCTCTTTGGAATGGGCACAAATACAGACCTCTTCCAGTCAGATGCCCAGGTAGTCGTTTTCCAAATTTCTTGGTGCAGATGAGTGAGTCCCTCCAGTGCCTCATCACTTTGTTGAAAGATTTCAATTTGTATTCCACCAATTCCTGGTACCTTGTTTTTTTTGCCAATGCCTTCAATGCACCTTGGTCCTTTTCCTTCAGTATCACTGGCTCTTGATCATGTACTACTTCTTGAAATGGCTGAATATCTACCCTATCATTTTGACACCCTGACTCTGTGTATTACACTTCCATCTGCATTTGATGCTTTCTGAATCATTCAATAAATCTGCCCACAGAATCCTTCAGTAATACAAGTCAAGGCTTCAATTTTTTCTTAAATTCTCTCAGCTTGAGAAATGCTGAGCGTGTTCTTCCCTTCTGGTTTCCTAACTCTCGGTCTCTGCACATTTTATTATAATACTTTGTCTTCTTGAGCTGCCCTTGGAAGTTTTGTGCTCAGCTCTTTTAGCTCATTTCTCCCATTTGCTTTAGCACTTCTATGCTGGAGAGCAAGTTTCAGAATCTCTTCTGACATCCGTTTTGGTCTTTTCCTTCTATATCTTCTTAATGACTTTTTGCTTTCTTACTGTATGATGTTCTTGATGTCATCCTACAACACTTCTGGCCTTCCGTCTTTAGTGTCTAATGCATTAAATCTGTTTTTCAGATGATCTCTAAATTCAGGTGGCGTATGTTCAAGATCACATTTTGGCTCTTGTGGACTTGTTTTCATTTTCTTCAGCTTCAGACTAAACTTGCATATTGATGGGTCTACTCCAGTCGGCCCAGGTCTTGTTTTGGCTGATGGTATTGAGCATTTCCACAGACATAGTCAATTTGATTTCTTCTTATTCCATCTGGTGAGGTCCATGTGTACAGTTGTCTTTCGTGTTATTTTAAAAAGGTATTTGCAATGAACAAGTCATTGCTCTTGCAAAATTCTATCATGTGATCTCCAGCATCATTTCCATTACTAAGCCTGTATTTCCCAAATACTGATCCCTTCCTCTTTGTTCCCAACCTTTGCATTCCAATTACCAGTAATTATCAATACATCCTGATTTCATGTTTGATCAATTTCACACTGAAGAAGTTATTAGAATTATTTAATTTCATTATCACTGGCTTTTGTGGTTGATGCGTAAATTTGAATAATAGTGGTATTAACTGGTCTTTCTTGTACGTGTATGGATATAATCTTATCACAGAGTTGTACTTCAAGACCCATCTTTTTGATGAATGCATCACCCTTCCTCTTTAATTTGTCATTCCCAGCATAGTAAACCATGTGGTTGTCGGATTCAGAATTGCCATTTCAGCAGTCCATTTCAGTTCACAAATGTCCAGGATATTGACGTGTATGTGTTCCATTTCATTTTTGACAATTTCCAATTTTCCTAGATTCATACTTTATACATTCCATGTTCCAATTATTAATGGATATTTATAGCTGTTTCCCTTAATTTTGAGTTGTGCTCCATCAGCCAGTGAAGGTCCCAAAGGCTTTACTCCATTCAGGGCATCCTGGTTCAACTCTATTCTGAGGCAGCTTCCCTCAAACTTGAGGGGCTCATCTTCCAGCACTATGTCTGACAATATTCTGGTGTTCTTCATCAATATTTTGATGCCGACAGTGTTCCACTGCTATTCATAAGATTTCCGTGACTAAATATTCAGAAGTAGTTCATCTCTCCTTCTTCCTAGTCTGTCTTCATCTGGAAGCTCAGTTGAAACCTGTCCACTGTGGATGACTCTGCTGGTATTTTAAATATCTGTGGCACAGCTTTCAGAATCACAGCAACATGCAAGCCACCACAGTATGACAAACTGACAGACAATCTCATAGTTTAGTGTGTCATCATAGTATCAATTTAAGGAACCCCTTTAAGACAGACAGTATCCAAAACCTGCACACAAATGCTCTTTGCATGAAGCTTACCTTCGATATAGTCCTCAGCAATGTAGCTGTGCTCGTGCAGGATCTCCTCCATGCGGCTGAGTGTGATAGCTGCCAGGTGCCCAGGGTACTTCAGCTGAAGGAGACGCTGGAGGTAGCCAGCTGCTTGGCTTCCTCCAAGATTGATGCGCTTGCAGTTTTTAGCATCTAACCTAAAATCCAGCAATAGAAATTAGCACTGAAATGTTTTGGCAAAACGGAAAAAAGGACATGGGATATCTTGGGAGAAAGGGATCATTTAATGTGGAGTAGAAGGAAAACACACAGATGGGATAACATAAAAACCTACAGTTTTAAGGTGTTGTAAAGATCCTTTGGTCCAACCTCTTACTCATGGCAGAAATTCCGAATCCATGTCGACAGATGCCTGGCCATCTAACTTCTGACCACAGACTCAAAAGGAAAGGAGAGTCAATATAAAGACTGTGTTCCGGGAGTGTAGCGCAAGATGGAGGAGCAAGCAGTTGCACTAAGCCGACCCTCTGAACAAAGACATGGGAGACCGAGTGAAACAGACACAAATGGTGATCCTGGAAGCCTAAGAATCAGAGGACAGGACAGAGATCTGGACTAGTCTCGACTGGAAGAAGCTGAACAGGGGCAGTGAGAGAGAAGCAAAATGGGTGGACTGAGGGCTGGCATGGTGCAGTGAGGCCATTTTGAGCTTTTGCAAACAGCTGCTAATATAGTGGCCTGCAGGCACAAGACGTAGCTGGAGTTTGGCAGCAAAGAGGTGCAGTTCTCCTGTGTTCCCAGTCCCTGCCTGGCCCACCCAACAGCCAATGGCAACCCCCTCCTGTGAAGCCTATGTTCTAACTGGGGTCAGTCAATGGGCGTAGCGCCCCTGCGAACCCACCATGCACTACACTACACAAACAGTGATCAAAGAATTAACTGCATTCACACTTTCGGTCTCTACCACCTCTTATCAGCAGACAGCCACTTGAGACTAATACATACTCCATTATCATCCAGACTCAACCCAGCACAGAAGTATGCAAAGTAAAACAGACTATTAAAACTGAAAAGAGAGAGCCAGAGACACAATTGTTACCAAGAAAAAAATTTAAAAAAAAGGGAATAATCCACCTACGTAACTTCCAGATGAAGAGGAAATCAAATAGATTTCAAGAAAAATGAAGAAAAGTAAGCACAAACCTAACTATAACCCTAAAAATTTGACCAAGCCTTACTCCTAGCCCTAGCTAACCCTCACTCACCCCTAAGACTAACCCTAACCATAACCCTAACACTAATTGAAATGCTAGGCCTAGCCAAGATCTAGCCATAGTCCCAACCCTAACCTTCTATTCTACTCACCTCCCCTAACCATCCCCTCAAAAAGAAAGAATATGTATCCCCGAATCAGGTCTTTATGTTTCTCCTTATATATTTCTCAAACTGTGGTCCTAGGGCCCAGTATCCCATAAGTATCTGGGAAAGTAACAATTCCCAGTGTGTTGGTCTGGATGGACCTGAGATTCCCCAGGTTTCCCAGGTTTAGGCCAGAGTTTGAGAGCTCCTCCCCGAGACACTTCCCTTCTACTAAGAAAAAAC
The DNA here is from genome assembly GCF_000296735.1 of Chrysochloris asiatica. Taxonomy (NCBI): domain Eukaryota; kingdom Metazoa; phylum Chordata; class Mammalia; order Afrosoricida; family Chrysochloridae; genus Chrysochloris; species Chrysochloris asiatica. The sequence goes on from NW_006408921.1 coordinate 771,997, forward strand.
ATTAAGTCACCCTACACACACTGGTTTACAGGGACCTCCTAAGAGTGCCAGACCCCTTCACAGTTTCACAGGAAGTGAAGAACTTTTTGTTATTGTTGTTGGATGCTGTCAAGTTGGTTCTGACTCAGTGATGCGTAAAGGGTTTCCAAGGAGAAGCTTATGGGTTTGAATGGCCAGCCATGCAGTTAGCAGTCCAGTGCTTATCCTACAGTGCTATACCAGGACTCCAGAAAAAGAACCAGAGTAACATTACTGTGAGAAAGAGTTAAGTTAACTCATTGTGACCCTGGATAGGGTTTCTGGGCAGCTGGTGGATTTGAATACTTGATCTTGTGGTTAGCAGTCTAGTTCTTACCCTATAGCGCCACAGTTCTTGTTGTTGTTAGGTGCTGTTGAGTCAGTTCTGACTCATAGCGACCCTGTACAGAGTTTTCAAGGAGCAGCTGGTGAGTTTGAACTGCCGACCTTGTGGTTCAAACCGACCTTGCAGTCTAATGCATTATCCCACAGTGACACTCCAAAACTCCACTGTACCACAGTAGCATGGTGGTGGTTATGTGCTGTGAAGTCGGTTCCGACTCATAGCGACCCTGTATAGGGTTTCTGAGGCTATAAATCTTTACAGGAGCAGAAAGCCTCATTTTTCTCCTGCGGAACAGCTGGTAGTTTTGAACTACTGACCTTGCGGTTCACAGCCCAAGTCATAACCACTACACTACCCGAGTTCCTTTTATGTCACTGCCATACAATACTTCACCAGTAGATGCCAGCAGAGAACAGGATATGCTAAAATCTGCTAATTTCTGAGATTTCTGGTAAAATCTCTCAATATGCTATTTTTAATTTCTGCATATATTATAAAACAGAGAATTCTGTATTTCAAGAATATTTAGCAATGTATTTTACTTCATATATTTTCACAGATGTTTAAAAGAGAAACTTCTACTACAGGTTTCAATAAAAGAAAATATTTATTCAAATGTTATTGTTAAGTGTCGTAGAGTCAATTCGGACTCATAGTGACCCTGTATAGGGTTTCCGAAGAGCAGCTGGTGGGTTAGAACTGCTAACCTTGTGTTTCGCAGTCCAGTGCTGATCCTACAGCGCCACACCAGGAGTCCTATTCAAACATAGAGGTTTCAAATAAATTCAAGCATTTAATATTTAACACTATGACTTAAATAGGCAAACCGCTACCTAAATGATCTCTTTTCATTCACTGTGTCCCGAACTTGCATGTTAGGAATCTGAAGAGGTTCCATATCTCATCCTTATGGGCTCCAAGGCCATCCAGGGTTCTCTCACTGCGGCCCTCTACTTCTGCAGGGTGAGGAGCCTTCTCAAAGACAGCACAATATTGGCCTCACCTCTACCCAGACAACCAAAGTCCAACTATAACACGAGAATTGATTTTACATATGACAGAAACTAACACTCACCTTTTATTCAATTTGGAAATAATTCCTAAATGCCTATCATGTGGCAGGCACTGTCTCTGAAAGGGTCTAAACAATAGTGACTAAAGAGCTGTGAACACAAAATACAATCTCTTTATTAAAAAGTCACTCCAGTACACAAAGGAAGTCTAAATTAAATATATTCAAATAAATTATTCAAATCATTTTTAGTGAGTGTTAGCTACCAACAAATCCTGTGCTAGTTGCTGTTGTTAAGTACCACTGTGTGAGTTTCGACTCATAGCAACCCTGTATATGATTTCTGAGAAGCGCTGGTGAGTTTGAACTGCCGACTGCGCAGTTCAAACCAACCTTATGGTTGAGTGCTTATTCTGTATCTCTTCATATTTCTCAATCATAAAATTCTAGAATTCTAAATTTGTACCTGAGAGACCATCTACTCCAACTTTCTCCAGGGAGGTCACAAGGATGGAAGGAAAAGCGACTTAACCACAGTTAAACAATGACATGGAGTCAGAGCCCAGCCCAGAGGCCCAATTCCTGGTCCAGTACTTACCTATTCTTTCCACTCCACCATTAAAGTAGGCACTCAATAAATATTTTCTGAACATGTTTAAAAACAGCACTCCAATGTTATAAATGTAACTCACCTTCCCTCTAAGATGGGTAAAATATGTGTACACTGGTATCCAGATGAAATGATAAGCCCACTGGAACTCAAGCTCTTTGGCTTATTGTGGTAAAAGCTGAAGAGACTGTCTATTCCATAGGCAACCTTTGGAATCCCGTAGCACTCAAAAAGAAGTTCGGACATCATTTGCCGTGAATACAGTGGGTTGCAAACAGCTTCTGTCAAAACTATGGGATGATTAACACAGCCCTACTTTGAAAGAAAAGGGCAACCAGATAAGAGATAACAGAATAATATATTTTTTAAAAGCATAAAAGAAACCAAAATCCTTACTATAGTGCTGAATTTGCTTTAGGTCTTCTATCAAACACTTGATCAGAGGTAATTCTAAAACATTCATATTAGCTCTCTTGAAGGAAGTTTTGGAAAATATTAAAGGAAAGTCAAACAATTTGTTATTAAGTCAAGCCCATCCCAAACTATCAGCAAATTATGATGGCTCAAATCTTCAAAATATCTCTAGAATCCAACTGCTTCTTACCACATCCCCTGCTACTGCTCACTTCTAAGCCACCATCACCCCCTCACCTGGATCACTGCAAGAGCCGTCTACCTGTTCCGTTCCATCCTAAATCCCAGAACTGTTCAGGTAGCAGTCATGCTGCTATTGTTTTGAATGCCAGAGTCCATTTTGACTCATAATGACTCCATGTGACAGAAAAGAACTGCCCCATGAGGTTTTCTAGGCTGTAATCTTCATGGAGTTCTGGTGTGGCACTGTAGGATAAGCACTGGACCACAAGGTTGGTTTGAACCAAAACGTCTGCAGTTCACTCACCAGCTGCTCCTAGGAAATCCTATACAAGGTCTCTATGAATCTGAACTGACCCGATGACACTTAAAAACAATGACAAATCTTTATTTGTTGTATACGGTGCTGTAGGATGAGCACAGGACCACAAGGTTGGCAGTTCAAATCCGCTAGCCATTCCTCAGAAACACTATGTTGTTGTTGTGAAGTGCCATCACTATACAGGGTCGCTATAAATTGGAACTGACTTGACTGCACTTAACAACAATAACCTTTGATGACTAGGTCTTTCTCCCACAGAGCCACTAGGTGGGCTCCAACAGCCTATCTTTTGGTTAGCAGCCTAGCATCTAACCTTTGGTTCAGGACTTCTTTGTGGCGGCCACTGTGAATCTTTTAAAACATAAATCATGTCTCTCCTCAGCTCAACATCCTGCAATAGCTTCCCATTTCACTTAGCATAAAAGCCTACAAAGTGAGCAATTCATCTCCTGGCTATTTCTCTAGCCTCCCTTCCACTTAGTACTACTCCCTCCTCACACTGCTATTGTTATTATCAAGTTGGCTCTGACTCATGACGACCTCATGTGTCAACAGAACAAAACACTATCTAGTCCTGTACCACCTTCATGATCATCTTTGATACATTTGAGCCCATTGTTGGGGCTACTGTGTTCAGACATCTCACCAAGTTTTCCTTAATTTTCACTGGTCCTCTACTTTACCAAACATGATGTTCTTTTTTAAGAAATTGTCACACTCCTGCCTCAGGACCTTTGCACTGGTTATTCTCTCTGGAACACTATTTCCTCAGATATCCACCTGGCTTGCTCCCTCAGTCACCTCCCTCAAGTCCTTGCTTAAACATCAACTTTTCCAGGAGACCTACACTGACCATTTAATAAAAAAATGCTACCTGCTCCTATCCTTTTATCATGACATAAAGCTTACTTCTTAGTTCTATTGTTTATTTTCTGTTTCCTTTCTTAATGTAATTCCATACAAGCACCATAATCACAGGAATTTCTGTCATCTTCACAGTTGTATTCCAACTGCCTTGAAAAGTGCCTGGCACTCAATAAATGATGTTAATAATTTAATATAAAAACAAGCCTATATCCCAAATGTGTACTCTAAGTGAAAAGTGTGCTTAGCACAGCCCTACACTTTGTTGTTGTTTTGTTGAATGCCATTGAGTTGGTCCCACTCACAGTGACCCTGTATAGGATTTCTAAGAAGCTAAGGGTTTAAATCACCGACCTTGTAGTTAACAGTGAAGTGATTATCCTACAGCGCCACACCAGGACTCCCTACACACATTGTTATTGTTAAGTATCATCAAGTCGGATCTGACTCACAGCAACCCTGTATAGGGTTTCTGAGGAGCGGATGGTGAGCTTGAGCCGTCCATCTTGAGGTTTAAACAGATTTTGCAGTTCAGCGCATTCCACAGAGCAATTCCAACTCATAGCAACTCTATATAGGGTTTCTGAGGCTAAATCTTTATGGGAGTTGTTGTTATGTGCCGAGGAGTCGCTTCCGACTCTTGGTGACCCTGTACTGGGTTTCCGAGGCTGTAAATCTTTATAGGAGCAGACAGCCTCATCTTCTTCCCGCGGAAAAGCTGGTAGTTTCGAACTGCTGACCTTGAGGTTTGCAGCCCAATTCGTAACCACTACGCTACCAGAGCTCCTTTTATGGGAGTAGATGGCCTTATTTTTCTCTTGGAGCAACTGGTGGGTTTGAACCGCTTATCTTGTGGTTAGCAGTCCAGTGCTTATCTAAGACATGAATGAATTAAATCTTTTCAGGCTAACATTTTTAAAAGCAAACAAACGCCTACACTCTTTGCATTTAGTGATGACCAATTGAATGAATGACAAAGGCACTCACAGCCACTAGTGAGGCTGTTAGTTCTCAGAAAAAGAGGAATGCTCCAGGACGACACCTCATCCCTCCCGTCAACGCACCCCGTCCCCGCCTTTCACCTGGGAGGAAACACCCAGGTGCTGGAAACTGTAGTCAAGCAACAGCTCCTGCAGCTCCAGGTTAACAGGCACGTTGCGGTCGAAGGGCGAGCGCAGCATCCAGCGAAGCGGCTCCAGGCTGCCCAGGGCATTGCCCACCTGCGGGCCCGGCCCGCCACGGGCCGCACCACGACCGCGGGCGCACACCGCACGGAACTGCAGGCGCGGCTCTGGCCCAGGATCCGGCCCAGGGCACGCCCAGCCGGCACGGGCCTGGAATGATCCATTGTCCAGCACCAAAGGCACAGGTAGTGGCCCGTATGCCACCGGACCGGTCTCCAATACCGGATCAGGCGCCGAGCGAGCGTCGCGGAACGGGAAAACGTTAGCCGCCAATCCGGCCCTACTAGCCGCCGCCATATTGGCGTGCGCACGTCTGGCCCCGCTCCTTTACCTCAGAATCTCTTTTGAGGCACGAAGCCCCGCCCCCAAACGTAATGCCGTGCGACTAAGGTCCTACGGCTCCTTCCCTCTCTAAACCCGCCAACTCTGCAGCTGACTCGTTCTTGGGTCGGGGCCGGTAGGTGTCGCTCATCCTGCTCTAGCCAGGACTCCGAAGCAGGAAACCCAGCCTCCAATGCGTAACTCCACGCAGTCCCACCCCTTCCTGGTTTCCAGAACCCGGCACTATTCGCCTCTTTTTTCCACCTAACCACGCCCACGTTTCGCCTAACTCACCTTCAAAGGCTCTAGGCCTGGCTCACGCACCTAGTTTAACTATCTGCCTAAACGTACAGCTCCGCCCCTTTTGGCTCCGCCCTCGGGCTGTCAGAAAAACTCAAAATTCTGAGATCCTGATGTGTTCCATTTTTTTACTTTTGAGCTCGATTACACAAGTGTGCTCACTCTGAAAAGTTTGGAAGCTGTCCATTTGTGATGTGCACCTTTATGTATGCATATTACTTTATAATATGACGTTTTAATCCGTTGACATTCTGTGTAATTATCCACTGTTGTTGTTGTTAGGTGCCATCGAGTCGGTACTGACTCATAGCCACCCTATGCTCAACAGAACGAAACACTGCCCGATCCTGGGCCAACCTCACAATTGTTGCCACGCTTGAGCCCATTGATGCTGTCACTTTAATAATCCATCTCGCTGTGGGGGCTTCCTCTTTTTCTCTGACCCTCCTTCTCCAGCGACTGGTTCCTCCTGACAATATGTCCAATGTATGAGAGACGAAGTTCAGCCATCTGGCCTCCAAGGAACACTCTGGCTGCACTTCTTCCAACACAGATATGTTCTTTTGGCAGCCCATGGTACTTTCAATATTCTCCTCCAACACCATTAATTCAAAAGCATCAATTCTTCTACCGTCTTCCTTATTCACTGCCCAGCTTTCTCATGCATATGAGGTTATTGAAAACACCATGGCTTGGATCAGGCGCACCTTAGTCCTCAAGCTGACATCTTTGCTCTTCAACACTTTAAAAAGGTCTTGTGCAGCAGATTTGCCTAATGTAATATGTCATTTGATTTCTTGACTGCTGCTTCCATGACTGTTGATGGTTGATCCAAGAATAATGAAGTCCTTGACAACTTCAATCTTTTCACCGTTAATAAGAATGTTCTTGATGTCATACAACAACACTTCTGGTCTTCGGTCTTTAGTGTTTAATACATCAAATCTGTGCTTCAGATGATCTCTAAATTCAGGTAGGATATACTCAATTCATATTTTGGCTCTCATAGACTTGTTTTCATTTTCTTCAGCTTCAGTCTGAATTTTCATATGAGCAATTGATGTTCTCTTCCACAATCTGCCCCTGGCCTTGTTTTGGCTTTCCCATCATCTCTTTTCATAGATGTAGTCAATTTGATTTCTGTGTATTCCATCTGGTGAGGTCCATGTATATAATCATCTGTTATGCTGTCTAAAGAAGGTATTTGAAATGAACAAATCATTGGTTTTTCAGAATTCTATCATGTGTTCTCCAGCATCATTTCTATCACCAAGGCCTTATTTTCCAACTACTGATCCATCCTCTTTGATCCCAACCTTTGCATTCCAATCACCACTAATGATCAATACATCTTGATTGCCTGTTTGATCAATTTCAGATTGAAGAAGTTGGTAGAGTTCTTCTATTTCACCCTTAGTGGCTTTAGTGATTGGTATGTAAATCATAGGTATGAATTCATTGCTGTCATTATGTTTCTTTTTTTTGTGGTGCTTCTGGTTTCTTTGTTCTGCATGCCTTCTTGTGCTGTGTTCATATTTTTTGTGTTCTTTCATGGCAGTTTCTTTATAGTTTTAATGTTTCCATGTTCTTCTTGGATTTTAATTTTCTTGTTATGTTATGAAGTATTAATTTCCTTTGAGGTTACCTTATATTCTATTAACTTTTCCCTCCATTTAAAACAGTCTATTTTATCCTGTAGTCTACCTGACCTCCTTACCACCTGGATCTTTTTTCTTATGTTTTTACCTTCTTTCACATTGTAATTGTTTGTATCATAGACTGACCTCCCAGATCCTCTGAATTCATTCTGATAGTTTTGTTCTGTTCTGGACTCTTCCATTGTCTATTGAGTTCAAGGTGGTGTTGCCATCTATGTCAATCTCTGGTTATTGTCTATTCTTGTTGATTCTTGGTCCAAAGAAGTCCCTTTAGGATGTTTTGAAGCACAGGGTTGGCTTTGGCAAAATCCCTTAGCTTCTGTTTATCCTGGAATGTTTTTATTACTCCCTCATATTTGACTGATAGCTTTGCTGGGTAAATGATTCTTGGTTGGCAGTTTATTTTTCTTTCAGGCTTTTATATATGTCTCCCTATTGCCTTCTTGCCTGCATGGTTTCTGCTGAGAGATCAGAGCTTAATCTGATTTGCTTGCCTTGGTATGTAACACTTCTCTTTTCCCTAGCTGCTTTCAGGATTCTCTCCTTCTCTTTGATTTTGAAGAACTTGATTATTATATATATGTCTTGGTGATTTTCTTTTGGGGTCTATCCTCTCTGGGGTTCGTTGAGCTTTTTGAATGCTTATCTTTTCATTTTTCAGGATGTTAGGAAAATTTTCTTTCAGTAACTCTTCAACTATCGCCTCTGTGGACTTGTGATACATTATGACGTTTTAAAAGTATACGTATCAACTACCACACTGTGCCTTCCCTGAGACCTCAAGACAAAACAACAACAACAACAAAAAAAACCCTCACCAGACACATAAAACAAAACAGCTGATCTCAAAGTGGATTCTGACTCATATTTACCCTATGTGTGCCATTTTTTGGAAGTAGATGGCCAGGCCTTTCTTCTGAGGCACCTCTGGGTGAATTCCAGCTGTCAATCTTTCAGTTTGCAGTTAAGCACTTTTTTGCACCCCCCAGGGACTCTCACTGAGACCTCAGACATTGATAGTTGTCCCCTAGTATGTATATTCTTCTTTGTAGAGGTAGAACTCTCTGGTCATCTAGGTGGATGAGATCATGTAACTAAATTATAGCCAATGGGGGAACTGGAGGTGATGTGACCCACTCCCACTTTTAGCCATAAAAAGATTTGACACACTTCCCCTCCCCCCATTTCCCCTTTTCCACTAGCTGAGGAGATAACAAGAGTTAGAGTGACTACCTTAGATCTACCCTACAGGTGATTGAACTTTGAGAGCTGACAGCAAATCATTTGTAAAAGGTGGCTCTGAATACATAACCTCAGCAAGAGATGAGACCCCAAAACTTTCTCAAGAGCCTTCAATTGTAGGACCCTAAGAAGAAAACTCCATTTTCTACTTAGGCTAAAGCACGTCTCCCTGTTTCAGGAATGTGCCTGGTCAGTTAGTACCAGACGGAGATGACCCCCTTCCCCTATAAGCCATAAAAGTAGAGATAAACTCTCCTGACAAACCCAAGGCTAGATAATGTATGTCTTCCTTACCCTAATTAAACTGTCCTAGCATAACAAACGTCTTCCTTACCCTAATGAAGCTATCCTAGCTATAGGTAGTGGCCAATCGAATTGTGTAATCTTGTACCTTACTAAATGTAAACCAATCCTAGAGAAGTTAGGTAGAAGACCCCCAAATCTGTTTGTAAAAATCTATAAAAACCCGGCTACCAGAGAGCTCGGGGCTCTATCCCTATTCTGCTGCTCCGGTTAAGGTTAGAGACCTGGCTCGAGCTTGAATAAAACAACCTTTGTGCACTTGCATTGGCTTCTGCTTCGACTCCTCGGGTGGTTTTTGGGAACCCTGAACACTGGGCATAACACAATAAAGACCAAAAAGCATCACAATCATCTCCCTGTGCCTTTAGGAAGACTTGATTCTAGCCATCCTTTTTGTAAATGACAAATTCTTAGTAACTCTGGGTTTGATACTGAGACATGGTTCTGACTCTTCATATCCTGGGGCCAAGAGTCTTATTCTTGTCTTCTGTAATTAAAGTGAAGCTTTAGGTTGCTGAGAACAATAAGTCTCTCCCAGGCAAGTGCTCATGTGATCATTACTCAAGTTTTCAATTCTCTCTTGGCTGCTAGCATGTTAAGCACTTTGTTTTTTTAAAAAGCTCTCTGCCTTTAAGAGAGTGTCAAAATGTACCCAGTGTTTTTAGATATTAGTAACAAACTGCCTTCCAGGTGGTCTGTTCTGCAGTATTACTGGAATCACAAGTTTGTAGTTCACACTATAGTTTGGTTTTGGTTGTTCCCCATGCCCATCAGTTTAATTTCTGAGGGGCCTGTCACTTCTATACTTGTGGATCTGCCTGGAGGTAAATTGATCCCACATAATCAATACATTCAAGTGCCCATGATTCTTGCTTCTTCTACCTTCTTACTGAGTTGCTCCTACAGGTATTCAGGCATTCCTCTTCCTGCCAAAGAACTCTTTGGTATCATTGGAAGTTCTCAAGAGACCTCCCAGATGTACTCACTAACTATACTGTGGCCCTCTTTGCCTACTCTCACTGAGCTTTCCATGAGGGCACCAGAACTTCAAGGTTCCATGTAGCATCTCACCTGTCTGTTGCATATTAGAGAAAATGTTGTTATGGATTGAATTGCATCCCTCCTCCCCTCCCCCAAATACTGTATATTGTATATTGTACTAGTCACTCCTCAGAAACCCTGTACAGGGCCACTGTGGGTCAGGATCAATTCAATGGCACTTAACAACAACAACAGTACCTATGGAGGAGTCCTGGTGTGGCGCTATAGGATAAGCACTGGACTGCTAACCGCAAAGTTGATCATTCAAACCCACCAATTGCTCCTCAGAAACTCTATACAGGGAACCAAGTAGATGGTGCTTAACAAAAACATACCTGTGGTTACAATCTCCTTTGGCAGGGGATTTTCTTTGTTAGGTTAATGAGACAGTGCTAGTGTAGGCTGTGTTATAAATCAATCTCTTTTGAGATGTAAAAGAAAAGATTACCATAGTTTTGCACACTTCATTCGGGTTTTTTTGCAAACCATGCAACCCCCATTGTGCATTAGTCTCCTAAACTCACTATTTGCATTATATACCTGTGCACCTTATTTACAGTGAGTGCATTGTAAGCAAAAAATGTGTGGTAAGTAAGCAAGCACAAATGGAGGGAAGATTCAAGCCATATGATTGCCAACAAACCTAGGAATGCTGTTACGTGCTGACTCCATTCCAATTTACAGCAACCAGCCACCCTATAGGACAGAGTAGGGTTTTCTTAGGCTACTTGTAGTAAGATTTCTTAGGCTACCCCAGAGTTTCTTAGGCTGCAACCCTTATGTGGGATTCCTGGTGGGGTGCTGTAGGATAATGCGCTGGGCTGTAAGGTAAGTTTGAACCACAAGGTCGGCAGTTCAGACCCACCAACTACTCCTTGGAAGCCCTATACAGGGTCGCTTATGGGAGCAAATGACCGGATATTTTCTCCTGCAGAGCTGCTTGTGGGCTCCAACTGCCAACCTCCAACAGTCAAGCTAATTGCCCAAAGCTAAGGGGCTAGACCTGCCATGCCCAAAGGCCGAGTGAATGGGGTCCAATGGAGGGCCAGAGCTAAGGGGCCAGTGCTGTCATGCCCAAGAGACAGGAGATCAGAGCCGAGGGGGGCCAGGGGCTGGGGCTTGCCACCATAGTAGTGGAAACATTAGACTGAGGCTCCATTAGAAAATAAAACAAAAGATTTTATTCAAAGAATAATTGAAGTTCATGAAATAGAAATTAAATACCTTAAGAGATGATGCCTGAGTGTCCTCCCTTGTAGGAGAAGCAGTCAGTTTTTATTTGGTAAAGCAAACAAAGGAGATGGTTTCACATCAAAGACAGAAATATTTCCATGAGGGAAATCAAAATGCATGGAAACAACTAGTACAGTGGACTAATGGATAACATGAATATCAGTCTCCATAACCCTGAAAGCAGAGAACTATGAGGATGAGTCAAAAATTATCTGCACTTCCCCTTAGGGCAAGCCCCCTTCTAAGACTAAGACTCAAGGGGAATACACTAGCAGGCATGCGGTCTGACTGGTGACCACATTGATCACCAATAAGGGGAAGTGAGGGAAAAACAGCAATGAAGCTGTGAGCTAAGTCCAATCGTGCTCAATAGACACCTGTGAACCCAGGTGGTAACCTGGTGGGCCAGCAGTATGGCAAGACCTGGGGACTCTTGGGCCCAGAGTCAGTGACACAGCCACAGAGGACTAGAGTGGAGAGTGAAGCATCCAGCTAATAAGAAGAGAGGGCGTATGCACAAGAACACCCACTTGACCTGGCTTCAATGGCTGGATGATCAGAACTCAACTAGAAGAAGAAAGAAGAGTAAAAAAAGAGTAATCTGATACAATTTGATGAACTTGACCTACATCTATGGATGTAGGAGCTCAAAAGAGGGAACAAATCTTTACAATGAGGATCATTCCCACCCCCTTGGTACACAGGGTAAACAGGGATGGGCAACTTGGACATTGGCTACCCAAAATCGGGGAGGGGAGAACTATAAAGGCAAGAAGTGACTGGCTTACAAGCTTTCAAGAGGGAGCCTAGATCCAGAGGACGTGAAGGAAGGTAGAATCTCCACTGAGTAATATCCAATCTGTATGGGCAGGGTTGATGAAAGGAGATGGGGATAGCATTCATGTGGTACAAGAGTGAATAATTGCTATCAGGACTGACTGTGAGGGTTGGAAATGTAAAGGTAGACGTTTTGTAGCCAAAGGAGGGGAGTGGTTGACTTTGCAGTCCAGGAGCAGAGGTCCTTGGGACCATCAAGGGAGAAGAGCTGAGTGTGGGACCCTACCCAGAGAAGCAGTGATGCCAGAGATGGAGGCAGACAATGACGTGGAGAGATGGAGCAACTGGGGACTCTAGACCCATAGAGGGAGAGGGGCTCTGTGCTGATGACCGAGGGGCAGGCTTTGCAGGGTTGTTTGATGATGCATGGAGGGGGTTGTAGCCATGGCAATGAAACAATATAAGATAGGATGAATGTAAAGCTAATGTTCTCCCATGTAAACGATCACATAATTCACAATAAAAACTATTTTAAAAAAGAGGAATAATGTGAGTGAAATAAAGCTGTTTCAGGACATCAAAAAAAAAAAAAAATTACATGTGCTCCAGTTGTATTAAAATGCCCATCCGTGTCAACAGCTGATGACAACATTGAGCATACACATGAAATGCTTCTGTCAAATTGGTGAGTGATAGTGGATTTATGTGGCAAATCATTTGCAAATCAGCCATGGCTCTGCCTATGAAATAATACACAACAGACATGGGTTTCAAAAGCTTTGCGTGAGATGGGTACAGAAACAACTCATGAAAGAGCATAAACATAAGTGTTTGGACATCTGCAAACAAAATTTGGACCGATACCCGAAGGAAGGTAAAAGTTTCTTTAAAAAAAAAAAGGAAGGTAAAAGTTTCTTTAAAAAAAAAAAAAAATAGGGATGAGATGTGGATGCATCACTATGAGCCTGAGAGTAAACAGCAGAGTATGGAATAGAAACATCTTCAATCACTAACCAAGAAAATGTTCAAAAGTCAATTATCAGCTTAAAATTGATGCTTACCATTTTCTGGGACTCTAAAGAGCCAGTGGAGTCCTGGTGTGGCAATGTGGGTTAATGGGCTGGACTGCAAAGTCGCTTGAACCTCAATGTCAGCAGTTCAAGCTCACCAGCGGCTCCTAGGAAACCCTATACAGGGTCTCTATGGGTTGGAACCGACTTGAAGGTACTTAACAACAACAAACAAAAGGGCCAGTATTGGAACACTCTCAGAAAACAGGTTAAAAAATCAACAGTGCTCCTTACAGTGAGATACTCACTAAAGAGCTGAAGCCTAAACTTCAGATTAAACACTATCCAAGGGCGTTGTGATCTTGCATGACAATGCAAATCCACACACCTCTGCCCACACTATTGACACTATGCAAAAACTTTGTTTTGAGGTGTTAAGGCATCCTCCCTATAGTCCTGATCTTGTTCCATTGGACTTTCACCTGTTTGGTCCCCTGAAAGCAGCCCTTCGAGGATGAAGATTCACAGCTGATGAAGAAGTAAAGACAGCTGTGCATTTATGGCTTGCAGCTCAACCTAATTTTTCTAATAAGGGAATAGGGAAGTTTGTTGACAGATGGACAAAGTATATTGAAAAGCAAGATTATGTTTAAAAATGATGTATTTGTCTTTTCTAAAAAATTGATTAAAATAAATTCTACAACCAGAGTGTGGATAATTCTTGACTCACCCTTGTAGATGGTGACTAGCTGCCACTAACCAGTTGCTCTGATCACATCAGAATGTCCTGGGTAGAGCAAGAGAAAAATATGGAACAAAACACAAAATCATTTTAAAATGACAAGGGTTACTGGCAGATCGAGATTGGTAGAATCCCTAAGACTGTGGCCCTTACTCACCCTTCAGGTATGGAAATAAACTCACCCCCATGGCCCAATTGTCAGCCAAACAAGAGACAGGTCTATAAGGGGTACAATAAGACTGGTGGTGGTGGTGTGCCATGGAGTCGGCTCTGACTCATAGCGACCCTGTATAGGGTTTTCGAGGCTGTAAATCTTTACAGGAGTAGAAAGCCTTATCTTTCTCACACAGAACCACTGGTAGTTTTTCGAACTAGCTGACTTTGAAGTTAGCAGACCTCGTAACCACTATGTTACCAGAGCTCCTTAACAATAAGACTAGGGAAGTGCACACTCCTTAGAATTATCCACCATTTGAAATCAAAAGGGAAGCATTTATCCAAGGACAAAGTTCAGAAGGGTTATTTAAAAAAAAGAGAGAGAGAGGAATGGAATCAGAAAACATAGGGAGGCAGTGGGATAAGTGATGTTTCATTGTAGATTGCAATCAATGATATGAAACAAAATGTGTATGATATTTTGAATGGAAAACTGGTCTACTCTGTTGATCTACTGTAGACACATGAAACTGAATGGAAAATTGATCTACTGTAAGATGCATGAAACAAAATGTGTGTGAATTTTTTAATGTAAAACTGATCTACCCAATTCACAGTAAATAAAAAGTTTAAAATAAAATAAAAAGCTGAGGGTCAATTAAGATACAGGCCTATACTCAGAATCCAGAAAACATGGCCAATACTCAAGTGTCCTTAGAGAATAGAGGATTATTTTCAAGATATTAGAGTTCATGCAATTTGTTCTGTTGGGTTCTGGATTTGCTTGGTACTTGTAATCCCTTCTTTCCTTTCAATTTCTGTCATTTGTAATGGAAATGTCTATCTTGTGTCTGTTCCACAATTGTACTTTGTTATTGTTGTTGGTAAGTGCAATTGAGTTGGTTCTGACTCGTGGCAACCCTGTATAGGGTTTCTGAGGAGTGGCTGGTGAGCTTGAACCGCCGACCTTGAGTCCAAACTGACCTTGCAGTCCAGCACATTAACCCTCAGCACAAGAAACAGATTATTTATATTCTAGATTTCACCAGTCCATAAATGAAGAGGAATCTTTCCCCAGGATTGAATATGCCTAAAGTCATATTCGATTTAGATGATTTAGATGGACTTGGAGTTGATTGATTAATACTTTTGAATGATACGATGGGGTGAATTTTGGAGGCCTAAATGGTGAAATGATTGAGTTGTGTACTTCAAGAATACGTGTGCAAATTCTGGTACCTCTATCTGTGTTTATAGTCCCATTTTGGAGTGGGTTTTCTTTGATAAATTAATGGGGCAGGATTAGTGTAGGGTACGTTTTAAGTGACTTTCTTTTGAAATATAAAAGAGCAGGTAAGAAGCAAATAGGCAAGCAGACATGGAGGGGGAGATACATGCCACAGGATCATCAAGGACAGTACCCTGAATTCATACATCTAAGCCTCCTAAGCTGTAGTGGTTATGAATTGGGCTGCCAACCTCAATGTCAGCCGTTTGAAACTACCAGCTGTTCTGTGGGAGAAAGATGAGACTTTCTGCTCCCTTAAAGATTTACAGCCTCGGAAACCCTATACAAGGTCAACTATGAGTTGGAGCTGACTTCACAGCACACCACTACCACCAAACTGTAAGGAAAATAAATTTATGTTTGTTAAAACCATCCATTTGTAGTAATTTCTGTTGCAGTTGTCCTAGATAGCGCCTTAAAAGGAAGAGCCCCAACACAGTATGAATTGACACCCAATGTATTACAGAGATTTTTGCTAAACAAGTTTGTGTTATGATGAGCTTGCTATCACTGAAGATACCTGAGGGTCAGTCCTGTTGTGTGTCCTGTAAGACACCCTGTGGAATTGTTATTGTTGTTGTTAAGTGCTGTCAAGTTGGTCCCAACTCATAGTGACCCTGTATAGAGTTTCCAAGGAGCAGCTGGTGAGCTTGAACCACCAACCTCGAGGTTTAAACTGACCTTGCAGTCCTGTGCATTACCTCAAATAATCCCATCAAGAGAGAAGATAGGCATTTGTCACCAGTTGGCTGATTGTTGGGGAGCTGTTACCAGTTGTGCTCCCAAGCATCATAGAAAACTCAGGCAGAGAAGAGAGAAAGATGGAGACAGCTGTGGCACAGAGTAATGATAATTGCCACAGAGATCATGTCTGCCTGTTTACTGTTGTATCCCCAGAGTCCAGAACAATGTGTAGTTTATGTTGTTGTGTGCCATCAAGTCGGTTCCAATGCATAGCAACCCTGTGTAGGGTTTCCAAAGAACTGCTGACATTGTGGTTAGCAGTCCAATGTTTATCCACACCAGCGCCTGTAGCTTATAGTGAGGTGCTTAATAAATAGTTTATAAGTAAATTCTGTGTGCGTGCTAGACCCTGTAATGGGTACTGGGTAATATCAAGAATTTGACTCTTTTATCTATATAGACTGGTGTGGCACTGTGGGTTAATGCGCCAGACTGCAAAGCTGTTTTAACTGCAAGGTTGGTAGTTCAAGCTCACCAGCTGCTCTTTGGAAACTCTATACAGGGTCACTATGGGTCGGAACTGACTTGACGGCACTTGACAACAGCAACACCAACATCTATATAGACTCAGTCCCCTACCTCCTGTCCCATTCCCTCAGCAGCTCCTCAATCTCCTCACCTGGTTTCCATCCATCCCAGAGAGTAGCTGTGAGCCCCTAGAAGTGTGAGGCTCCTAGGGGCTCATACCACGGATGCCACTGACCCTCAGCAGTGCTGGACCATCCTTTTGTTTCCCAGTCCAGAGGCCTCTCTTCACCTGCTCCCTTCTGGATCCCACAGATGGCAGAGGCAGCACCCACAGGATCCTTGTAGACTCAACTGTAGCCAGACTCGGGGGGAAAAAAAACTTCAACCAAACTTCTATGGAGGAGAGTTCATCTCCTCAGCACTACCTCACAAGTAAGGTCAGCGAAGAAAGCACTTGTGTCAAGAACAAAATTTAAATGGGTTCCCAAAAAATATTCTGTGCTCAAGATAGTATTTTGATGCCATCTATTTTGAATAGATGGCATTAAAATATTGGAGTCCCAGTGTGGCACTGACCACAAAGTCAGCAGCTCAAACTCACCAGCTGGAAACCCTATACAGGGTCATGATGGGTCCAAAACAACTTGAGGGCACTTAACAACAATAATCATAATTTTGAATATGAAAACTAATACAAAAACCTATGATGAACAAAATACAATTTGAAATAAGGACAGGGTTGGTGTTACTGATTTTTCCTTTTGCCTCAAACTCCAAAATGATTCAACACTGCACAGGTAGTGACCCAGCACCATCTGAACGACACTGTTACTGAACGACACTCACTGAGGGAGGTAATTGGGAGGGAAGTGTATCGATATCTGTAACTTACTTTGATAACACACACACATACACACACAAATAAGATGGATTGCTGGATGGATAGATAGGGGATAGACAAGGCATTGTAAAATGTTCATTGTTCAAACTAAGCGGTGGATGTATGGGTGGTGGTGTTTATATGCCGTGGAGTCAGTTCTGACTCATAGTGACCCTGTACAGGGTTTCCGAGGCAGAAAGCTTCATCTTTCTGCCATGGAACAGCTGGTGGTTTCTAACTGCTGACCTTGTGGTTCACAGCCCAATTTGTAACCACTATGCTAATTTCTTCCATCTTTCTTGTTTATTTCAAATTTTTCATAGTAATAGAGAAAAAGAAGTTAAAAGATGCTAATGACACCCAAGACTGGCTGTTTGGTGTCAAATCAGCCTTAAGTCTCTGGATATCCATGGGCTGGTGAGAACTACAGGCCCCTTGCTGGTCTTAGTTCTTCACCTCACCATCACACCCCAGGAATATTAAGTCGTCCCCAAACCTACCTCCTCTACCAAAGCTTCTCTTTGTTCTTTGATCTTGAAATCTTCCCTAGAATAGTGAGGTCTGGATCCTTTCCACTTCCTCACAGATACCCACGGGGTCTATTTAACTATGTCCCTCTGTCCCAGACCTTGAGCGGAGGACACCAGTCCCTGGGATGGGGATGCCATGTCCAATAAAATAGTAAAGAATCTTGTTTGAGAACGAACAAGAAATCCATTTTTGAAATAATAAGGACCTAAAACAAAGTATTAGAGATAAGTAATAATTATCAATTGGGAGGGCCCATGATGTAGGTGAGAAGTGCTTAAGAATCTGGGTTATTTGCAAAAGAGCGTCCCCAAATTCTCAAGGAGGAGCATTCTCTTCGAGGTATGCACCGCGCGCTCCAGCCGCTGGGGGGCGAGCGGGCCTTCTCCGGACCGTGATCCTCAGAAGTGGCGGCGACTCCTGGATTCCTCCCGCGGCAAGATCTTGGTTGTTCCACGTAGGGCTCTTGGCACAGTGGGCCCCGCGCGCCGACAGAGTGGCTGCTTTGGTCGTGGTAGGGACAGTTTTCGAGGGTCCACAGTGGGTCCATTCAGGACGCTCGGAAAGAATTGATGAGAACTAATGGGAGTCCCAAGGAGCTCTGGTGGCATAGTGGTTACGAATCGGGCTGTTAACGGTCAGCAGTTCGAAACTACTAGCTGTTCCGCAAGAGAAAGATGAGGCTTTCTGCTCCCGTAAAGATTTACAGCCTCAGAAACCCTGTGCAGGGTCGCTATGAATTAGAACCGACTCCACGGCACATAACCAGTCCTGGTGTGGCGCTGTGAGCTAATGCGTCAGATTGCAAAGTCGTTTCAACTGCAAAGTCGGTGGTTCAAGCTCACCAGCTGCTCCTTGGAAATCCTCCACTCGACGGCACTTAACAAGAACAATGGGAGGCCTAGAGTTCTGGTTTGGCGCTGTGGGTTAATACGTTGGACTGCAAGGTTGTTTTGAATCTCAAGGTCGGCGGTTCAAGCTCACCAGCCGCTCCTGGGAAACCCTATACAGGGTCGCTGTGAATCAGAACCACCTTGATGGCGTTTAGCAACAACAACAATGGGAAGCCTGTAGGAGTCCTGGTGTGGTTCTGTGGGATAAAACACTGGATCGCAGCAAGGTCAGCGGTTCAAACTCACCAACCGCTCCTGGGAAACCCTATAAGTCGAGATCAACTCTAAGACACTTAACAATAGCAATAACAAAGGAGCTTTGCCAGACTGAATTCGCTCAGGAGTTCTTCATTTTCTTCTTTTCAGCGGCTGCGTAGTGGTTACGAATCGGGCTGCGAACCACAAGGTCAGCAGTTCGAAATTAACAGCTGCTCCGCAGGGGAAAGATGAGGCTTTCTGCTCCCGTAAAGATTTACAGCCTCGGAAACCCTGTTCAGGGTCGCTATGAGTCGGAAACGACTCGAAGGCACTTAACAATAACAACAACAACACGCACTGAGACAACCTTTTGGTGGTGGTGGTAGGGAGGGGACGAAGATGGTTCCCTTCTATTCTTCTATCTTTTCTCCCAGCAGCCATATTGCACGTCTGAAAATTGGTGTTCCACTTGCGAGGGTGCAACTCGCCCTTGGGCGTCTAGGGAACTGGCTCTCCTCCTCTGCCACCCTCAGGACCCACCCTTGGGGATCCCCCTTCTCCCCTCCGAGCCTCCCCCCGCGAAAGTTCAGTACAAATCCCGGAGCAGGTATGTAGTGGAGCGGAGCCAGTCGAGCCAACGGAGGTGGCAATCGTGGTGTGTAGCTACTCGTCCTTTTAAAAACGGGAAAGCCTGCGCTGCTGCTGCTGCGGACGCGCCCACCTCCCTTCCACTGCAGATGGGTAGGTGTTTTCGCAAGGCAGTGGACTATGCTCACGCCAGGAGCCGTGGACTCCCTGAGGAGCGGTGGGAAACGAGGCAGGGAATTGACCAATCTATCCCCCAGGCTTGGGAGACATCTGCAGGTGTCGGGGACATAAAGCTGAAGACGCTCCTATCAGCTCAGGATTCCGAGCGTGCGACATTACTAACAAAGGATGATTGGGGAAATAACAGTGGACATCTCAAACTGACATTTAAAACGTCAGTCACAACCGCCGGCCGAGGGCTCCGGGTCTTGTCTCCTCCTCCCTCCTACTCGTGTTCTGTGGCTTCAGAACCAGGGTGATACCAGGTCACCTCTGTCACATACGCGTCACGGAGCACGCCCACACAGACGTTCTGCACTCGCACACACTCACCAAAGGCTCTCACACAATACCCACCCCACACACGTATCTTCACATCGAATTTCTGTTTCTCACACACATGCACGCGTGATGAACGAGCGGTTCTCAGGTTCTTTCCAGCTCAGCGAGCATGCATAAATCATAAATCGTTCCAAAAGAGGCCTTTGCCTCAGCGGTGGAGCTCAAGGACTCTCTTTGCGTGGCGGATCTGGCAGTAAGGGCTGACCTAGAGAAGCACCCACTGTCCTTGGTACCCGGAAAGTCTGGCCCAGATACTGCCAAATTACCTCTGACCTGCCACTCCTCTTCTGGAGTCGCATCCCGCAGACCTTCTGGGTCACTGAGACAAACACATTCTCAAGCGGGCTCCGCAGGAAAAGGGAGAAAAAAAAGGACTCAGGACTGTGGATTCTCTTGGCAGCCACTGAGTGCAGCCAATTCGGACCAGAAGGGCAATTCTATGTGATGAGAGAAGCGAGTGGGGAGCTGAGCTGGAGACGGACCCCGGGCCTGTTGTAGATAACCTGCTTTTTTCCGAGTTGGCTATTATTTTGTGGGTTTCTTTGTGCTCTTGCTTATTGCCTGTGTCCCCCCTTCTAAACTGTCAGCTCCAGGAAGGGCAACGTTGATTTGTTCACTTACACTCTGAACAAAAGTGTAAGGTTTTGTACATAAAAGTATTTTGTTTGTTTGCTTTTTTAAGAATTGAAATCTGAGGCCGTTCACCAAATTCTCAGATGAATCTTATCCTGCGGAAAGTTTTGGAATAAACTTTGTCCAGTGACTGGGGGCCTGAACGGCTCCACCACCACTTGTTCCTTTCCCGGCGTCCCCAGACACCTCGAGCTCATCTCTCTTGGTGCCTAGGTTCGAATCAACCTCGGAGCTCCCTCGGATTGCTTTAAGCACTGCAGCAGTTCCTCCTCCTCCACCACCACTTCCCGCCCCCTGCTGCCTCTTTCTCTAGGCGGGAGCCTGCCTCCCTGTCACTCACCGCTCGGGGATCCTGGGCCCCTGAGAACGTGCAGAACTGACATATGATGCTGCTGCGCGCACGCCTTTGTTTCTTCTTTATTTGCGGATATAATTATGCACCGCACTCTAAGTTAGAGATAGATTTTTTTCTGATATACATTTCATCTTATCACCACGAACACACCACACGCACAGTAGAACAGTTCCACAATCTGATAAATTGCACAAGATGAGTTTGGATTCCTGAAAACAGGCAGGCAAGATGGCCCCCTGTGGCTTCTTGCCTATCCGTTTAACTGGAGGAAATCTCCCACCAGAAACGGAATTCCCGGCTAGGCTTTCCCGCTGCAGGATTGAAATGTCTCCGGAATGGGAAGAGCTCTTGCTAGAAAAGACTGGACGCGGCAGATTTCCGAGCACTGGATGGTTGTGAAATGTCCCCCCAAGGTCGTTTTCGCGCCTGCGAGCTGTGTCCCCTCTTCCTCCCCTCCCTCCCCGGTGGCTGGGACCCTAGCGTTGGGACAGCTCCCGGAAGGACAGAAAATTCTACCCACAAATTCGCCCGACTCATCCAAACCAGGGCGTCATGGAAAAGACAGAACAACAGAAACGCAGACGGGATGGATCATGGATCCCGATCCCCCCACCCCCCATTCCCCGAATAATCAGAAACTAGGAACCAGAGATGTTGCAAGCTTGGCTTCCCAAGCGCAGCGGCAGGGCGCACGGGGCTAGGGAGGGTGGAGGAGAGTTGGGCAGGCGGGGGCAGGGGTGGATGAGACGGTGGGGGAGAGCGCGGGGGCGTGGCCGGGGCGCCCTGGAACTCTAGTCCTCCGAGTTGGTTCGGTAGGCCTCGATGAGGCCCTCCAGCGAATGTATGAAGCCGGACACGCTGCAAATGCCACCGATGACGAAGATGGCGACGTCAAAGAAGACTTGGTGCCACAGCAGCTTGCGCCAGAGCAGGCGCAGGTGGAAGAGGCTGGGCAGCAGGAAGCAGAGGCCCGCGCCGGTGAGGCTGCCTGTCAGGCCCATGAGCAGCGCGAAGTGCGGCACGTAGATGGCCATGAGAAGGGTGAAGACAACGAGCGCGCAACGCAGCGTCAGCCCCCAGGACTTGAGGCGCCCGTCGCCGCCGTAGCAAGCGGGGAAGAAGGCGCGGCTGCCCTCCTGGAAGAGCGACTTTTCCAGCACCTCGACAGCAGCGAAGAAAGGCAACGGGTAAGACAAGAGCGCCTTGGCCACCAAGAAGATGTTAACTACGGCGCGGATGGAGCCCGGCAGGTTATCCGTGATGACCTCCTTGGTGTCGTCGGCCCAAGTGAGGTAGGCGACGAGCGCGAAGAGGCCCTTGAGCACGCAGGCAGCTATATGAGTCCAGTTCATCATGCAGTGGAACTCGCTGGGCTGCTGCATGTTGCCCTCGAGCGAAGGCAGGAAGATCTGCGATGTGTAGCTGAACACAATAATGCCAATGGATATGGGGAACTTCTTAACGTCGATATAGAACTTAACCTTCTCCCAGGCCCAGTCACGTGCCCGCGATAGGCAGTAGGCGATGACCAGGATGTTGATGACAAAGTGGGCCAGAGTGCATAGCAGGCTGAACTTGGACACGGCCTTGAGGTTCTTGAGGAAGGCGCAGGGCAGCAGCACGGCCGTAGCAATGATGGACCAGGACTTCTGCGACACTGGCAGCCCCGGGAAGCTGTTATACATGAGGTTGCCACTCACCACTACGTATAGGATGCATGTCATGACCAGCTCGATGATCTGTGCCACGTTCACCACGCGGCCGCCCAGCGTGGGGAAGCGTGGGGCACAACACGCGTTGGCGATAGCCACATACGAGTCCCGCACGCGCACCACTTCTCCGTCCTCGTTTTCCTCGTACAGGCACGCGATGAGGATCTTGCCGGTGTAGCAGCACACAACGGCGGCGAAGATGATGAGGAACAGCCCCAGGTAGCCGCCATGCAGGATGGCATACGGCAAGCCCAGCACGAACATGCCCTGTGGAGCGGAGAAGCAACCAGACGCAGGCGCTCAGCTAACGCAGCTTTGGAAGTGGGGCCCTGGGGGCGTGGCCTAAGTGTACTGCGGGAAATTACTTGTTTTTCGGTCAATTCCGATTCTAGGGACCTTGCAGGGCAGAGTAGAACCTCTCTTTGGGGTTTCTGAGACTGTAGCTCTTTATGGGAGTAGACAGCCTCATCTTTCACCGCTGACCTTGTGGTTAGCCGTTCAATGTTTAACCCATGGCACCACCAGGACTCCTTGCATGGCCAGAGTTGGTTGGTGATTGTGGGTCCTCGAGTCAGAGGGTTTGAACTACTGCTGTTGGGTTTGAACTGCAGTCCAGTGCTTATCCTACAGCGCCACCCCAGGGCTCAGTGACCCTATTGTTGTTAAAATGCCGTCGACTCCGTTACAACTCATAGTGACTCTGTATGTTGTTGTTGTTAAGTGCCGCCGAGTAGATTGCGACCCATAGCGACCCTGTATAGGGTTTCCAAAGAGCAGCAGATGAGCTTGAACCGCCGACTCTGCAGTTCAAATGGCTTTGCAGTCTGACGCATTAACCCACAGCGACCAGGACAGAGTAAAACTCCCCATAGGGTTTCCAAAGTCTTAAATATCAAAACTGACTGCTACATTCCCCCCCCCCAAAAAAAAAGTGGCTGGTGGGCGCCAACTGCTTTTGGTCAGTAGTCAAGTACTTTAACCATTGCGCCACCGGGGTTTAACCCTCTTCCCCTGAGGTGCAAGCCCCGCTCTCACTCTCTTTAGCGCCCTTCCAGTCATATAAGCAGCCCTGGTTAGTGGGTTACGAGAGTTGGGTTGCTAACCACAAGGTCAATAGTGTGAATCTACCAGCCTCTTCGTGGGAGAAAAAAAAAATGAGGCTTTCTGCTCTGGAAACGATTTACAGTCTCGCTGAGTGGAACGGACTTACCAGCGCACACATGAGTCGGAATGACACTGTGGCAGTTGATGTGTTTTGTTTTAATTTTTGGTTTGTAATAAGGGTACTGGGGTATCTAATGGGGAGTCTGGGTGTTGAATCACTTATGGAGAAAGAGAGCGAGAGGGGCTGAGAAGGAAAGGTGAACTAACGTCTAGAAGATGAAGAAGGGACTGGAGGTGAGTGAAGCCACAGGGAGGGAAAGGAAAAGTGAAGATACTTGGAAGCAGTTCTTGGGAATGGGACCAGAAGTGAGGCCAAGAAGCGGGAAGAGGAGGAAGACGCGAGAAGGGGCCAGAAGGAGCTAAGAAATGTAAAAGGGAAGGGGGACTTAAGTTGGGGATAAAGTGAGGTGCTAATGTGGAAACGGAGTCCTGGTGTGGCGTTGTGGGTTAACGTGCTGGACTGCAAAGTCGGTTTGAACAGCAAGGTAGCCGGTTCAAGCTCACCAGCAGCTCCTCAGAAACCTTATACAGACAGGGTAGCTATGGGTCTGAATCGACTCAATGGCCCTTAACAACAACAATGGAGAAGAAAACGTTTTAAGGAGGCAGTGGAGGGTAAAGAGATGGGTTCGGTAGGAAGAGGACCTGAGGGTGGGGCTTTGCCAAACGAAGGCAGAAGATGTAGAATTCGGGCTTTTGAGGGCGGGCCCTCAGGCGCTCCGGGGATGGAGAGGAGTGCAGGGCTATCCGTAAAGAGTCTTAGGGCAGTGCAGTGATGGGTTGGATATAAGAGAAGGGGACTTCGGGTAGATTATAGCAGTTGCGGGTCTAAGAGGGTTGGGTGTGTGTGTGCGAAAGCACGGGCGCGTAAACTAGATAAAGCCTAAGGAATCTAGAGCCACAGTCCTGAGGTTGGGTTGAACGCATGCGGAAGAAGGATTTAGAATCCACTGGGGAAGAAAACCTAACGAAATCCAAGGCCACGGAGGCCTACGGGCCTCCAGCCTTCCGTCCTGGTTGTCCTCCAGGTCTCCAGAACGCGGCCTACCAAGACACCCCAGACAACCAAATGGGTAGCAACGAAGGCTAGTTCGGCCTCCGGATCCCATGGAGCAAGAGGCGTCTTGTGTCTCACAGCCTAGTTCTCAGGACCGGGCGTAAACCCTCTAAGCCCGGGTTCCGGAACAACCCCGCCATTTCCTACCGCTCTCGGGAAGTCTACGTTCTGCGCCCCAACTACTGTACGCTTCCGGGACATCTCTGGGCCACGCCGCAGGGCTCCGGGGCACCTGGGGGCGGCGGCCTCCTCTACCCCGAGAGCCGCATCCTGCACGCCCCAGCCCAGCGCCGGGGTCGTTGTGCGGGCTCCAAACCTGACCCTGGCGGAGTTCGCAGCCGCCTGGTAGGGTTGGGGTGGCGTAGAAGGGGGGTAGGGTAGGGGAAAGGGGTTTGGTAATCGAAAGGAAGATTGGCGGGCTTGGAGACCAGAGCTGCCATACGCTTTGGGTGGTGGCTTGGTCAGGTTTGGTACAGCTGTCTCTGTATTAACTTGCGGAACACCCGGAATTTCGGGAAAGAGGGGTGAATATGTTCGCAGGCAACGCCGGGGCTACTAATGCTTGTGTGTGTGCATATGTGTGTGTCTCAATCTGTCCCCAATGGCTACATTTTGAAAATGAGGGCTGGGTTCCATGTGTTTGAGTCTGTGTGTGTGTGTTACGGTTAGGTTAAAAAGGTGTGAGCGTGTTTGGTATGTATAGGCATGCGCTTCTGTGGGGAGGGTGCTTGTGGGGATAGTTTCTTGGTCTCTATATAGATGCATATCCCGTGCGCCTGTGCGTGCGTGTTGGTTTGTGGGGAGGGGGGTTGTGGGCCTGCCTAGGTACGTGTGTGCGCGTGTTTGTGCGTGAATCTCGGGGGAGGAGACTCCCAGACTCAGCAATTTCATCCTGAAAATGCAGCTGTGAATCCATTCCAGAGACCCAGGCCATACCTTTTACCTTGAATCCTGATTTTCTTTCTCCCTCAGCCACCCCCTCCCCAAACCCTCCGCGGTGTGTGTTCTCCATTTTCCGTTTTTTTGCCGGGTCTCGGGACTGTGTCTCTCTGGCTGCGCCTCAGCCTGGCTGTCCTGCGGATGGAGTCTTGGGAGGGAGGCACGACCAGGGACAGAGATCCCCGTTTAGGGTTAGGAGGGATGAGGAAAGGAAAAATCCCAGGTACAGGAGAGGGTTCTGCAACCGAAATCACCCGGGAGACTCCATTCTGGGTAGAGCCCAGCGCACAGGGTTGGAGGGTGGGATGCCCCCACCCCCCCACACAGCTGAGAATCCCGCGGCGGAGCGCCGCGCCCCGCGCTCACCTGGATGGCATTGGTCACGTTCCAGCCCGCCTCCCACGCTGTGATCTTGGGCTTGTCTTGGCCCCCGAACTCGCCACCAGGCCCCACGGCCTGGTCCTTGGAGCCCGAGGGCGGCAGAGGCACGCCGCCGCCGCCGCGCTGATAATGGATGTCTCCCTCGACGGGCGGTTCAGCGCCCTCATCCCCGCAGGGCTCACCCTCGGCTTTCAGGATGTCCATCTGCAGGCCCTGTCGGTGCTCAAAGTCGAGATCGTCGCAGTGCGCGAAGCCTACCGCCTCCTCGTCCGTGGCCGCCTGAAAGCCCATCCTGGCAAACATGCCGCTAACCTTGGCCTGGGACTTGTTGGATACCGACGTGGCAACATTGGACAGCTTGCTGCGGAGTAGGGTGGCCATGGCGGCGGCCGAGCCCGAGGGGGCTCAGGGGAGTACAGAAGGAGCTGGGGATGCAAGGACGAGGCAGCGAGGGCCGGACGACCCGAGGCCGCTATCTCCGCTTGCTCTCCCCGCAGCGCCCGGGGGCACTCTGGCTCATGACCCTCTCGGCCCGCGCTCCAGGCTCGCTCCGGACGGGACCGGCGGGCGGGCGGACGAGCAGCGGGTCTGGCAGAGCGGCGGCGGCGAGAGCACTGCGGAGCTGCCGCGGGGCGCGGGCTGGGCTGCGGAGGGCGGCGGCGGCGGCGGCGTCAGAGCAGCTACGCGAGGCTGGCGCGGCGCCCCCACCAGTGCGTAGTCCTTTGCGTTCCCGCTCCTCTGAACCCAGGGGGAGGAGGAGGGTTGGAGCAAGGGAAACACCCGGAGGCAGGGGACTTGGGGAGGGGGCGAGGAGAGAAAAGAGGCACGACGGGATTCAGGTTAAGGGAGATGGGGCAAGCAAAGGGCGCCCTTGGGAAGGTGGTGAAAGGGAGCGCACCAAGAAGGAGGGGGTGCGGAGGACCGGAGTGGGGGCTGGAGTGCTGCATTTCTGGGGGAGGTGCTAAGCTCTCTTCCTGGCCCTTCCCACTTTGCCTCCGCAAGGAGGGGGCACTTGAGAGCTGATTCTAGCGGTCCCCCCGCCCCTAGACAACCCCTTCCACGTCCGTGAGCCGCGAGGCCCGGGATTCTTTAACTAAGGACTGGCCTGGGCACCCAGAAAGCCAGTAGGACTGAGTTACTCTACTTTGGCGGCGCGGGTCGTCCAGACGTCTATTTGTCTCTTACCATTCCTCTTAATTCTGGTCACAAGCCCCACTTGAGGGCAGAAGAGTCCTATATGGGCCACTTTCAAGGATGCCCAGCTCTGAGCTCCGTCTCTGGGGGCTGTCTCTGCGCGTCCTGGGACGGCGCGATAAAGCGATTCTGTGGGTCACTCGCCCACCAACCGCTCTCCAAATGTGTGCAGAATGGAGGCGAAAGGTTGGCTTTTCGTTTTCTTTTCGTTTGTAGGGGAAAAGTGCGGTTGGAAGGAGGCAGGACTTGGTGAGGACACCTCCCAACCTCTTCATGGCGGGTCGACGAATGCCTACGCTATATGGGGGCGCAGCCGAAGTCCGCTATACAGGGGCGCAGATCACCTCTGCTTAGGACCCGGGGCGCGGGGACGCGCGGTGCTCTCCGGCGCTGCTCTGACCGCTGCCGCCAGGGTCGTGGGAGCCTGAGCTGTTTCAGTTGAGTGTGGTGCGTGTGTGTGTGCGCGCGCGACTGAGAGAGACCGAGAGACAAAGACGGATGCTGCATCAGATAGATCTTTGGGCTGGATCTGTGAGTGACGGTGAGAGTGGCGTTTTGTCACCTTGTGTAGTTTGTGAATGTGTAGTTTTGTGTGCTTTTGAGTCTGCGTGTTTGTTACGGAGGTGATCTGTGTCCCTGTGCATAGGTGTGCACAGGATCGCGTGTGTCTATGTATTACTGAAAGGGTTATTTGCGTTCATGCCTGTGTGATTCCATTTGTAGATGCCTCCTTGGGGGGTCCGCTGCTCTCTGTGGTTCTCAATTGGGTTTCTGCCTGGACTCCTTGGGGACTGTAAACCGTAGCGCTCATCGACCTGGCAAGTCCTTCTTTAGCAGCTGTGACTGGGAGGACGGCTGAAGGAAAGGAGTAATTAAAAGGTCCCCAATGTCTTCTTGCCGAGGCTCTTTTTCTCTGGGAACGTCAGTCTTCTGCTCCCTTCAGTATTCATAGATCAATTCAGGTCCGCTCACAAATAGGGCGCTCTGAGGACTTTGGCCAGCGAGTTGGAGCTGCCAGGACACACACATGCTCTCCGAGTTAGTCTTCTGGAACCTTCTGCTTAGATAGGGAACCTCCAGCATATTTGGACAGAGGTGTTCCTAATCCCTCCCTCTAGAGCTCAGGAAAGCCCTTCACCCCAATCAAGAGACCCCTTAACCTGAGGAACCCTCCCCTCTCACCAGCCACATTAACAAAAAACCTCCCCACAGACCCCTTCCCGAAATAGACCCTCAAAGACAGGCAGAGCTCCCAAATAAAGCCAGGACAGAGACTCCTCCTCCCCAAACACAGACATTGTCTCCTTCAAAAGAAACTCTGAAGCAGAACTGAACTCACATCTCAGGAGCCTTGTCTAGAGAGACCTCCCTTCCCAGCAGCCCAGATGATGGAGAGAGCTCCCTTCTACAGATTTCTATAGACAGATATCTCCACCTCCTAGCCCCCATTCCCCTTGCTTTTGTTCCTGGTGAAAGTCTTTTGATCCACAGGAACCATCTGGGCAGAGGTTTATGCCTTTGTAGGGCTCCTAGTGCCCATCCAGCCCCGTACACACCCAGACCTGAGATGGCTGTTAATGCCTCCTTTGACAAGTGGTACATGAATCAGCTGGTCATTGTTGATTCATGTGTGGGTTCTATGAGGATCCAGGTGCTTACCCTCTCTTTTATTTTCCTGAATGGTATTTACTGCTGTCAGCAATGAGGTAAGCTTTTATACTTTTTCATTCTAGGATGGGAGTGAGAAATGGGGCCATTTATTCACTCATGGAACCTTCTCATAGCCCTTACTCTATGTATGTGACTCTTCTGGCTGTTGGGGGAAGTGCATGCACGGTCCCTCCCTATACTCCTTACCCCACTTTTTAGGTCTGGGAGAGATTCTCATAGAGCACTACTAATAGCTTGTCCTTTTATCCCTTCCCCTGGGTTGAGTTTTTGTTTGGTGTTTGGTCATCTCAGAGTTAAGAGAGAAAATTTAAAAGCAGATTCCAGCCCCCTTGGATGCCAGCAGCTGGGGGAAAGGGACTACTCGCTTTCCCTATTTTTTGCTGTTTTCAAGAAATCACTGCTTCCTAGGCTGAAGTTGGCAAGCTCTCAAACAGCCCACCCCTTAATGGAAAGTCCTGCCCATCACATACTGTGTGACATTGGGCTGGCTACTTAACTTCTCTTAGCTTCCATGTCTTCTTCAGTAAAATGGAAAAATAACAGTAGCAACCTTATACAGTTATTAAGAGACTACAAGGAGATATGGCATATAAAATGCCTTTGTTGTTGCTAAGTGCTGTTGAGTTGGTTTCAACTCATAATGACCCTGTCTAAGGCTTCCAAGGAGCAGCTGGTGGGTTTGAACTGCTGACCTTGTGGTTAGCAGTCCACTGCTTAGCTTACAGCACTACACAGGCAGTTATTGTTGTTATTATTACTGTATCCCATAGCCATTTGTCACTTTGGGCAAAAGTGCATTTATAAGAAAAAGCCTGTGATTGGGTCAAAGAGTTGGGATGACTTGAAATATAACCTCTTCTGCTTTTGCCCTACCTCTTTGTCTCCACCCACTTTCAATACTAAGCTCACTTGAAGGGAAGGGGACCTAGATCAGGAGAAAGGCAGAGGGCAGGGCACCTGACAGGAAGCCCCAGGAGACAAACAAGAGGACTTAACCTAGCTTCTGTCCCTGGTTCAGCCTTCAGCTCCCTTGGTCCAAGGTAATGAGCTTGCTTGTGCTCTAGAGAAGCCAACAACCTCCAAATCTACCCTATAGCTTCTCTAAGGGTCCCTCAATGACAGGACTTTGAGGCAGCCTGGCCCCCCACACACTGATACGCACAAAAGATGCACATGTGAATGGATCAACACACAGATTGGAGCATATCAGCAAATTTACACAGATTGGCACACACTGGTTTGAGGGCAGACCTGCACACAGACAGATATATACCTGCTTTGTGCTGAGGCTGTTCACCACACAAAGAAACCAGGACAGCTCTCAGAGCCTCACTCATATGGGCAGAGTCACTAAACAGGCACACACATGGACTGTTTTACTCACACTGACTGCACCCAGACACAAGAACACACATGCAGATGCACATGGAGACCAACAACCAGGGTCCCATAAATGCATGAACATCCTATGTCACTGCTGAAGGGGAAACGAGAGAACAAAGGGAGGCTGAGGGGCAAGAAAGACATGAAAAGGGAGAAGCAAGAAGAGGGGTGGCAAAGAGACAGATAAGGGCATGCCAGGAGAGGAGCCAGCCAGTGAGGCACATAGCCTTCCTCTTTGCCAGCGGTAATGAAAGCTTGGGGAGGAGTGTGTGTGGTAAAGAAGCAGGAAGTGCCAATGCCTATGCTGGGAGTGGGCATGGGGGCTACCTTCCTAGGGCCACCCAAGTTCCCACCAGTTTTGTGGGACCAGGGCTGCCTAAAAGGGGCTTCCAAGATTCCTGCCAAGTACCCTGGAACCTGAGCCCAGGTGAAATGCACACCACTTTCATTATACTGAGGTCAATTTCTCTTTCTCTGATGCTCTCTGACTAAATGAGATGGAGACCACTTTGGGGGGAATAAATAGGGTTAAATAGAACTGGGCTTATCTCCCAGAGCAGGCAGCCGCATTGGGGAAAAGGGGTGGAGCTCTTGAATTAATGGCCTGGAAAGCCAACATCATGAACATCATTTCGGGGCTGAATGATCACAGACTCTGCCTTGGAACCCTCTAGGATAAGAGCCCAATCTGCAGACGACTGTTTCTTCTTTCTAATTCTGTTGATACCTGAGGTCAGGTGAAATCTCAATATTTAACTTTTAATCAATATTAAAACCTTATACATATTATAATAATGAGCATGAACATTTAATTAATGTTTGTTCTATGCCGTGTTTCAGGCTAAGTGTCTCCGATGTATTATCTTATTTGAGCCTGACAACATCCATGAACTTGGCTTGGTTTTATGTCCCTTTTAAGATGAGGACACTGGAGTGCAGATAAATTAATTTGCTCAAGGTCTAAAAGCTATGTTGTAGTGGATTCAGGATCCAAACCCAGGATTGCATGATTCTAGTGCGGTCCTTAAACCTCAGCACTCTGGGTGAATCTGCCAGAAAATGCTCAGACTGGTAGGAGTTCCGAGGGAGGTTGTTATCTGGATCGGACTTCATGCCTATTCTCAGCATCTTCCCTTTAATGACCAGTGCAAATGTCCACTATGGACCACCTCCCTCCTCTCAATTACAGGAAGGTGGGGGCACAGGACCAGGTACACAGAAGGTGTGCACATGGGCTTGTGGATTTCACTAAAGTCTGGGTAAAGTCTGGCCTTGGAGGTCTGGATCCTGTGTCCTGGACATTCCAGCCCCCATAGCATATGGCTCTTTCCCATGGGATGGCTTACGTAGCAAGCCCCAAACAACTGATAAGGCTCCTAGGTCATTTATTGTTACCTAACCTGGGGTGTGTGAGTTCTCACCCAGAATTGATGATTTTTTTTTTCCCCTTATGATATTGTTTTATATCTGAAAAAAAAAAAATCTACCAGTATATTCTGAATCTCTTAAGTGACCAAATACCACTTTAAATCCTCATGGGTTTTCTGACAAAAGAACAGAGAGGGGCTGAATGCCGAAGCAGACAGAACCATATTCACCGTGTGAGTGGCAATTTAATTTCAGCAAAACATCATCATCCATCACATGAAATTAATCGTGTTATTTTGAAATTTCTGATTTTGTAGCATGGTCTGTATTGTGTTGCTAGAGTGTCTTTCCAGTTATATGAGATCTAAAAAGACAAGGGATTTAGACCTAGTTTTGTGTTTGTGCATATTTCAGCAAAATTGTAATAAAGAGAGTCTGTCAACTGTTGGTAGAGGGTGGTGGCGGGGCTGTGTCTCCTCCCCGCCGACTTTAAAAATAGCTTGTGCATTACTCAAGTGTGAGAAGCATGCGTTTAATCCATTCTGACCAAGTAGAAAATAAGCTTCACACATTGGTGCCCCCACACACAGCCCCTGCCACCTGGACAGGTCTCCATCCTCATTTTGGCTCCCCCACTGCTGCCTTCGAGGGGAAATATGACAGCGTAATGAACAGTTGTACGACGTGCTATAAAAAGGCAATTAAGGGAACTATTGGACTGGGACAAGCCAGCGTGACCTGGTTAATAGCTCTGAGCACAGTCAGGCCGTGGGGAGGATGGGGTAGAGAAGGGGGAAGGGGAATTACAGTTGTACAGTGAGGTGTTGAAGCTGTTCCATCAATGGCCTGTCCTCTAGTCAAGGTTCCCAGATCAGCCTTTTGACCATTGGCTCCAGGAACAGGCTGAAAGGGATGTTGGTTCAGAACTCAGCTCTGGAATCAATTGTGCCACCCACGCCTGATTCAGTAGGCCTCTCAGCTTTAGTTTATTCATCTGTTAAATGGAAGTAAAGATATCATCCTAAAACTATGCCCAACAGTGGATGGAAGGGGTGATGCATTCAGTACTAGAATGGTAAATGGGCAGAGCTGCACCTGAAGGCCAAAGGAAGACATAGAAGAGGTTTTTACTTTATATTCGAGTTGAATCTTTTGATGATTCATTGATGGTTTTTTGCTGTGTATGTGCTCCCCTAGTCTAATCAGCTTACCCAGACCCCTCACCTTTCTGCAGGATGAAGTTCTTTGATCAGATCTCTTGGAGTCACCCTGTGATCACCACTTCTGAGGTCTTTAGCCCTTGTTGGATCCCATCTCCTTCTTCCTCCCTGCTTAGTACCTCAGTCCTTGTTCCCTTAAAACCCCCTATAAGTTAACCACCAATGACATATGCCAGTCTCCAGAAGGAGCACAAGAGAAACTCTTCCTACTACTGTCAGAGTACTGCTTCCATCTTACTTCACAGTGTTGGTGGGAGGATTCACGAGACAAGCACGCATCGAAGCACATAGCACATAGAAAGTATTCAATACAAATTAGTTATTGTTATTATCATTGCCATCAGCAGAAAAGCTTTAGATTTAACACCTGGCACAGAACACAGTGGCTCCATATAGTAAGCACTGGATCGTGAACTACAAGGTCCTTAGTTCGAGCTTGCCAGCCACACCATGGGAGAAAGATGAGGCTTTTCTGCTTCTGAAAAAAATTAAAGACTTGGAAACCCTATACAGAGTCATTGTGTGTCAACTCAATGGCACTTAACAACAGCAATAGTGCCTGAACACATTGTTGTTGAGTGCTATCGAGTTCAGTTTTGACTCATAGCGACCCTGAGGAGGAGCTGGTGAGTTTGAACTAGCGATCTTGCGGTTCAAACAACCTCGTGGTTCAGAGCTAATCTTACAGCATTACACCTGAACACATAGTTGGTGCTTAATAAATGATTGTTGAATGAGTGAATGAAATTCTCACTTGGTTCTATAGTCTTCTAGCTGTCTAGTGTTATACTGAGTTCAGTCTCTGAGGCTCAATAATCCATTAGTCAAACAGGCGATATGAGCCTGTCCGGATAGAAAGTCCTGCCCACGGGGGTGCTGGTTCTACTCACCCTCATACCTGCCCCCCTGTGTCTGTGTCTGACACTTGGATCTCTTCTGCTCAGCCCCCATGACACATTCATCCTGAAATAGGAACCAGCTTCTGAGGGAAGTGGCACTGATAGCCAGCCCAGTGACAAAGGAGCACTCAGGAGTTAGTAAGGCTTATTATGGGCAGCTTTGGTTATTGTCTGAGAAACCCCCCAGTCTGCTCCTCACTCAAGAGGCTCTGAGCTCATTTTCTGCAACTGCTCAGCCTTGAGGGAGGCTAGAAAAGGCAGGTGGAGCTCAAGAGGAGGTCCTGCTGCCCAGGGCACCCTGACCCTCCAGTTCTGTGCTCCAGTGTCCCCAGCCACCGCAGGCTGTGTCTATGAACATGATGCTTACCTGGTGGAGTTCTGGAACCAAGTCTGGCCTTCCCAACGTCCAACTGCCCTCAGGATGAAGTTCAAACTCTCTCCCTCAACTAAAGCCCCAGGCACATTGATCATCACGGTCTCCATGTCCTCAACAGTCTCCTCTCCAGCAACACAACAAGATCTTTTAGTGAGGGTACAGGAAATTACCTGTTTCCAACCCTACTCCCATTTACTCCATTTCTGTGATTCAGAACACACTTTAAAGGTAGACAGAGCTGAGATCAAAGCCAGTCTCCACCACTTTGTAGCTGTTTGAGCAGGGAGACTCACTTCACCTAACACGCCTCAGTTTTCTTATCTCCTCAGTAGGAACAATCATCCCTCCATCTTAGGATGGCAGAGAGGATAGAATTAAAGGAGATAAACCATCTAAAGCATCTCATGGGAAATATATCTTTAAGGATACTTGTTGTTAAGTGCCATCAAGTTGATTCTGACCCACAGTGATGTATAGGATTTCTGAGGAGTGGCTGGTGAATTTGAACTGCCAACCTTGTGGTTCAAACTGACCTTGCAGTCCAGTGTATTACCCTGTAGCACCATGCTGGAACTCCAAGGGATATTGTTGTTGTTGTGTGCCGTGGAGTCAGTTCTGACTCATAGTGACTCTGTACAGGGTTTCCAAGGCTCTAAATCTTTACAGGAGCAGAAAGCCTCATCTTTCTCCCACGGAACATCTGGTAGTTTCAAACTGCTGACCTTGCGGTTTGCAGCCCGATTTGTAACCACTACGCATTAGCCATTGTGATTTTTCATTCTGTAAGTCACTGCTCAGATGAGACCTCCCCCAGAAATCTGTCTTTGATTCCCCAAGTCTAGGTGGGAGTGGTTGTTTTATAGTTAGGAGCCAGAATGACCCTTTGTACAACCAAATGAAACACATCCTCACAATTATTGTTGCTTGAGCCCACTGGTGCTGCCACTTTGTCAGTCCATCTTGTTGGGGTCTTCCTCTTTTTCAGTATCCCTCCATCTTCCTAAGTATGACGTCTTGCTCCAGGGACTGGTCCTTCTAATACATGTCTGAAGTACGAGAGATGAAGTTTTAACATCCTGGCTTCTAAGAACCATTCTGGTTGCAGTTCTTCCAAGATAGATTTGCTTGTTCTTCTGGCCATTCATGGTACTTTCAATATTCTTGTCCAACACCATAACTCAAATGCATCAATTTTTCTAGGGTCTTCTTTATTCATTGTCCTACTTTCACATACCTATGAGGCTATTGAAAATACCATGGCTTGGGTCAGGCGCATGTCAGTCCTAACCTGATCTTTTAGTTCACTTTAAAGAGGTCTTGTGCAGCAAGTGTTGTAAGTCCCCTTTACTTCCAGCAAACAAGATTTTATCACCTGCATATTGCAAGTTGATAATGAGTCTTTCCCCAACCCTAAAAGCTTGTTGTTCTTCATATAATCCAACTTCTTGGATTATTTGCTTAGCATACAGATTGAAGAAGTGTGGTGAAAGGCTACAACCTGAGTATACACTTTTCCTGATTTTAAACCATTCAATATCCCCATGTTCTGTTCTAATGACTGCCTCTTTTTTATGTACAGTTTCCTCATGAGGACAATTAAGTGATCTGGAAAATCATTCTTCACAAAATTATCAATAGTTTGTCATGATCGACACAGTCAAATAGTTAATAATGTACAAAATAAACATGTTTCTGGTATCATCCACTTCCAACTATGATCCGTCTGATATCAGCAATAATATCCCAAGGTCCACACCCTTTTCTGAATGTGGCTTGAACTTATGGCACTTCCCTGTCAATGTAGTGTTGCAACCATTTTAAAAATTATCTTCAGCAATATTTTACTTGCATGTGATATTAATGATATTATTTGATGACTACATTCCATTGTGTCACCTCTTTTCTGGAATGGGCACAAATATAGACCTCTTCCAATCAATTGGCCACATTTCTTGGCATAGATGAGTTCATCAGTTTGTAGATTTCAGTTTACATTCTGTCAATTCCTGGAGCCTTGTTTTTCACCAGTGCTTTCAGTGCAGCTTGGACGTCTTCCTTCAGTACCATCAGTTTGTGATCATATGCTACCCTAAAGTCAGTGATGATGAAATTTAAAAATTTTACTAACTTCTTCAGTTTGAAATAAAAAAAAAAATGCAATCAAGATGTATTGAAAATTATTAGTGATTGGAATGCTAATGTTGGAAATAAGGAGGAAGAAGGATCAGTAGTTGGAAAATATGACCATGGTGATAGGAATGATGTTGGAGATCAAATGATAGGATTTTACAAGACCTTATTTGCTTATTCATTGCAAAGTTTAAAAATAACATGATAGGTGACAATACAGCCAATGGAATACACAGGAATCAAATTTACAACATCTGTGGGAAGAGACAATGGAAAAGCTCAATACTGTCAATTGCTCATATGTAAGTTCAGGCTGAAATTGAAGAAAATTAAAACAAGTCCACAAGAGCCAAAACATTACCTTAAACATATCCTACCTGAATTTAGAGCATAGATTTGATTCATTCGACACTAATGACCGAAGACCAGAAGAGTTGTGGGATGACATCAAGAACATCATACTGGAAAAAAGCAAAAGGTCATTAAGAAGACAGGAAAGAAATAAAAACCGAAATGGATGTCAGGAGAAACTCTGAAATTAGCTCTCCAGCATAGATATGGTAAAGTTTATAAAAGAAATGAGGAAGTCAAAAACCTGAACAGAAAATTTCAAAGGGCAGCTAGAGAAGATAAAGTAAAATATTTAAATAAAAACTGAAAGGGAAGAACATGCTCAGCATTTCTCAAGCTGAAAGAACTGAAAACAAAATTCAAGGCTGGACTTGTAATATTGAAGGATTATATGGGCAAAATTTTGAATGATACAGAAAATGTCAAATAATGAAAGGAATATAGGAGTCACTGGCAAAATGAAATGGTTGATGTTCAACCATTTCAAGAGGTAGCATATGATCAATAGTACTGAAGGAAGAAGTTCAAGCTGCACTGAAAGCAAGGCTTCAGGAATTGACGGAATACAAATTGAATTATTTCAACAAACTGATGCAGCGCTGGATGCACTCACTCATCTATACCAAGAAATTTGGGCTATAACTACTTGGCCAACAAATTGGAAGAGATCCATATTTGTGCCCATTCTAAAGTGAGGTGACCCAATGAAATGTGGAAATCATTGAACAATATCACTAATATCACATGCAAGTAAATTTTGCTGAAGATAATTAAAAAATGACTGCAACAGTATACCAACAGGAAACTGCCAGATGTTTGCGCCAGTTTCAGAAGAGGATGTAGAATGAAGGATATAATTGCTGGCGTCAGATGGATCTTGGCTGAGAATACCAGAAAAGAGAATACTAGAAAGATGTTTACCTGTGCGTTATTGACTATTGAAAGACTTTTGACTGTGTGGATCATTACAAGCTATGGATAACTTTATGAAGAATGGGTATTCCAGAACACTTAATTTTGCTCATGGGGAACCCGTACATAGACCAAGAGGTAGTCATTAGAACAGAACAAGGGTTAAAACCAGGAAAGGTGTATGCCAGGGTTGTACTTTTTGTACCATACTTACCCAGTCTCTATGCTGAACAAATAATACCAGAAGCTGAATTATAAAAGGAAGAAGGATTGGAAGAAGTCTCATTAACAACTTGTGATATGCAAATCCTTGCATAAAGAGGATGGAAAATACTGATAGAGATTGATGTAAAGAAAACAAAAATCTTCATAACTGGACCAATAAATAACATCATGATAAATGGAGAAAAGATTGAAGTTGTCAAAGACTTCATTTTCCTTGGATCCACAATCAACACTCATGGAAGCAGCAGATAAGAAATCAATCAATGTATTGTATTAGGCAAATCTTGTGCACAAGACCTCTTTAAAGTGTTAAAGAACTAAAAGATCATTTGAAGACAAAGGTGCACCTGACCCAAGCCATGGAATTTTCAATAGCCTCATATGCATGTGAAAGTTGGGCAATGAAAAAGGAAGTCCAATGAAAAAATTGATGCATTTGAGTTATGGTGTTGGAGAAGAATATTGAAAGTACGATGAACTGCCAGAAGAACAAACAAATCTGTATTGGAAGAACCACAGCTAGAATGTTCTTTAGAAGCCAGGATGGTGAGATTTCATCACTTATACTTCAGACATGTAATCAGGAGGGACTGGAACCTCTTGAAGGATGTCATGCTTGGTAAAGTGGAGGGTCAGTGAAGAAAAGGGAGACTACCAATGAGGTGGATTGGCACAGTGGCAGCAGTAATGGGCTCAAGCATAACATCAATTGTGGGGATGGTAAAGGAATGGGTAGTATTATATTCTGGTGTATATA
Organism: Chrysochloris asiatica; assembly: GCF_000296735.1. Taxonomy (NCBI): domain Eukaryota; kingdom Metazoa; phylum Chordata; class Mammalia; order Afrosoricida; family Chrysochloridae; genus Chrysochloris; species Chrysochloris asiatica. The sequence continues at coordinate 810,605 of NW_006408921.1, forward strand.
GGGGTCATTATAAGTTAGAACCAACTCAACGGCACCTAACAACAACTAACAACTTCCCAGAGATGTAATCATTTTGATTTCTGTGTGTTCCATCTGGTGAGGTTCATGTGTATAGTTGCTTTTTATGTTGCTTTTTTAAAAAGGTGTTTGCAATGCTTTAGCAAAATTCTATCATGTGATCTCCAGCATCATGTCTATCAACAAGGCCATATTTTTCAGCTACTGATGCTTCCTCTTTGCTTTCAATCTTCACATTCCAGTCACCGGTTATAATCAATGCATCTTGATTGCATGTTTGACCAATTTCATACTGAAGAAGATGGTAGAATTATTTAGTTTCATCATTATTGCCTTTAGAGGTTGGTACATAATTTGAATAATAGTGATACTAACTGGTCTTCTTTGTAGGCATATGGTTATTATCTTATCACAAACAGCATTGTACTTCAAGAATGCTGTTGTTAAGTGCCATGGAGTTGGTCTGACCTATAGAAAACCTGTATGTCCGATGGATCTTGGCTGAATGCAGAGAATATCAGAAAGATCTTTACCTGTGCTTTATTGACTATGCAAAAGCTTTCAATTGTGTGGGTCATGACAAGCTATGGACAACAAAGCAAAGTATGAGTATTCCGGAACACTTAATTGTGCTCATGAGGAATCTGTACCTGGAACAAGAAGCAGTTGTTTGAACAGAACATGGGAACACTGAATGGTTTAAAATTAAAAAAGGTATGTGACAAGGTTGTGTTCTTTCACCATACTTATTCAACCTGTATGCTGAGCAAATAATCTGAGAAGCTGGGTTCTATGAAGAAAAATGTGGCATCAGGATTGGAGGAAGACTCATTAACAACCTGCGATATGCAGATGATACAAACTTGCTTGCTGAAAGTGAAGAGGACTTAAAACACATATAGATGAAGATCAAAGAGTACAGCCTTCGTTATGAATTACATCTCAATGCCAAGAAAACAAAAATCCTCACCACTGGGCCAATAAACAACATTCTTATAAATGGAGAAAAGATTATAGTTGTCAATGACTTCATTCTTCTTGGATCAACTATCGACACTCACGGAAGCAGCAGTCAAGAAATCAAACGACTTATTGCATTAGGCAAATCTGCTGCACAAGACCTTTTAATAGTGTTGAAGAGCAAAGATGTCAGCTTGAGGACTAAGGTACGCTTGACCCAAGCCATGGTATTTTCAATAACCTCATATGGATGCAAAAGCTGGACAGTGAATAAGGAAGACGGTAGAAGAATTGATGCTTTTGAGTTATGGTGTTGGAGGAGAATATTGAAAGTGCTAAAAGAACCAATAGATCCGTTTTGGAAGAATTGCAGCCCGAATGCTCCTTGGAGGCCAGGATGGCCAAACTTCATCTCTCATACTTCGGACATATTGTCAGGAGGGACCAGTCATTGGAGAAGGATATCATGTTTGGTAAGGTGGAGGGTCAGAGAAAAAGAGGAAGACCCTCAATGCAATGGATTGGCCAAGTGACAGCATTGATGGACTCAAGTGTGGCAACAGTAGAGAGGTTGGCCCAGGATGGGGTGGTGTTTCATTCTGCTGTGCATGAGGTCGCTATGGGTCGGTACCGACTCGATGGCACCTAACAACAACAATAACATAGAGAACCTGTATAGGGTTTCTGAGGAGCGCCTGATGTTTTTTCTTTCTTGTTTTTTTACAAAAAACTTTTTATTGTGAACTGAGTGACGGTTTACAGACAAGATAATCAGTTTTGCCTTCAACAAATCATATATCAATGATTGTAGTCCTCTCCATGCAACAACAGTTATCCTGCTTCCTTCCTGTGGTTCCTATTTCCATTCTACCCCCTTTCTCACCCCTTCTCAATTTTGTCCTTAGATAAATGTTGCCCTTTTGATCTTGTGTTGTTGTTTTCCCTATATACCAATATACTGCTTGGTTGAAAATTAGGTCGCAAGCGTGAGTTCCTTTTCAGATCTGATGTGTGACAGAAGAACATAGTCTCAGGTTCCCTGAGGTTTTGAGCCACCAACTTTGTGGTTAGCAGAGCTTGAAATGGTCTTTTTGACAATGAATGTGACATCATTCCTCTTTGATTTTTTGTTCCTGGCAAAGTAAATTATATGATTGTCTAATTCAAAATGGCCAGTAACAGTTTACTTCAGCTTACTAATGGCTAGGATATCGATCTTTATGAATTCCATTTCATTTTTGACAACTTCCAATTTTCTTAGATTCATGCTTCGTGCATTCTGTGTTCCAATTATTAATGAATGTTTGCAGCTGTTTCTCCTCATTTTGAGTTGTGCCCCATCAGCAATTGAAGGTCCTGAAAGCTTTACTGCATTTGCATCATCATGGTCAACTCTACTTTGAGGAATCAGCTTTTCCCCAATCATATTTTTAGTGCCTTCCAACCTAAGGGGCTCATCTTCTGGTGCTATATCTGATGACATATTCATTAGGTGCCAGGCCTAAGTCATAAGTTCGTTAAACGTTCAGATGTAGACTGCCTTTTTCCCCCCTGGTCTGTCTTAGTCTGGAAGCTCCACCATATGGAGCTATAAACTGACAGACAAGTGCCCATAGCACCCTTCAAATTGGTAATACACCAAAAGGGTAGAACACACTCAGCATTTGTAAAGCTAAAATAAATTCAAGCCTTGATTTGCAATATTGAAAGTCTGGGGTGTGCCCCCCCCCCCTAAGTATTCTGTGCATGTGGGTGTGGTCTGTGTCTTGGTCATTCTGGTATGTTGGTTATCAGTTCAGAGCCTGGCATGAAGAAGACTCACCAGGTCTGTAGACAAATCACAGTGCTGACAGTCAGGCAAGGACTAGATGGAAAGGCAAGTACCCTTTGGAGGCCTGGCACTCAAGGGCTAAGTCTCCATGCAAGACCTGTCTCCTTATGCCAGCTGCCCAATCTGTTCCCCTTTCTAGAATGCCTTTCTCTCTCCTCCTGCCTACCCCAAGCCTGTCTTGTCCAAGGGGTTCCAAGGACCCCCAGGTCACAGTGACATCTAGAAAATTTGTTCTTCTGCCCTATCATAGACTTTCTTAGGGTGTGTATCATAGACTATTTCTTAGGGTGTGTACACAGTCTGTACTTTCATAATGGTGGCTGTGTGCTGTGGAGTCGGTTCTGACTCATAGCGACCCTGTACAGGGTTTCTGAGGCTGTAAATCTTTATGGGAGCAGAACACCTCATCTTTCTCCCACGGAACGGCTGGTAGTTTCAAACTGCTGACCTTGCTGTTCGCAGCCCGATTCGTAACCACTATGTGCTTTCATAATAGTTGTAGATAATCCTGTATCAAACTAAACCTGATGCCATCATGGCAATTCTGACTCATAGTGACCCTACAAAACAGAGTCCAACTGCCCCATAGGTATCCAAGGCTGCATCTTTATGAAACCCTGGTGTGGTGTGGGTTAGACATTGGTCTATTAACTTGCAAGGTTGGCAGTTCAAACCCACCAGCTGCTCTGTGGGATAAAGATGAGGCAGTCTGCTTTAGTAAAGATTTCCAGTCTCGGAAACCCTATGAGTCAGAAGTGACTTGATGCAATGGGTTTTGTATTTATTTTTGTAATCTTTATGGAAGTGGCCAGCTCCAGCTTTCTCCCATGGAGTGTCTGGTGGGTTAGAAACATCAAACTTTCACTTAACAGCTGAGCACCTTCCCACTGTGCCACCAGGGCTCCTAATTATAATAATTGTTGTCATTGTTAAGTGCCACTGAGGCAGTTCCGACTCATAGCAACCTTGTATAGGGTTTCCAAGGAGCTTCTGGTGAGTTTGAACCACAGACCTTGTGCTTCAAACCAACCCTGCAGTTTAGTGCTTATCCCACAGTGCCACCAGGACTCCATGATAATAACAGTGACCCTTTATTTGTGACTTATTTTTTGTTAGTCCAAAGGACATGAGGTGAAGTCTTGTCATCGTCTCTTCAAAGGAGCATTCTGGCTGTACTTCTTCCAACACCGATTTGTTTATTCTTCTGGTAGACCATGGGAGGAAGACCCTCCATGAGATGGGTTGACACAGTGGCTGCAACACTGGACTGAAACCCAGGAATAACTGTGAGCATGGCCCACAGCAGGGCAGTGCTTTGGTCAGTTATATAGAGGGTCTCTAAGAGTCAGAACTGACTTGACAACACCCAACATTGATGATGTATTCTCTTCATGTAGTGTGCTCCTCATGTATTGTCTCATTCTGTCCACCACCTAAATCACTAACTTAGGTCACAAGGGACATTTCCTGGAAGGTTATTTGGGTCCCAGGTAAATGCTGCAGGAAGCAGCAGGGTCTCAGGAAAGCTGGCTCTGAGCCCACTGTTTGTCCTCATTTTTACTTCTTGTAACATGTCGTCTTTGTTCTCTTCTGCTGTGAGGCAACTTATGATGGCCAACAACTCTTAAATGCCCATCTCTTCACTGCCGTCACTAGAGTGGGACTGGATATCTGCCTTAAGCTTGACTGGAAAAGTGCCAGGGAATGATTGTGACCAGCCCTAGTCAATCATCTACCCCTGGTCCAACCAATTATAGTCTGTCAGGTTTGTATAAGATTTTGGCCAACCCAACTATAGCCCTGTAGAGTGTGGATTGGAGAAGACAGTTCTCAGGGGAACAAGAAGTAGGCAAGGACATAGATGTCCAGCAGATGTCATTAGATCAGACTGTATACCTGGAGACTAAGAATCAGAGAGCATGGGCACCTCACGCATGGCCACACAGCTTTAAGTGCCAGATTTGTGACTTGAACCCACATTTATTTGTCACCAAAGCCAAACTATTTCTCAAAGATGGTGCTGAGGTGCCAAAGTCACCAGCAGGGAGCCTGAAGCAAGCCTGATGATGTGGGGTGTTTGAGAGGACAGGTGGGCTGCCCAGGGAATCAACAAGAGCATTGTTGTTAAGAGAACACATTCTGGGTCCGACTGCCTAGGTTTAAACCCCAGCACAATCAAGTGCTGCCTCTGATATCCAAAGAAAGTTATTTAATTTCTCTACGCCTCTTTTCCTAATCTCTAAAATGGGATAATAGTAGTACTTCCCTCATAGGGTGGTTGTGGGGCTAAAGTAAGCTAAAGTGCCTAATGCCCTATGCATGGCAGCTGTGGTTAATTTTCTTATTGTTGTTTTTGCTATTATTATTATTACCACCTTTGGCCATGTTGAGCCTAAGAGGATGGTGGCATTTGCAGTGGGTACCTAGGACTGGAGACGATGGGAGAAGTCAAGCTAAAGATAAGCATCTGTTCTAAGGAAGAACAAGCTGTTCTGAGAAGGACATTTGTGATCAGGAGACCATGCCCTAGACCCTTTATAGCCTCAGCCAGGAGGATGACCAGACTCTGGCTGTGCTCAAAGGATGGGGCTCCCACAGCCTGCTGGAGGCCTCCCTCTGGTCTTGATTCCTATAGCTACAGATTCATTGCCTGGACCACAACATAAAGGTCATTCAAAGGTATGAGATCTCTTAGATGCAAAAAATTTAAAAGCCAAAGGAGTGTGCTTACCACAGGGTCTCAGGTATAGTATTGGGGATACATAGGTCTATTTGAGGCAGGAGGTGCCTCCCATAGGCAAGGAAAAATCCTGTCTTTCCCTATACAGCCTAGACAATCTCAATGGTGGGTCAGCCAGGTCCAGAACCAACTCCGACCCCAGAATTTGGTGTTGTAGAGCCCAGCCCCAGTGACCCTCAGTCCTCAAATCTCTTTAAAAGCCGCCGTGCTCCCTCACATTTGGTTGTTGTGAATTCAATCCTAATGTCAGGGGATGCTCCCTGTCCCCAGAAAGCTAAGAGAAAGTCCCCATACAGAATTGCTCCCACCAAGATTACATCGCTTGTGAAGGTCTCTCTCTCTAAGATATTGTTGTTAAGTGCATCGAGTCAGTTCAGACTCATAGATATTGTTGTTAAGTGCATCGAGTCAGTTCAGACTCATAGCTATTACAGTATTTTAAGGGGTGGGCATCAGGGAAGGGAATGATGAAGGGAGGGACAAAATTTCAATCTTTTTTGCCTCCTTAATGTTGGCCTCTTATTTTCAGGACTGAGCTTCCCTTTTCTCCCCCTTCTTCTCCAGGATGGCCTCCAAGGACCCCTTCAAGAGACCTTTCCTGTTGTCTCTAACTCCAAGTAGCTACTGCCAGCTCTAACTTTCAGCCACAGGGGAGCTACCAACAAGAGAGATGTGGAGTTTGTTGGAACAACTCTGGAAAGCTCGAGGCTTCTGGGAAATCACCTTATGCTTTCTAGGCCCAGATCAATAGCTTAGGCAATCTGCAAGCCCTTAATCACACTGAATCCTTAATAAAATGAGATGTAACTCCGTACCTTCCCTCCATAAGTCTCAAACAAGGAATTACTCTGATTCACCCTCTTCTTGGAGTAGAAATTTCCTGTTATTTCTTTATCTTTTCTAGCTTTAAAAAAAAACAAAAAAACTCCACCTGGTTTAGAAATTTAAAACATCTGAACTACAGATAGTGAAAAGTTTGTTTCTACTTCCTGTCTCCAATTCACACTCTTCCCAGTTCTGCTATCATTGCTGTGGTTTTCTTAAGTAGCCTTCATTTGCATATGCTAGTACCCACTTATAAACAAATATAAATTCTTATTGTCCTCTCTGCCTTATTTCTTCTTCCTCATCTCTTTTTTAAATACCCTACAGTTTGCCCGCATTAGATATGCCATTGATTCATTCATTCATTCACTCTTCACTAATTCCCTACTGTGTGCCAGCTGGGTGCTGGAAATGCAGGAAGGAAGGCAAGTCCCCTCTCCCCAGGGCTCACAAGGGTAACAAAACATACCTAGTGCTATGAATTGAATTATGTCCCCCAACAAAAAAAGTATGTGTTCCATAGCCTAACCTCTGGTTTGAATTGCAAGGTCCGTGGTTCAAGCTCCTTGGAAACAGGGTTGCTATGTGTTGTAACTGATTCTACAGCATTTAACAGCAACAACAGTCTGTGGAGGAGTCCTTGGGTGGCACAAGCAGGTTGTGATGGGCTACTGACCTAAACCCACTCTGCACTGCTGTGGAAGAAAGGCCTGGCAACCTGCTTCAGTAAAGATTACAGCCAAGAACATTTCTACGGAGCAATTCCACTCTGTAGCACATGGGTTCGCCATGAGTCAGAATTGACGTGACAGCACCATTTTTGTTTTCTTTTTATACATGGATGTAGCCCTGTGGATGTAGCCCCATTTGGGAATGGGTTTTCATACATTAATGAGATCATGTCAGTGGAGGATGTGTCTTAAATTTAACCACTTTTGAGATATAAAAGGAACAGATTACTCAGAGGAGCAAGTAAGTACAATTAGGGGCAAGATAGATGCCATGTGGTGCTCTTTGAGAGAAGCTGAGAAAAGACTTCCCCTAGAGTAGATAGGGAAAACCCTCCCTTAAAGCCAGCATCCTGACTTCTGCCCCCTAAACTGTGAGAAAATCAAGTTTATGTTAGAGCCACCTCCTTGAGTGGTGTTTTTGCTATAGCAGCATTAGCTAGTTATGACACCAGCATGACTTGCTCAGGGAAAGGGACACCCTTGACTCACTTTTGTTACCTGTGACTGGCCTTTTGTATGCCATTGGTCTGGACTGGGCTTCCTCTCTTCCCATTGCCACACTGTGGTCACAGCTCGCCAATCGGCCCACTGGAATAGCCAGGGAAGATCAATTTCTTCCAGTCTGGGGTAAACATTTTTTGGGTAGGTAGGCTGGGGGGACTGTTAAGCATCTCAACATAGACTCAGCAGAGCTTAACAACAGGATTGTGTGTCTAAGTTTTATAAAGGCAAATCCATCATTATAATATAGATGGCGCTTTGGAAGTCAACAAAATTTTTCATTATTTTAAGACAAAACCCAAAATACCACCCAACTGAGTTTACTGGCTGGCGAGGGATGTAGAAAAAAGAGTGAGAGGATTCAGAATGTGTTTGAGATTTTGATGAGTGACAAGTTTCCTAGTTATTTGTGATATGTGCAGGGTGCAATTACATATTATGATTGCTATTATACATTATTAACTTAATGAAGTACTGTTTCAGTGGATTTTTATGGATTTAAATGGATATAATAGCATTTATTCTATAAAGATTTACAGCCTCAGAAACCCTGTACACAGTTGTGATGAGTTGGTTTTGACTCAGTGGCACCTAAGAACAACAACAGCATCTGCTAAAGTGGACTCAAACACACCATGAAGATTTCATAGGTTACACATGAAGATTACATAGGTTACCACGAGTTGGGGCCGACTCCATGACAAATAACAACAGCCTCTGAAGTTACACATTGTTGTTGTGTGCCTTCAAGTCTATTTTGACTTACAGAGATCCTGTAGGGTAGAGTAGAATTGCTCCATAGGGTATGCCAGGCTGACATCTTTATGGGAGTGGATCGCCAGGTCTTTCCTGCAGAAAGCCTGGTGGATCCAAACCACTGAACTTTGCATCACCTGCTAAAGTTTCATAGCTACCACTTACTGAATGCTGTGCATCAAACACTATCCTATTAACCCTATGAGGTGGGCATAACCATTATCATTTTTCAGATGAGGAAATTGAGGTGCAGAGAAGCTAAGTACCTCGCTCAGGCCCAGTGAGGACTAAGATGTAAATGACTTGATCTGGCCCATTCAGAGCCTGCATTCAACCATTACATTCAACATACATCCCCTTGTTGTTTATTGTTAAGTGCCGTTGAGTCGATTCCAACTCTCAGTGACCCTGTGTAGAGTTTCCGAGGAGTGACTGGTGGGTTTGAATCACTGACCGAGCAGTTAGTAGTCGAATGCTTATCCTACTGAGCCACACCAGGACCATCCCCCTTAGAGGTCATTTTACCTTTCTGAGCCTCTGTCTTTCTCATCTCCATAAAAAATTACATTGAAAGACAGATGTGCAGATTTAAAGACATAATAATTTTAAAGTGCATAACACAATGCTTGGTGCATGGGAACCACTATTAAGGAGCCTTGGTGGTGTACTGGGTTAAGCATTGGGTTGCTAAACCCAAGATCAGCAGTTCAAATCCATCAGCTGCTTCTTTGCAGAAAGATGAAGTTGCCTGCTCCCATAAAGATTTACAGCCTCAGAAGCCCTGTGGAGTAGTTCTACTCTTGGTGGGGATTGCTACGAGTCAGAATTGACTCAATGGCAGTGGATTTTTTTCAAGCCCTGGTGGTACAATGGTTAAGTGATCAGCTGCTAACTGAAACCCTCAGTTCAAACCCTCAGGTGCTCCCAGGAAGAAATAGTACAGCCTAGGAAACCTATGGAGTCCTGGTGTGGCACTGGGGGTTAATGCGCCAGACTGCAAAGCCGTTTGAACTGCAAGCTTGGCAGTTCAAGTTCACCAGCTCCTCCTCGTAAACCCTATACAGGGTTGCTATGGGTCGGAACTGACTCAATGGCACTTAACAACAACAACATCAACAAGGAAACCTATGGGGTGCCTCTACTCTGTTCTATGTGGTCTTTATGAGTCAGAACTGACTTCTACACACATAAGAACAATCACAAAATTATTATCTGTGATAGAATTATACTCAGGTTGCCAGAAAGGGGCCATTTCTGAGCAGGACCTCAGGAAGACTACCTTATAGAGTCAAGGAGGGGGAACAATGAGGTGCTAGGACCAGATCATTATTTTATAAGCTCTCCTCATGTCCCAGCTCCCCCTGAAGGCCTCCTCTGCTGGGTGTGCCAGGGTCCCTCTGGGCAGGGGAGTCTGTTCAGTTCCCATTTCCATTACACACTTGGTTGAGCAGTGGGGAGGGGAGCCAGCAGGCGCCAGGCAGTAATTAATTGCCTATTTGGCCTCCTGCTGTGGCCTGGCTGGGGGAAGCAGAGGGCTTCCACCTGGGCCTGGGCAGGCTGAAGGCCCAGCAGAGGAGCATGTCCCTGTTCACCTTGACTTCACTGTCCCAGGCTAGTTTGTGAGAGGCTGTAGCAGCAGGAGACAGACATTGAGGCCCCTCTCCAGTGTTACTAGCTGTCATTGTTTGCTGCTGCTGAGTTGTCTCCCCTCCCCTCCCCCATAGACATTGTCCCATAGGATTTTCTTGGCTGTAATCTTTAGAGAAGCAGGTCACAAGACTTTTCTTCTGTGACACTGCTAGGTGGGTTCGACTTACGAGCCTTTAGGTTAGCAGCTGATTGTAAACTGCTTGGGCCACCCAGTTTCCTTAGTGTTACTAAGTTGTGTTAAGTGCTGTGGAGTCAGTTCCAACTTATAGCCACCCTGTAAAGAGTTTCTGAGGAGAGGCTGATGAGTTTGAACTGCCAACCTTGTAATTCAAACCGGCCTTGTGGTTCAGCGGTATACCAGGACTCCCCTTAAACTTTCATTTAGGGGCTATCTTGATGGCAGTAGGGTCACTTTGCTTTAGCCTTTGAAAAGCAGTTGTAGGGAAGAGCAACGCATCCTGAACTTGAGTTTTAGAAGCCCTGGTTTCAGTCTTGGGTTTCCACTCACTGTGTGATGGTGCCCAGAACACTGAGTTTCACTTTCCTCCTCTATGAAATTGGAAGAAGCAATCCTACTCTTTATTCATTATTTTTCTAAGTTTTTATTGTGAATTGAGTGATAATTTACAGGAGAAAACATCGGTTTTACAGTTAGCTAGGTCAAATGGGTACTTCTATATTTCGTTTCATTGCAATGAATACAATCCCCTCTGTGAACCATCATTCAACAGTATTTGCTTCTTTTCCCTCTGTTTTTTTTTTTCTGTTTTGGATGTACACAAAAATACTCAGGATTATATAATCATTTAAATAACCAAAGGGCACATTCTGAAAGCCTGACTCCTGACCGCCAGTACTCAACTTTTCTCTTTCCATGACTCTAGAGTCCTCAGCTGCTGTATCTCTCCATATCCTCATCTCTTCTTCCATCTCTTGAGTCACTGCTTCTCTGGGTAGGGTCCCACATTTTACTCGTGCTCTTCTCCCTTGATGGTCCTAGGCCCTCTGTTCCTGGAATGTAAGATTAGCTACTTTCCCCTTTATGTTACAAAATGTCTACCTTTACAATTGTGACAGTAGCAATTCATCATGATAACAATTTCTCACTATTGAATCATAAGAATGTTATCCCCATCTTTTTTCACCAGACCCATCTACATGAGATGAAAACTATTCAGTGGGGATTCTATCTTCCCCTGCACACTCTGAAACTAAATTCCCTCTTGAAAACTTGTAAGCCAGGCACTTCATGCCTTTATACCCCACCTGTCATCCCCCATTTTAGGTAGCCAATATCTAAGTTGCCTGTCCCTTCAACCCTGTGTACAGAAGGGATCGAATTGATCTTTGATGTGAAGATTCCTTCCCTCTCAGTTGGTGTTTTGAACTACTACATCTGCAAGTATAGGTTAAGTTCATCAAATTGTAATCATTTACACTTGTTTCCTTTGTCAATTTCTTTTTTTTTTTTTTTTTTAAATCTTCCTCTAGTCGATTTCCAATCATCAAGCCTTCAAAGCTAGGTCAAATGGGTACCATCTGCAAACTTGGGAGTTCTTGTGCATCTCCCCTCACTTCATATCAGCTGGATGCTTCACTCTCAGCTCCAGCCCTCTGTGGCTATGTCCTTGTCCATGGGCTCAGGAGTCCCCAGGTTTCATTTTGGACCAACTAGTCCTTCCTCTTCTCTGTCTCATCTCCAGTCGATGGGAGTCTGTGGAATGTGGTTGAACTCAGTCCATATCTTCATTCCTGCCTTTCCCCCTCATCCTCTCACCAGTAGACCAATGTGTTTTCCAGTAAGCTTACATGCCTGCCTCTGTGTTCTCTTTGAGTTTCAGTCTGGGAGGGAGGTTTGTCCTGAAGGGACTTGATTGCTTGCTTTGATGGCTCACCGGCGAACACAATCCTACTCTTGTGGATGTGTGCTTTTCTTTCCTTTAGGAATCTGTTCTTTCAGAGAACCACCTGCTCCTGCTCCCATTCCATAAAAATTGTCCCTGACCTGAAGATCCCAGGGATGGAGATGTGGCTGAGTCTAGACATCATCGTTCTCTCTGAGACATTTTGTAGCATTATTGAGCAAATTATTTTAGTTACAACCTAAAGAGTGCTGGATATGCTCTGTACAACTTGCACTCAATTCACTATAAGAAGTTAAAAAAAGAGACCTGAGTAATGTAAGTCCCTACCTTTGAAGGTATGGGGATGAGCTATGGAGGCAGTGTAACTGATGATAATCCTTTGCAAGCCTTAAGGTATGAAGTGAAGAGGACAGTCCTTCTGGAGCAAGTGACAATTGAACGGACACTATCTCATAAACATAAAGGAGTCCCAGCTCACAGGTTACCTCCTTCAGAAAGTCTTCACTGCCCTCTTCATTCAGAGCAAATGCTTACTCCTCCACATTCCTCCTATCTTGTATTCATGCCTAGCACAGTGCTGATGTATCTTATCTGAGTGTCCACCAGCTCCCATAGAATGTGTGGCTCTGGCCCTCTTGTCTCTGCCATCCTCCTCCCCCAGCTTCTGGTGCTGACAAAGAATTGATGCCACAAAGCATTGTTGTTACAGTTCATTATAGATTAGTAGACAGACCACTCTTGTCTTAGGTTGAGTTCTCCCAAAGCAAGGACTTGAGTGTAGGTAATTCAGGGGTGATCCTAACAAGAATAGTGAGAAAGAAGAGAAGGGAGACAGAGATAGGATAAATCTGATAAAGGATGTGCTAATTGATTGATTGAAGTCCTGGTGTGGTGCTGGAGGTTAATGTGCTGGACTGCAAAGTTGGTTTGAACTGCAAGGTTGCCGGTTTAAGTTCACTAGCTGCTCCTCAGAAACCTTATATAGGGTTGCTGTGGGTCAGAACCTACTCCATGGTACTTAACAACAACACCACAATGGATTGATTGGAATCCTGATGTGATGCTACAGGATAAGCACTGGAATGCTAACCACAAGTTTGGAGGTTCAAACCCACCAGATGCTCCTTAGAAGCCCTATATAGAGTCACTGTGAGTCAGAACTGACTCAATGACACTGAATAACAACAATTAATTGATTGCCAGTATGGGAAATTGGGGCTGCATTCCATTGGGGGCCCTCTGAGGAATCATGTAAAATGTGCCTCAGAATTGTCCCTTCAAAAGATTGTGTGATATGTCAACTTGACTTGACTATGATTCTTAGTGGTTTGGCAGATGCTGGCCTGGGAGCTCTTCCATAATGTAATATAATATAATCATCTTTCATAATGCGATCTGATGTAACCCACCAATACATTGAAAGGAGTTTCCCTGGGGATGTGACCTGCTTCTAGTATGTAAATGGATGCTGGCAAAGTTTGTTCTCTGTCTTATTGCCTAACCTCTAGTTCATGGCATATAAGCCTGTAGAAGTCTCCAACCTGTTGCCTGACCTACAGATTTTGGATTTGTCAGCTCCTTCAACAGAGGCTTCCAGCCTGTTGCCTGAACCACGGATTTGGAATTTAACAACCTTGAGAATTGTGTGAGCTAATTTCTGGAAATAAATCTTTCTCTCTATATATTGATATATACATTTCACTGGTTTATTTTCTCTAGAGAACACAGGCTAACACAGATGGTGAAGCTGGGGTATCTATCCACTGACTCTCCTCCCTCATACAATGAGGGTTTTCCCCAGAGATGGTTAACCTCTGGCATTTCTGGTTGCCCTGTGCATGTGCTGAGTCACCTCTCATGGTACCAGACAAAGTCCGCAGGCTAAGAAGAGTAGTGAACTGGGTACTTGAGATGGGAAGTTGCCAGCAAGTTCTGGAACTGTCCACCATGGAGATGAGTGAGTGTAGAGGTGACACAGGGAATATGGATAAGGCATCAACAGTCTGCTACCATTTCCCATCCCAGGCTCCAGGCAGACATCACTAGGCCACTTCACAATGTTCCCGATTCTAGAATCCTTCAGAACCCTTCTCATCACAGTGCCCTGGGCAGCCATCCATGAAGTTCAAAATGAAACATATTTGCTGTTCTAAGGAGGATCCATGGACCCACGGAGGAGGCCGAGACCCACACTTTCCAGCACTAGAAGAAAGGCTGGAGTGGGACTGAGCACTTGTCAGAGGCTGGCATTTAAGTGACCCCAAAACAAAGCTTAAACTCTCTACTCACGGGGGCTGACCTTTGGACAGCTGGGCCCCTTCACTGAGAGGTCTTTTTCCATGCACTAGATTCCTGCAGCAAGTGCTCAAGCAGATGGAGGGGCTGCTCAAGGGAACTGGGCTGGGTTTACGAAAGAGCAGGGACATCTGACAGTCTGGAGCAGAGGAATTTCATCCAGATGGGGCTGGAAGGAATCCTCCAGAATGAGAGCTGAAGGAGGTTTTGGCAGATTTGCTCCAGGTCTGGTGCTGCCTCGCCAGGCCAGGGGCAAAGAGAGTAGAGCTACAGGCTGCCAGGTAGTCCTGGCCATAGTTCATGCTTCAGAAACACGTTGGAAATACAGACTTCCAAGAATCAATCAAATTGATCAAGTAAGTTAAAGACAAGGGAGGAAGCAGGTACACTGGAAAATGTCACCATTTGTTCTTCTGGCAACTCTGGAAACAAGGTGGGAGGAGAATTTCAAGCAGCCAATGGGAGGAGAAGTCTGGGACCTAACCAGGTGCTTCTTCCAGCTGGCCAGCTCCACCCAGCACCCATTGATTCTTCAGCTGGAGGAGCTTCCGAGTTTCTTCTCCTTGTCTGTTTTAGGTTGGGAGCCTAAAGAAACAGGTCTGAAGATAAGGATGTCAGTGTTGGTAGTTGATCTGGAAGATGATTCCAGGAAGTACAAGTAGGATAGTGTACAAGTTTAACAAAGGAAGCAAACAAAATGTGGAAGGAAGATGTTATTGAGTAGATTTTTGCTGCAAGCAACTGGGAACACCTGAGAGATAGGCTAAACTACACCTCCAAGTTACCTTACTCTAGAGACAAGAGAGCTGAACGTTTATTCTCTGCTCACATCTATTCTTGGGGAATTAACTCCCAGGCACTTTGGGCTGCCCCATGCACAGGCCGAAATAGAACCCTCAGGTAAAAAGCTCATAGACCTTGGGTGTGAGCTGGACTGGTGAGTTCCCATGGGAGATGGGCAGGGCACATTATCCTTCCTCTTTTCTCTCCAGTTTCCTTTTTTCCCTCATTTGCTTTCCTCCTCTTCTCCTCTAGATTTTTACTGTGCTGCATATTCCCAGCATCTTTTCCTAGTAGTTTCTGGTGTCCACTGTTTCTTAAACTGTGGTCTCCTGACTACCTGGATTCTTTAAAATATACATAGATGCCCAGGCCCTATCCCAACCCTACGCAGAACTTTTTAATGTGGGTCTAGGAATCTGCATTTAAACACACATCCTAGTGGTTTCGATGCATACAGAGGTTTCTAACCCAACCCTATTGCATTATGGTAGCAGGTATTGTGGTGGAATGTGCAACCCCTCCCCTTTCCCCACCTGACCACCTGTCAGTCACAATCTGAACACCTTGCTTCTCTCCAGGTGCCTTCTTTCATCCAGCTGTGAGATTTGCTACCTCATGGGTATTGCCTCTGCTCTTGAATGGTATTTTCTAGAATATAGGACTTGGACCCTCATTGTACAATTGAGAAGTGTTGTAACCAATTCCACCTACCATCTAGATCCACCTGCACATCTGGTCATACACTCCTAAGGGTGGGCCCTGGTCCATTGGGAAGGGAAACCTACTTAAAGGGAAAAATATCCTACTAAAACACAATGTCCCACAACTTCACTATGTGTAGCACAACCACCACCTTCACAGAGAAATAATACATAGATCTATCATTGCACAAATCCCATTGCACCATGATATAACCATGTACAAATTCAGTGACATTTTAGCAGTGTATGCACACACAGACACACACAGAGGAGGCATCTCATAGTGAACCACCAAACCACACACAATAACACACAATCTCACAATAACACACAAGCACACAAATTGTCACAGCATGGAAAGGAACACTGTTTGATCCACAAATAGTCCCCAATCTATGGTCTTATTGTGACATCGGCACACACACAATACAGTTGTAAAGACAGTTTCCCAAACCCACACATGCATAGTAACTCAGGACAAAGTAGTATACATGGATTCCCACATACTGGTCAAAAGAAGTCCACAGAGGGTACAGCTTCAGAGTAACACATGGTCACAGTCATGGACATAACAACACATCATCTCACAAAGCACATGATCTTACAGCCTGGGGCACACATAGGCAGTTACACACAAACACAGCTCTACTGGTTCAGCTGCAGTCAGAGCAAGGGCTGGCATGGGGGAGGTGGATGGCGTCTGGTCGGGCAGGGAAAGGTTGGTTTTATTTGAACAGATGTCTTGTAAAGAAGCCTGAGGATTATTTAGCTGCTTTGATGAGCTAATGGATTCCAGTGGCCCAGGACACTGGGGAATTAATTCATCAGTGGTCCTGAGAGCAATTCTTCTTCTTCTTCTTTTTTTTTTAACAGCCATCCACCATCACTGATTTCTTACTTTTTTTGCAACAACAGCTAGCCTCCATCCCCAAAGTAGATGCTGTATTTGAAGAAAAAGGGAAGAAGCTGAGCAAATATTTGTGTCTTCAGGCTTCACTTGGCACTCACTGGGGTAGGGGTTTTCTCTAGGATTGAGAACAAGCCTCTACCAGGCAGATTCTGCACTGCGTGACCTGGGCAAGTGGCCAGGGCTTAGACTGGCCTATATCCTGGACCCCTCATGCCACACTGGAATAACCTTACTCCTTGCCTCCCCTTCTCACTCTGATATTGCTTCCTTTGTCACAGCCAACCCCCCTAAGAATGACACATGCCCCTGATGCTTCACCTCTCCCCCACTCCCAATGTACTGTAACCTGGCTGCCACCTCTACCATTTCCCAGAGCCTGTAACATCATCCTTATTACCTGAATGTCCTCATTCTTCTCATTCACTTTGTGATAAGAAGATTCTTTTGGACAAATTCTCTGCTCCTATATCTGATTCCTGATATACATACCTCTCCTGTGTCTTTTCCTACCTCTTATTTTCCCTTTCTGCCGTCTTCCCAAGCTCTTCCCCTGCTGCTATCCTTACATTTTGGTGTTCTCCAAATTTCCATCACCAACTTTCTCCAAGTGCTCTTACTTTGCTTTTGAGCACATCTGTAAAATGGGAATAATGGTAACTCCTACTTCACAGCGTCATTTGAGGGTTAAATTAATTACTATATGGAAAGTGTGTGTGATAATGCCTTGTATGTATTGAGTACTACATGAGAGTTGGCTATTATCTGTACCCCCAATATACTGATAACATACATATCTGCATTTGTAACAAAAGAGAAATATGCTCTGCTAGCTAGCTTCAGGGAGCTGGAATGCAAAGAGAAGTGAACAATTCAACACTAATAAATGTCCCCCAAATGAGGCAGATATGATTGAGACACTCCCAACTTAGCAACAACTTATGAACAAGCATGGTGATCCACTTTCTCCTTGAAAACATCTCCCAATGTGGTAACCAGACTTCAAAATGGCCACCACTAATTCTCACCTGATGTTATGAGTCAAAGGACTTTATGGCACTAAACAACAACATATAACTAATGGAGTATTGTGGAAATGCTAATGTGTGACTTCCAAGGCTAAGTCATAAAAGATATCTACAAGACAATGTAGTTTCCACCTTGATTGGATCATCCACAATGTTGTGAGGGCACTTGGGTGGCCCCCAGGGAAGGCCTATATGTAGAAAAACTAAAGACTTTCACAATAGCTAGAACCTATTTGCTAACGAGGTGAGTACCACACCTTAAAATGGAGCCTCTGGTCCCAAACAAGTCCTCAGATGATGCCCAACATCTTGACTGCAACCTCTTGTGGAATCCCAAACTAGAACCACCCATTTAAACCAGTGACATATTGCATTAGGCAAATCTGCTGCACAAGACCTTTTTTTTTTTTTTTTAAATTAAATGTTTTTATTTTGCATTCAGTGAAAGTTTACAGGGCACATCATCAGCTTCACATTCAACCATTCATATAACTTGTTTCATTACATTGATTATTATCCCCGCCATATATCATCAGTTTACAGTGTTTCTCTCTATCCTCTTTAGCTTTTTTTTTTTTTTGGATGGGGGGGACTTGGCTTATTGGAATTTACAGTCTCGGCTTTTAGGGAAGGTTTTTACATTTGTCTGTGGATATCCAGGGCTCATGTATGAGATTACTATCAAGCATTACTGAATAATCAGATGAGGGACAGTTTGTTATGTCTACTAGGTGGCTAGAGTCTGATCCTCAGAGCCTATGGTTTGGACGGTCAACAACACTTGGGCCCACAGGGGCTTGGCCTCCTGACCGGGTCTGTGCTGTCTGCATCTGAGTCCTCCTTATTTATTGATTGTTTAAGGGACGCTGCCTGTCTTAGGTGGTCAGTGCGAATTCCTCAGTCTTACCAGTCATTGAGACTCATTGCAGCATGGCAATGTCTCTGTCTTAAGTAGCCGAGGTTCCACGTGATCCTTACCCGTCTCTGGCCACACGTCCAGCATAAACAGCCGCCATCCGAGGAAGGCAGGGAGGGAGGAGATCAGCTGGGGACCCCATGCGCCCGACGTTGCCGGCCCACCACCTGCTCTAAGGTGACCAAGCAGGATCACTATGCTGAGGTTCAATCCAGTTCTTAGGGGATCTTATTCTCTAGCATGGGTAGCAAATGGGTAGCCACTCAATGTTCACTTTGTGCACAAGACCTTTTTAAAGTGTTGAAGAACAAAGATGTCAGCTTGAGGACTAAGGTGCACCTGACCCAAGCCATGGTATTTTCAATAACCTCATATGCCTGTGAAAGCTGGACAGTGAATAAGGAAGACCATAGAAGAATTGATGCATTTGAGATATGGTGTTGGAGGAGAGTATTGAAAGTGTCATGGGCTGTCAAAAGAACCAACAGATCTGTGTTGGAAGAAGTGCAGCCAGAATGCTCCTTGAAGGCCAGGATAGCCAAACTTCATCTCTTATAACTCGGACATATTGTCAAGAGGGACCAGCTCCTAGAGAAGGAGATCATGTTTGGTAAAGTGGAGGGTCAGAGAAAAAGAGGAAGCCCCCCAGTGAGATGGATTGGAAAAGTGACAGCACCAATGGGCTCAAGGGTGGAACAATTATGAGGTTGGCACAGGACTGGCCAGTGTTTCGTTCTGTTGTGCATAGGGTCGTTATGAGTTGGTATCGACTCGATGGCACCTAACAACAACAACGTCCAGTAAGAGCCAATACTGGGCTGGATTGAATTGAGGTAAGCCTGGGGGTCTAGAGGAGAACAAATGTCTAGTTTTATTACCATACTTTCTCAAGAAACTAGCACTGTACCAGCACATAGTAAATGTTCAGTAAAAATATATTAGATAAAAACAAATAAATGAGGGCAGAGAAGGATAAAAGAGCTATTAGTAGGAGGGTGTTTGATATGATGAGTTATGAAATCTTGACCAGGCAATAGGGGAGATAGAGAAGAACAAGGGGCTTGTAGATTGGTAGGAAATGGAAGTCATAGGAATTAGAGATTGAATAGCCAATTAGAGAACTGAGAACATGGAATGCTATCATCAGAAAATGTAGTATTTCAGTGATAGGTAGAACATGGGTGATTATAAAGTCTAGAATGTGCCTATAGGTACAATTGAAGGGGCAAGGAGTGAAGGTCATTGGAGTTGAGAGAACCAAAGAAGTATGAAGCCAAGATATTGGATGGTCATCCATAGAGACATCTAAGCCATCTAAAGTTATGTCAAAATACAGGCAATGTCATGGATTGAATTATTTCTCCAAAATATGTATCAGCTTGATTGAGCCATGTTTCTCAGTGGTTTGACAGTTGTCTAGTGATTCCCCCATCTCCTGACATGATGTTGTTGTTGTTGTTGTCAGGTGCCATCGAGTCAGAACCGACTCATAGCGACCCCATGCACAGCAGTACGAAACAATGTTCGATCCTGGGCCAACCTCACTACCGCTGCCACAC
>NW_006408921.1:835474-841285 GCF_000296735.1 Chrysochloris asiatica
ATTATTCCACAACCTCCTAAAATGCTGTTGAATTAAGTTCCAATCAAGTTCTGGATTACTGAAAAATAACACAAATCTACTTATATCGTGAACAACCTTAGCTGGGAGTGTAAACTGGATATATTGAATCTTATTTCCCTTGAGCGACCTTCCTTTCTCTAAAGCATTTAGTCTGTTTTGTAAGCCTTTATCTATTTACTCTTGGATCATATGAGCGAGACTAATATCCCTAGACACTTGATTTACATGGTGGGAAACACCTTTTATTTTACAAGAGATAAAAGGAGAGACTTCCAGGACAAGATGGTGGAGTAGGCAGACACACTGAGCACACCCTCTGCGACAAAGACGTGGGAGACCTAGTGAAACAGATACCAGTGGTGATCCTGGAATCCTGAGGTTCAGAGGATAGGATAGAGAGAAGTGGATTGAGTGCAGACAGACTAGAAGAGGAGCAGCAAGAGAAGAAAAACAGGCACCAGGCATAGCACCCCACTTCTGGAGGCATGTAAACTCACCTTGAACAACATTACACAGAAACAGAAAACCATATTCACACTTCCAGTCTCTACCACATCCTCCAGGAGAAAGGAGAACACACCAATATATAATTACCAACTAAATGTAAATATGACACCACAATGGCGTAGACAAAACAGACAATTTCAACTTACACAACGAAAGAAGGCAAAGTGCTTCAAATAAATGACCAAAATAAAAAAGTCAGAAAATATAACACCAGAAATGGTATGGGAACTCTTTGAAAACGAATTTAGGCACCTTCAACAGATTGAGAGATTGAGAAAACTGCAGGTGAAATCAAGGAAAACACAGACAAAACTATAGACAAATCCAGGAAACAAATGGAGAAAATGAATTTTAAAAATAAACCACACAAACCATCAACGGAGAGGAGCCGAGAGCGGGACCCTACCCAGAGAAACAGAGATGCCTGAGAAAGAGACAGAGATGATGACATGGAGTGATGAAATGACTGGGGACTTTGGGCCCAGAGAGAAAAAGGGACTGTGGGCCAAAAACTGGGTGGAGGAGGCAGAAGTGTAGGGGGTGGGTTTCTGGGATATACCCTTTGGGTGGTTGATGATGCATGGAGGGGATTTGAACCATGGCAATGAGATGATATATGATGGAATGAATGTAAAACTAAAGTTCTCCCATGTAAACTATCAGATAATTCACAATAAAACATTTTAAAAAATAAATAAACCACACAAAAATAGCAATTAGAAAGGCAGAAGATTAGCACTAAGACCTCAGAAATACATAAAACATTGAATGGACAAAGAAGTAGAATTGAATCAATGGAAGACTGAATTGCTGAGATTGGAAAAGAATCTTCCAATATGTATTTGCTAGAGGAACAATCAGAAAAAAGAATTTAAAAAATCCAAAGAAAGTCTATGTGGGAACTGCCAAAAAGAAGGAGTCCTGTTGTGGCACTATATGATCAACACTGGACTGCTAACTGCAAGATCTGTGGTTCAAACCACCAGTCGCTCCTTGGAAACCCTATACAGTGTTGCTATGGATCAGAACTAACTTGATGGCACAAAACAGCAACAACAAAGAGGAATGACTTACATATGATTGGAATTCCAGAGCAGGAAGAGACAAAAACAAAACAACAACAAAACAAACAAACAGAATATTGTCTAAGAGTTGTTGGAAGAAAACTTCCCTAACATCATCAATGATAAGAATATGCTCATTCAAGAAGTTGAATGAGGTTGACAAGGATGGGTAACTTAGACATTGACTACTCAAAATGGGGAAGGGGGTGTGGTACAAAGGCAGAAAGTGACTGGCTTACAAGCTTTCAAGAGGGAGCCTAGTTTCAGAGGATTCAGGGAAAGTAGACTCTGCACTGAGTGGTTTCCAACTCTTGTGGTTCTTTTCAATAGTGAAGAATTGCTATTAGGACTGATTGAGAATGTTGCAAATGTAAAGGCAGACGTTTTGTAACAAAAGGAGGGGAGTGGTTGATCTTGCAGTCCAGGAGCAGAGGACCCTGGGACCATCAAGGGAGAAGAGTGGAGTGTGGGACCCTATCCAGAGAAGCAGTGACGCCAGAGATGGAGGCAGAGAGGATGACATGGAGAGATGGAGTGGCTGGGGACTCTGGACTCAAGGAGGGAGAGGGGCTGTGTGCTGGCAGCCAGGGGGCAAGTTTGCAGGGTATACCCTTTGGTTGTTTGAAGTACACTGAATGCGTCGGTGTACATCCAAAAAAAAAAAAAAAAACAGAGAAGAATGGAAGCAAATGCTGTTGAATGATGATGCATGGAGGGAATTGTAATCATTGTAATGTAATGAAATATGACAGTATGAATGTAAAACTGATGTTCTCCCATGTAAACTATCACTCAATTCACAATAAAAATTTAAATTAAAAAAAAAGAAGTTGAATGAACTTCAAACAGAATAGACCCCCCCCAAAAAAACAAAACAAAACATGAAGGCATATTATATTCAAAATTTTCAAAACCAAAGACAAAGAATGAATACTGAGAGCAGCTCAGGAAAACAAAACGTTATCTACAAAGGAGAACAAATAGGATTAAACTCTGATTTCTCATCAGAAACCTTGCTGGCAAGAAGACAATGGAATGGCATATATAAAACTTTGAAAGAAAAAAAATTGTCAACCAAAAGTAAAATTGCCCATCAAGTATGACAGAAAAATTAGGTCATTTTCAGATAAGCAGAAATTAAAAGAATTTGTAAAAACCAGAGCAATCTTACAAAAAATTCTAAAGGGAGTTTGGACAGAGAATCAACAACAGCAGGCAACAATTTGAGACTAGTATACATGACAATATCACCTAGAACTCACCCCAGATATAGAAGTATTCAAATAAAACAGACCTAAAAGACTGAAAATAGATAAACAGAGATACATTTGGAACAACAATAAAAAGAAAGTAAAAGTAGACAAAAATGTAGTTGTAGAATTTCCAAATGAAAAGGAAATCAAGTAGTTTTCAAGAAAAAAAATATATATATATAACTAACTGTAATCCTATAAACTAGTCCAAGTCTTACTCCTAGTCCTAGCCCAATTCTTATCCCTAACACTAAAACTAGTCCTAATGTTATGCCCAGAATTCGGGGTCCCCAAAGACCACCCAGGGCCGTGTACCGATGTAAATACATAAGGGTTGTTTATTCAAGCTCGAGCCAGGTCTCTAACCTTATCCGAAGCAGCGGAATAGGGAAAGAGCCCTGAACTTATTGTCTGCAGGGTTTTTATAGAGTTTTCAAACAGCTCAGGTTTCTCAGCTTTACAATCTTTGGATTGGTTAACAATTGGCAAACTATGGGATGTTACAGTTTAATTGGTCAGGACTGGTGGTCTTTGTTCTTAGGCTAGGGTAAAGGAAAACATCTGGCCTCTGGCCTTGAGCTGCCTGGCTATTTATACATATATCATTTTCTTGGAGCTAGAGGACGTGTTAAAGCTTATATATGAAATGGATTCTTGTCTTTGGTCCTACACTAACCCTAACCTTAACATTAAATGAAGTCCTAGACCTAGCATGGATCAAACCATATTCCTAACCATAATCCTCACTCCTTACCCATACTCTAAATGAGGGAGGGAGGGAGGTAAGAAACTGATCTCAGATAGTAAAGTGACTTGTCTATGACCACTCAACAAGTTTGGACCAGGGAAAGGACAAGAACTCAGGTGTTCTAACTCCACTTTCTGGCTATTGTGACTCTGGAGGGAAAAGGAGTGTGCAGCTGTCGGGGGAGGGAAAGCTGGCAGTAGAATTCACCAAAAACTAGGGCCCAAGCATGGGATATAGCTCCTCCAAGCTTCATCTTCCCGATTCCTCAAAGATTGCTGGGTTGGCCTCAGGTTGGCCTCTAAGGCTGACCTGAGAGGCCTCATCCCAGAGAGGGGTTGTTATTGCTGAGTCCATTAATGCTGGGTAAACCATTTATGAGAAGCTCTGCCCTCGTCCTGCTGCCCCACTTCATTCTCTGTGTAGTCTCTGTGGAGCAGGGAGGTGGGGAGGGAGCCTCTGGTTTGTTATCATCCATTAACACCTGTGCTCCAGAGATAACATGATTAACTCCAGAGAACAAGGGGGAAAAGTCTGGGTACAAAATGGAGCCTGGGATCCCTGAGTGGAAAGGAGGAGCTCTGGGGATCTGCTAAGAGGTGGGGGCCCTGGTGAGGTGAAGGGCTCAGAGTTTAAGCTCCTGCTGCTTGGCCCTGGAGGCTTCATGAAGGCCACTCCTTAGGTGGAAGAATTGCTCATTGTTCCCTTATCTCCGTGAGGCAGCCACAGCTTATCTTCTGAGACTGCTGAGCACATGGCACTATTATCACCCTGTGGCTGTCACTGGCCAGGACAGTGGGACTGTTGATTTCTGCTGAACAGCACCTGAGCGCCAAAGGAAATCTGTTCTTGGCCTTATCACCCGCCTGTGTTTCCCACCTCAGCTCCACAGTCATGGCCTCTATGGGACCATCACTGTGCCAGTAGCGGTCCCTGGGGCACTGAGATAAGGCACAAGTCTCTCTGCCCTGGGGCTCTCATCAATAGCAGTGAGAGAGACATAGTCCAGGCTAGATCTCCTTTAGTCTCCATCTGCTTCTCAGGGCATCATTCCGAGGCACTCTGATGGCCCTGACCACCAAAGGCATAGAAATTAGCTTGGAAATTGTCCCCAGCTTGAACACTTGCTAGCTGTGAAGCATTCAGCATCTTTTAAATTTGCATAGTTTCTTACTCTAGCTAAACAATGGAGGAAAACTGTTCTGCCTAGCACAGTGCTCAGTGTAACTTTCTACAAAGAGAGGGAGGAAGAAAAGGAGGAAGGAAGGAATGAAAGAGGTGGAGGGGGAGAAAGGAAAGAAAGAGAAAAGGGAGGGAAGGATAAAGAGAGGGAAGGAATGAGAAAGGGAGCGTTCTTTTGCAGACCAAATAATATTGTCATATTTCTGAATTTCAACTTTTTCTGGTGCGGCGCTCTAGGATAAGTGCTCCTTGGAAACTCTATATAAGGCCACTATGACTTAGAAACCAACTCCTAGGCACGTCAGCAACAAATTGTCAGTTTCTTGGTGGTTGAAGAGAAGTCAATTCTTCCAAGGCAGAGTGAATGGGACTAAAGGTCCTTCTGACCTTGGACAGAGAAAGACTTGGATAATTGTGTATTGCACACCAATGTTGTTGTTTTTAAGTGCCATTGAGTCAGTTCCGATTCATAACAACTCTGCATAGGGTTTCCAAGGAGCAACTGGTGGGTTTGAACTATGATTCACTGTTCAGTGCTGATTCTATAGTACCACACCAGGAATCCCAATGTTGTTGTTAAGTGCTGTTGAGTCATTTCCGACACATAACGACCCTGTATAGGGTTTCCAAGGAACAACTGACGAATTTGCTAACCTTGTGTTTCAAACCAAACTTGCAGTCCGGTGCTTTATCCTACAGTGCCACACCAGGATTCCAGGAATCCAAACAGAGGAGACCAAATAAGTAAATTGAATTGAAGTAAGTGACAACAACAATAAAGCAAGTATTTGCTGAGTCTTCCTTACACCAAGGCCTTTATATAAGCACACACACAGCAGCAGCAGCAGCAAATCAAGCCAGTTGCTGTTGAGTCTATTCTGACTAATGGCGATCCCATGTGTGTGTAATGGAACTGTTCTATAAGGTTTTCAAGGCTGTGATCTTTCGGAAGTAAATCAACTGGTCTTTCTTCTGAGGTGCCTTTGGGTGGGCTTGAACCTTTTTTTTTTTTCTTTTTCTTTTTTGAAAGAAAAACTAT
>NW_006408921.1:846070-861069 GCF_000296735.1 Chrysochloris asiatica
CTTCTTCTGTTTGTCTGTGTATTCTTTCGCTATCCCTATCGCCGCTGGATCTCCCCTCCTCGTGAACCAAAAACTCATGACAACTATGTCGGGGCCAGACCCCGGCAATTTACCGATCTTCCTTCAGTTCATACAGGTTCAGCCGGAATTTGAGGCGCTGGACAACGGTCTGGATGTCAGTGGCAAGCCCCGCCAGGCCGATGTATAGATGGTATCCCATGGGAAAGATCTTCTGGAAGTCTGTGGTCACCATCTGGGCCTGGATCCCAAAGTGACTGTCAGCAGCGATGGCCACACAATTCTTCCCTTTCATGGCCATGATGACCTCTGCATTATAGGACATAATAGACATGATTGTGGTGTGATAGGACCCTCACTCTTTGCCATGATTCCAGTAAACTAGTTGTAGTCCTCACTCGGGTTTGAACTTTTAACCTTTTGGTTAGTAGCTGAGCATTTAACCATTTGCATTTCCCTGGGATTCCTTTTTATATGTTACAAGTCATTTAATCCACCTTCAATTTGTGACATAGGAGCTATCTATCATCTCCCCATATAACACATGAGAAAATGAGGAAATGAAGTGTTAGGAGATTTCAGAACTAGCCTGAAGTCTTACTTCCAGCAGATTGCAATGGCTGTGACTGTGGGAGGAAGTAGGTCACTGCTGAGTTTCCCATCCATTTTCTACCCCTTTCCCATCCTCTCTATCCACTTTGAGTGTCTAGTATCTCTCTGAGCTTTTAGTACAGAGCTGGTCTATGTATCCCCTGGTGTAATGGTTAGGTTTCTGTGTCTACTCGACTAGGCCAGAATTTCCAGAGTTTTAGCAGTTGGATGTGTTTATTCCCATGATGATGAAACCTAATACAGGCCTAGTTAACTCTATGATGAGTGGTTATGAGCAGCCAATCAATGAAAGTGATGCTTCCTTGGGTGTGTGGTTTACGTCCAATATATTGGACATGCGGGAGGGACTCTCTCTCTCCACCACTGGGGACCTGGGATTCTACAGTTGTAAGCTAATGAACTTCTCTGTATATACGCACATATCTTTCACTGGTTTTGTTTTTCTAAAACTCAGCCTAAGACAAGATAACAGGTATGCAAAAAGAGTCTTGGGTTCCATGTTTTAGTTTTTGGATTTCCCTGGGCTGGAATCAGCCAATGTGTGGTTTGACCCCACATGTTCTTAGCAGAGAAGGGGCTGTTCAGGGAAAATCAGAGGTATGATTTGCTGTCCATGGTTAGTTACACTGTGGCTGACTTTTGAGGAGGGGGGTGACTCAAATGCTCAAGAAAGGAATGATGCTATTAATCTTCATCCAATGTTTCCATGCAAGTGTAACTATTTCCATTTTAGTGTTAGGGAGACCAATGTCCATAGTCTCAGGTCACATGGCTGGTCAGAAGCACATCAATGTCAATATGCAATGTCCTTACTTTACTGCACCTTCTTTGTGGGGGGATACTTAGCCAAAACACATGAGGTGAGCTGGATGAGTCTGATTAGAAAGACAAGGCTGAGCTTCTAGCAGTTGCAGTTGTGGGAGATTCTGGGCACAGAGGAAGGCATGGGTAGGTGGAAACTGTCATGAGCCTTCTCAGATGAGTTCTCAGCACAAGCCCCATGCTCTGTACATTCCAGCTCCCCATCTCACATATTTGAATGCCTGTCTGAACAGTCAGCATTTTCAATGATTCCTGCTCCTCCCAGTTCCAAAAGCCAATGAATCCAGGTCTGTGCTTGGAATGACTTAAAGCCGTTTCTATTTGCCTTCTCAGATGAGCTGGTGAGGCAGAAAATGTAGACAATAGAGTTAATGATAAGGCCTCCCCGGCTGCCTGAGCTGGCCCGTAGGGAGAAGGAGGCAGTGAGCTCCTGTTGATGTTGTGCTGGCTGCTCGATTTCTTCATCTCCTCACTGCGTCACAGTCTCCCTTCCCTATCTGGCCTTGCACATTGATGACAGGGGCTCCTGCAGCAGAATGAGAACATGAGGCAAGTTGGTTCTCTTGGAAAATGATTGTACAACCTCTCCAGCTCTCTTCTACAAAAGGACCTTTTTCAGGGATCCCAGTGAGAGTCCCACCCTGGAGCTCATGGTTATCAAACAAATTCAACAGCAGTTGCCACTGATTCAGCTCTGACTCATAGGAATCCTGTGTGTGTCAGAATAGAACTGTTCTCTGTAGGATTTTCAACGACAGACTTTTCAGAGCTTGGTCACCAGTCTTATCTTCTGAGGTGCCTCTGAGTGAACTTAAATTCCCAACCTATTGGTTAGCAGTCTGACACATTAACCATTTGCACTACCCAGGGATTCCCAGGGTTAATAATACCATTAATAATAATGAATGTTGGGAGGATCATAATGTGTTAGGCACATCAAGTGTATTACATACAGTACCATGTTTAGTCCTTACAACAACCTTCTAATGATGCTACTGTTATTATTCCCATTTTACAGATAGGAAACTGAGTTCAGAAAGGTGATGACATTTTCTTAAGGTCACATAGCATGTACGGGGTGGATTTGGGATTCAGAATCAGGCCAGAATTTCTCTGTTGTCAGGTGCCATCGAGTCGGAACCGACTCATAGTGACCCTATGCACAGCAGAACGAAACAATGTCCGATCCTGGGCCAACCTCACTACCGCTGCCACACTTGAGTCCATCAATGGTGCCACCTGGCCAATCCATCTCGTTAGGGGTCTTCCTCTTTTTCTCTGACCCTCCACCTTACCCAGCATGACATCCTTCTACAGCGACTGTTTCCTCCAGACAATATGTCCAAAGTATGAGAGACAAAGCTTAGCCATCCTGGCCTCCAAGGAGCACTCTGGCTGCACTTCTTCCAAAACAGATCTATTTGTTCTTTTGGCAGTCCAAGGCACTTTCAGTATTGTCCTCCAACACCACAGCTCAAAGGCATCAATTCTTCTACGATCTTCCTTATTCACTGTCCAGCTTTTGAATCCATATGAGGCTATTGAAAACACCATGGCCTGGGTCAGGCGCACCCTAGTCCTTAAGCTGACATCTCTGCTCAGATCAAGGAAACAGAATTGAAAACCCAGAAATAAATCCATCTACCTATGGTCAGTTGATCTTCAACAAAGTGCGAAAATGCATTAAGTGGGGAGAGAGAATCTCTTTAACAAATGGTACAGGCAAGCTGGAAATCCATTTGCAGAAAATTGAAACAAAACCCATATCTTACAACATCTACAAAAATGAACTCAACATGGATTAAAGACTTAAATGTAAAGGCTAGAATTATGAAGCTTATCCATGAAAAAATAGAGACAAACTTAGGGACTCTGATACAAGGCATAAATACACCATCAAACATAACTGAAAACACAAACAGAAGACAAAATAGATGATAAGGACCTCCTAAAAATTAGACACTTATGTGCATCAAAGTATTCACCAAAAGAGTAAAAAGAGAACCCTGAGACTGGGAAAAAATGTTTGGCAATGATATATTCAACAAAGAATACTCTCTAAAATTTATAGAACACTTCAACACCTCAATAAGAAGACAAACAATCAAATTTAAAAATGGACAAAGAACATGAATAGACACTTCATCAAAAAAGACATTCAGCAGAGAACAAACAAGATGGCGGATCAGGTGGATGTATAGCAGAGAGCTCCGCCAACAACAACACAGAATACCCGAACAAGCAGGCTCAGGGGATGGTCCCAGAACTCTGAACCACATATAAAGGAATACTTAGAAGGTTGGAAGGCTTACAGCTGGGGGAATTTGTGGCAGAAGCAAGAAATCTATTGCTTTCTAGTCCGGGACGCTCAGCTGCTCCAGGAGCCGCCATCTTGGATGAGACCACGTGGGGGAAAGATCGGAGCGGCCATGATCTATTATTTTTGATATATTGTTGATTTCTATTGACTAGGATTGTGTTAAGAATTTTATATCTATGTTCACAAAGTATCTTAGGCTGGGTTCTCTAGAGAAGCAAAACCAATGAAACATATATGTATGTGTATATATATAAAGGGAAGTTTTATATTAAAGAAATGGCTCACAATTTTAGAGATGGGAGAGTCCCAATTCTGGGTCAGCTGAGCCAAGATCAGCAGGCGGGGCCAACAAGAGTCCCAAGTCTGACCCAAGTGAACCAAGATTGGTGGACACCATGGAAGACAGGAGTCCCAAGTCCCTTTACAGAGCAGAATTGCTGCACTGAGCAAGGAGGCAGCAGGGTCACAGGGGCGACCAAGTCTGGGAGCACATCAACTGGGGTGGTGGGAACAGGTGTGCAGGACCCTCCCTATGGTCCAGTTTCCCCAGCAGGTGAGTGCACACCCCACAGAGTGTCCCTAGTGCCACTTTCAGGTGCACTGGGAGAGCAGGCCCAGCAGGAATAGCGCAGGCCATTGGCTCAGGCTCAAAGAATCAGAGGTTGGAGGATCACCCAGATGCAAGATCCAGATGAGGGTGTAGGGAAGAGAGAGTTTTTCCTCTGTGTCCATTATATTGGGAGCAGGCCACACCCCCAAGGAAATATAATTTCAATTAATTGACTTCTCATGGCTAATTATCATAGAGTTAACTATGCCTGTTCATAGCCAATCAACTATCAACTGCCAAATGACTGGGAATCCAAGTCCAGTCAAGTTAACACAGAACACACGAGGGATATTAGTCCATAGGTGTTTTTTGTTTGTTTGTTTTAGCGATGTCTTTGTCTGTTTTGAATATCAGAGCTACACTTACTTCATAAAATGAATTCAGGAGTTTTCCATCCTTTTCTTTCTTCTGGAATAATGATGTCAGCTCTTATTTGAATGTTTGGTAGAATTCACCAGTAAAGTCATCTTGGTTTGGGAGTTTTTTAATGACTTGATTATTTCTTCTCTTCTTATAGGTCTGTTCAAGTTTTTTACTTCAGTCTGCGTTACTTTAGGTAAGTTGTGTGTTTCCAGAAATTTGTCTATTTCTTTTAGAATTTCAAATGTGTTGTAGTACAATTCTTCATAGTATCACTATTATCCTTTTTTATTTCCATTGATTCTGTTGTGACATCACCCTGGTCATTTTGTATTCATGTTACCTATATCTTCTCTTTCTCTTTTGGTAGCTTTGTCAGTTGTTTGTTAATATTAATCCTTCAAATAACCAACTTCTTTTCTTTTTGATTCTTTCTAATATTTTTCTATTTTCTAGTCAATTTATTTGTGCTCTAACTTTTTTTTTCTCCTTCTGGTGACTGTAAGGTTACTTTTTTTGTTGCTCTTTTTCTAATTGTTGGAGATTTTAGGCTAAGGTATTGATTTTGGTTCTTTCTTCTTCTTGGATGTATATATTTATTACTATAAATTGCCCTGTGAGTACTGCTTTTGCTGTGTTCCAAAGGTTTTGGCATGCTGTGTTTTCATTCTCATTTGATTCAAATAATTTTTAAATTTTCATTTTTTTACTTGTTCTATCACTCAGTAGCT
Organism: Chrysochloris asiatica; assembly: GCF_000296735.1. Classification (NCBI taxonomy): domain Eukaryota; kingdom Metazoa; phylum Chordata; class Mammalia; order Afrosoricida; family Chrysochloridae; genus Chrysochloris; species Chrysochloris asiatica. The sequence goes on from NW_006408921.1 coordinate 851,544, forward strand.
TGTAAATAAGGTGTTCTTCAATTTCCAAGTATTTGATTTTTTCCCCCTTGATCTTTCTATTGTTGATTTTTAATTTTATAGCATTGTGTCTGAGAAGCTGCTATGTAGTATTTTGATGTTTTTAAATTTATTGAGGTTTGCTTCGTAGCATAACATACGGTCTATTCTAAATAATGTTCCATTTGCACTGGAAAAGAATGTATATTGAGCTGTTGTTGGGTTGAATGCTCTGCATATGTCTATGAGGTCACGTTGCTTAGTTCTTCTGTGTCTTTGTTAAGTTTCTTTCTTGTTCTATCCTTCATCAAATGTGGTGTATTAAAATCTCCTACTATTATTTTAGAGTTGTCTATTTCTTTCTTCGGTTCTGTTAAATCTGATTTATATATTTTGAAGCTCTTTCATTGGGGGCATAGATATTTATTATGATTATCTCCTCTTGTTCAATTGACCCTTTCATCATGAGATAATGCCCTTCTTTGTCCCTTATGGTGGCTTTTGTCTTAAAGTCTCTCTTTTTTTTAACCTTTGTTCATTTTTTTTTTAAAAAAAAACAGTTTATTGTGAATTGAATGAAGGTTTGCAGAAAAGATCATCAGTTTTTCATTCAACAAATTATACACTTTGTTTCATCTTAATGATTACAATCCCTTCCTCATAACAAGAGTTATTTTACTTCCCCCCCAGTAGTTCTCCATTTACATTTTATATTTCACAAATGAACAAAAGAAAAATACTTTGTATACACAAAAAATACATATTTATTTAAATGTCTAAAGGGAACATATTGTAAGTCAGCCTTCCTGCCTGCAGGCACACAGCCTTACTCAGTCCATGGGTCTAGAGCCCACAGCTGCTCTGTCTTTCCATGACACCACCTTTGCTGCCACTTTTCTGGGGATTTCATGCTCCACTTATTCTCTTCCTTCTTGATGGTCCTTAAAGTCTATTTTATCAGAGACTGAAATCATCACTCCTGCTTATTGTAAATGCCATTAGCTTGAAATGTTTTTTCCATCCTTTGATTTTTAGTCTATTTCTGTTTTTGTGCATAAGATGTGTCTCTTATAGACAGAATATTAAGGGTTCTTGCTCTCTTATCCATTTTGCTACTCTCTGGTGCATTTAATACATTTACATTCCGTGCATTTATTGATAGGTCTGAATTGATTGCTGTCATTTTGCTTTATGTTTTTGTTTTTTCTTCTGTGTGTGGTACTACTAGTTTCTTTATTCCACATAATTTTTTGTGCTAAGGTAATTTTGTTTGTGAGTTTTCTTTCCGTTTTCTTCACTTCTGTTGTGTTAATGTTTACTAAATTTTTCTGATTTTCCTCTTTTTACTTTTTTTTAAATGTTTTATTGTGAATTATATGATAGTTTACATGGGAGAACATTAGTTTTACATTCATTCTATTGTATATCATTTCATTGCCATGGTTACAATCCCCTCCATGCATCATGAACCAACCAAAGGCTATACCCTGCAAGCCTGCCCCCTATGATTTTCCTCTTTTTACTTTTGATATAAGGGTTATTAATTTTCTTAATGATTGCCCTGTAATTTATTGATTCTCCCCCCCAATTTAAAACAATTGTTTGATCTTGAAATTTATTTAACTTCCTCACCATTTGGAAATGTTTTATCTTCATTATTCACTCTTTTTGCTTTGCAGTTGACTTCATTATAAATTGCTATCTGGTTCCCTATTTCAGTCTTTTTTTTTTTTTTTTCACTTTGAAAACTTCGGTTCAGTTTATTATAGTGTCAAATAGATTCACAACTATTGCACTTACCATTTGTTAACAGAAAGTTAAAAGTTAAGAGGGATGATCTTTTTCTACAAACTATGTTTTCAGAACCTTTAAGATGTTACAATTATACAGGTAAAAATATTGACCTCGTGTCTCATACCATATCCCTCACTTCTTGCTGTTACACATGAGAATTTATTTCTCATGGGTGGAAATAGACTTTTGAGTGAAATTTGAAAAGAATTTCCTTTCTACTGTCTTCTTCACCCAAAACGTGTAGAAAACTCAGTCATCATACTCCAAGACATCAAATGGGACATGTAACCAGGAGATGAACTTTAATCAAAGATCAAGAAAACATTGCCTGCTTCCCTAGTAGATGTTTGTTGATGTTGTCTAATATTTTGACTACTAAGCTGCCTAACTTCGTGGATATTGGGAAACAATAACAAAAGTTAAAAAGTGGCCCAGCACATGAAACTCTTCTCAAAAACAGAAGAAAGTCATGAACATTGGTGGGAAAATGTTTTACATTGCAATTCCATTGATCCTGTTGGAGGATTGTTTTTGACCTATTTGACTTTTGCCCATAAACTGAAATTGATTCAGTCACATAAAGACCACTTTTTATCTTAAGTTTGGAATGCATAACAATGGATAGCAGGAAAGTGGTTTTTTATTTATCCTAATAATTGTAAAGGAGCTCTGGTAGCGTAGTGGTTACAAGTCAGGCTGCTAACCTCAAGTTCAGCAGTTTGAAACTAACAGATGTTCCACAGTAGAAAGATGAGACTTTCTGCTCCCATAAGGATTTACAGCTTCACAAACCCTATGCAGGGTTGCTATGAGTTGGAACAGACACCATGGTATATAATCACCTCCAATAATTGTAGAGGGATGGATGCATTTTTAGTCTTGTATGTTCGTTTTCCTTTAAATATTTCTACATTGGAATTGAATTGGGGGGGTATTATCATTTATGCTAATATCAGGTTGTTGTCTGCTGTTGCTGGTTCTCAGTCCAAAGAACACCCTTTAGCATTTTTTGCAAAGTTGGTCTGGTTATTACAAATTCCTTTAATTTCTGTGTATCTAGAAATGTGCTAATTTTGCTATCAAATTTGAGGGACACGTTTCCTGGGTATATGATTCTTGGGTGGCATTTTTTTCCTTCAGGGTTTTGTATATGTCATCATTCTTGCCTGCATGGCTTCTGTTGAGAAATCAGAACTTAGTCTTATTTGTTCTCCTTTGTTGGTAACTTTTTTTTTTCCCCCTAAACTTTCCTTATCATTGGTTTTGGAAAGTTTGATCATGTCTTAGTGATTATCTTTTGGGATCTGTCCTGTTTGGAGTTTGTTCAGCTTCTTGTATGCTTATTTTCTCATCTTTCATGATGTTAGGGAAGTTTTCTTTCAACAACTCTTTGACAATTTTCTCTGTGCTTTTTATTGTTTCTTCTGGAATGCCAATCACCCATAAGTTATTCCTCTTCATGGTGTCCCACATAACTCTTAGGCTTTCTTTGTGGGTTTTTTTTTTTTTTTTTTTCGTTCTTTTTTCTGATTGTTATTTTAGCATACTAGTATTAAGAGATTGATCTTCAAGCTCATTAATTCAGGTTCCCATTACTTTGAATCTACTCCTTTGCTCTTTCAGTGTATTTCCCATTACTGAAATTTTAGTATTAATCATTTGGATTTCTAATTGCAGGTTTTGTATTGTTTCAAAATTAGCATTTATTTTCTTTCTTTGTTTCTGCAGTGTTTTCCTGAATCCTTCTAAAGTTTTTTTCTGTGTTCTCCTTGCTTTCCTTAATCTTTCTGTCAACCCTTTGAAGGTACTTACATATCATTGTTTTGAAGTATTTTTCAGTTAATTCCATTACCTTTTCTTCTCAGAAATATTTTCTGACTCAGCATCTTGATCTTTTGTTTAAATCATTCTCATTTGTTTCTTTGTGTGAGCTAAAATGTCTGTTGCTTTGGAGACATTGTAGTGTTATTGCATTTGTATTTAATTAAGAATTGTTGACCCATCTTTCATTTATTCCAGTTGTTTCTAAACTTTGAAAATCATTTTTCCTCCTGAAATTGGAAAGCTATTAAATTCAATTGTTTCTGTTTTATTTCCACATTTAAAAAATGCTTTGTGTCTTTATTATTTATATTTAAATATTTACTTAATTTGGAATTTGTTTCATAACTACTCTGATGTGAAGTGCAAATAGATTTTCTCCTCACCATTTTTTTATACTATTCAATGATTAACCATTACCCTTTAAATTGATCTTTGAAATTTCTTTTATTATAAATTAAATTCTTATATGTGATAATCTATTTTGGGACAGCTTTGTCTTTTTTGCTAATTTTTCTGTCTTTTTTTTTTCTCCAGTAACATTTGTTTTTATCTACTATAGTTTATAATGTATCTGAGGTTCTAAATGTTATCTCTCATTATATCTTTTCAGTAATATTTCTATATTATTACCTTTTTATGTTTATTTTTTGCTTCATTTTGTTGAATTCCAAGAAGAATGGGATCAGAGTCTGAATAGAACCCTTGGGAGTCTGAATAGAACCCTTCTCTTTCTTGTTTTGTCTCCAGCCACCAATAAAAAATGCATATTGTGAAAGTGAAAAGCTAATGTCCCCTTTGACCATCACTTTCAATCCTGATTCCCTTTCCCAGAGGAAACCAGGTATGTGTAGTGGATACTGTTGGATAATTATTTAACATCTATCTCCCCATCCCCACTGCCATCTCTCCTAACATGATATCAGTTTTGGTTCAGGTAGCCAGATACCTCTCTCTCATAGAATCAGGGGCAGAATCTGATCAATCTAAGCTATTTGTTGTATAGGATTCCATTTGTGTTTGCTATTGGTGACCACATGAGCATAATTGCGCAAGCAGAGTGAATGGGATAACAGTCCAGCTTATTTTCCACTAAGCTTGTTTTCTTGACTATGAACAAGAACGTGCATAACAAGCTATGAACTACTGGCTGTCATTGGGGACCATGAAGAAAACCAGCGTTATGAGAAAACCAATGCTGTGGAGGTAAAAACAGAAGATGGAAAACACCTGGGCTACTGACAGCATCCCTGAACTGCTCCTTGCCCTACAATGGAAAGTCCATTCTACCCCAGGCTTCTAGCTATGTGAGATAAAATACAATTTCTTATTGGTTTAAAGGTGAGTTTTCTGTTACTGTTAACCAAATATATTCTTTGAATATAGATTATAGCAAATTTTATAGAATGTTGCTCCTGAGAGTAAGTTATAAAAGACCCCCTGCTTTCTCTACCTTTCACTTTTGCTCTCATTCTAACTGTTCTCACTTGCTTGCTCTGATGAAGCAAGCTGTTCAGTGGAGAGTCCAACATAGCAAAGAACTAAGGGAAGCCCCAAGTCAACAGCCAGCAAGGAACTGAATACTTCAAACAACCGTATGAGTGAACTCGGAAACAGAGCCTCGGAATAACTACAACCCTAGCCAACATCTTGACTTCAATCTGTGGGAGACCCTGAGCCAGATTAAGCAGTATCCAGATTCCTGACTCACAGAAACTATGAAGTAAATGTTGTTTTAAGCCACTACGTTGTGGGCTAATTTGTTACATAGCAATAGATAATAGACTATCTCCATCTCCCATAATCCACTCTTTTTTCTTAATGTTTTATTGTGAATTATATAATAGTTTACATGAGAGAACTTTAGTTTTACATTCATTCTATCGTATATCATTTCATTGCCATGGTTCCAATCTCCTTCATGCATCATCAGCCGACCAAAGGGTATATCCTAGAAACCCGCCCCCCGAGTCTTCGGCCCACAGGCCTTCTCCCTCTCTGGATCCAAAGTCCCCAGCCGCTTCATCACTCCACGTCATCGTCTCTGTCTCCATCTCAGGGATCTCTGGTTCTCTGGGTAGGGCCCCGCTCTTGGCTCTTCTCCGTTGATGGTCCCAGAGACCTCCGCTCCTAGACTGGAGAAATAATCACTCCCTTCCTTGCTATAAAACATCTACCTTTGTACTTACAACCCTCATAATCAGTCCTGATAACCATTATTCACTACAGTATCACAAGTTACCCATCTATATTTTATTTCATCAGCTCTGCCTAGACAGATTGGATAGTACTCACTGGAGATTCTGCCTTCCTCCATGCCCCCTAGCTCTAGGTTCCTTCTTGAAAGCTTGTAAGCCAGTCACTTCTTGCCTTTGTAGTCCCCCCTCCCCATTTGGGTATCCAATGTCCAAGTTGCCCATCTCTGCCCACTCTGTGTGTAGAGGGGGTGGGAATGTTCCTTGCTGTAAGGATTTGTTCCTTCTTTTGAGTCACTGCATCTGTAGGTATAGGTCAACCATAGTCCACTCTTAAATAGTCCTGGTAGTATAATATTGAAGCACTAAACTGTGAACCAAAATGTTGGTGGTTCAAACCCACCCAGAGACACTGCTTAAGAAAGGTGGCACTCTGCTTCTGTAAAGACTATAACCTAGAAAACCCTATAGGAAGTTCTACTCTATCACATGGGTCCTTTTGGGTTGAAAATGGACTTACCTCTTAGCAATGACAGTATGTAGTCAATGTGCCTCCAAACCCTTGCTCTGAGTTCCTTCCTGAGTTCCAGATATTAATTAACACATATTTTTGCTCCTTCCACATGACTGACATGCTGACTTTGAAAACTGAGCAAGTTCAGAACCAATATTATGTTTCCTCTGCACCAAACTTGCTTCTCCTGCACTATTCTGTATATTGGGTCAATATATTAGGATGTCGGAGTCCTGGTGTGGTGCTGTGGGTTAATGTGCCAGACTGCAAAACCATTTGAACTGTAAGGTCAGTGGTTCAAGTTCACCAGCTGCTCCTAGGAAACCCTATACAGGGTCGCTATGGGTTGGAACCAACTCAATGTCACTAAACAGCAACATAGTAGGATGTCAGTTACAATTATCAAATAAAAGTAGCTTAAATGATAATTTATTGTTTAACATAGTAATAATATCAAATGTAGGTGGCCACATGATTCAACAGCCAAATCATAAATTAATCATTTTTAAAAATATTAAAAAAAATTTTTTTTTTTTACATTCTCTATGTGTTGTTTTGACCCTTAAAACTGCTGCATCTTGGTGGCAAGATGGCCTCACACTTTCAGGAATTACATATGAATTGAGCCAGATAATGCTTAGCCACTTTTAGCAGGGAAAAAAAACATTCTAGTACACTTTTAAAATGTATCCTTTTGATCAGGGTTAGGTGACATGGTCATCCCTTCTTTCAAGTGAGTCTGTATAACAAAATATCTGAATTTTCAATCTTTACAATGGAAGATGTTCTGACAGATAGGCTAGGGAATTAGTTGTTGGATAAATAGCCAACATAGCTGCACTTTCTATGATACCGTCAGCCTTTCCATTGTTGTTGTTAAGTGCCATTGAGTTGATTCCAACCCATTGTTGTTGTTGTTGTTAAGTCGAGTCGGTTCCGACCCATAGCGACCCTGTACAGGGTTTCCGAGGGTGTAAATCTTTACGGGAGTAGAAAGCCTCATCATTCTCCCGCGGAGCGGCTGGTAGTTTCGAACCGCTGACCTTAAGGTTCGCAGCCCGATTCGTAACCACTACGCTACCAGAGCTCACTATTCCAACCCATAGAGATCATGTATAGGGTTTCTGAGGAGTGGCTGATGAGCTTGAACCACCGACCTTGCAGGTCAAATGGCTTTGCAGTCTGGCGCATTAACCCACATCACCACACCAGGACTCCAAGCTGTCCTTTGTTGGGGGGCGGGGGAGGTCTGGCTCTTGTGATCGCCTAATCTCAGTGACAGCTATGTTGATTCTACCTCCAAAATATTACATGTACATGTCACCTCCTTCCCATTCTCAGTGTCACAGCTCACATCGTAATTTCTTATCTGAGTTACTCCAATAATCTTCTTTTAGATATCTCTATCCCAATTCGCTTTCAAACTATTCTAAACACTTCTATTGAGAGCATGTTCAAAAGTTTATCCAAACAGTGCATTACTCCCATCTTTAAAACCAATGCAGTTTCCCTATTCCTGTGGAGTAAGAACCAAACTCTTTACTCTGGTGACCAATGGCCATCACTATCAATGCTCAACCTGTCTATAAAAGTTAATATCTTATAACATTCTCTGTCCTTTATAAGAAGCTTTCATCTCACCAAATTTCCACTTGTAGGGCTACACTCTAGAATACATTTTCTCATAACTGCATGTGCTCCTTTCTGTAGCTTTTTTTTTGGAACATGTAATTAATGATCTGAAACACACCTTTCCAACCCCTAAACTGTGTGTACTTCCCAGCATAGGAATGAAAGTTAGGTTATGTGGAACTGGCCCAGTCACAGTTCTGGTACATGATGGATTCTCAACAAATGTTCATTCCATTCCATTTCATGGCCTATAGACTACTCTCCCCATCCATATTAAAGGCATGATAACTATAGACAGAAGAATTCTAACAAAACTGTCCCAGAGGCTGACTCTGGAAGTCATATATGCACCCAAAAGTTAGATGCCCTTTTACCAGGATATTTATGGAGAGGTTATATTTATTTCCTGATGATTTTGATCAATAGCTCCCAGAGACCAGTTTTGAAGCAGATGTCAGTGCATGTTGAAAGTTTCTGTGGTTCTTAATGGAATGAGAAAATAGAGCAATGCAGTAAACTTTCTTTTATCATTTTTTGTATTTGTTCTTCTATCTTAGTAGTGTTGAGAGATTTATCTTCTAGCTCACTAGTTCTAGCTTCTATCTCTTCAATTCTACTCCTTTGCCCTTTCAGTGTATTGTCCATTTCTGACATTCTATTATTAATTGTTTGGACCTCTTTCTGTAGGTTTTGAATTGTTTCCAATGCTCTATCTTATTTGATTGTTCCTGTAGCATTATCCTGACTTCTTCCTTATTTTTCTCAACTGCACTGTATAGTGTTTTGATACCTTTTATAATCATTTTTAGGAATTCTTTCTCCAGCATTTCCAAAACCTGCCCATCTTCCAGTATGGACTGTAGGTCTACTTTCAGCTCATTTGCCTCATTCACTGTATCTTGTTTCCAGACATGTGCAGATATGGTCATCTGCTTCTGTTTTTGGGGCATCTTCAGGGGTTATCTGTGGAATTAGTACTTAGGTGGGTATGTATTTTGGTATTTTTTATGCTTTATGAATGCCTCCAGGTAGATGTGATCAGGAAATGGGCTTTCCTTTTTACTCTTCTTCCTGAGAAGTTTCAAGATACCACTGTTGGTCGTTTTGACATAACTTAGGATTTAATTTTTGGCTTATTTCTGTTTTTGTCTGCTTGTCCCACTCCACAATCCCTGTTCAGGACTTTTTTCTAGTTGTAAACAGTTCAGGGCTGGCTGTGGCCATTTGGTTTTAATTGGAAATTGTCTCTTTAAATTTCGAGATCTGTGCGCATGCATAGTGGCACCCTCCGAGGGTGGGGCAGGGGTGCCCACTAGCTCAGGCACCCCTATAGTCACTAGAATGGAGGTACGCAGACAGCAAGGGACCAATGATAGATACCAAAAGAAAAGAATGTCCACACCTTTGTCTCAGCGGTTCTGCCAGGCATCTGTGGCCGCTCCAATCCTTCCCCCACGTGGTCTCACCCAAGATGGCGGCTCCTGGAGCAGCCGAGCGTCCCGGACTAGAAAGCAATAGATTTCTTGCTTCTGCCACAAATTCCCCCAGCTGTGAGCCTTCCAACCTTCTAAGT